>NW_006399855.1:6317528-6318816 GCF_000299155.1 Elephantulus edwardii | reverse complement strand
AATACCAAGGCATTTTTAGAGTTTCATAGGATTTTAAATATGAATTATTTCAGAATCATTAGTAGTATATAAAAGTAGTTACTTGTTAAATTCAATATATTAATTGTGCTAAAACCCAATTTGTCTTCATACAGGATGGTATGTGTTGGATTATATACCTGTATCTCCTTACTGGCATAAATTGTTATGCCAATTCTTTGTTACTTAATAAAAAAAATACCAAAACACTGAGGAATTCTGTTAATTCTTCCCTGTATGAACAACATAATCATGATTTGGGGTTGTCTACCATCAGTATCTATTATTTAGTTCTAAAACAACAAAGTGGAACAGTTGTTTTTAATTATAATTTAGCTTTGGTTATAAAGAAAGCATGTGGAAATTCTGATAAATGTCTCCTTGATTTCCTTCTGCCTTGCCACATAAGACATTTTAAACTCATTTCTATCTTTTATACTATATCCTAACCACTAGCTCAATCACCATGGAGCTGATTTCAATTCTTGGTGACTCTATGCACCAGAATAAAATAACCACATGAGTTATCCAATGTTATAATCTTCATGAACATAAACTGCTACATCTTTCTCCATCAGAGTAACTGATAGGTTCAAACCCCTCACCTTTTGGTTCTTAACACTGCAATCCAAGGGCTGTTTTCAACTACTTTTAGGTGCTAATAATCTTATTTTTAGGTTGTTTCTCTTGTCTGTCCCTTCTTGACATTCTCATTTCTTTTAGTCTACTTGATTTCAAACACTTCACATTGAGACAAATGCAAAAGCCCTAGATTCTGTCTACTTCAAATCTAGGCAAATGTCTTATACATTAGGAAAATCTTCACTCATTTTATCATTTATTTGAAAGTATTTCAAAGAAACCCAGAAATTATCAAACAATATAATATCACCTGCAAGTATCAGGATTGGAGGAAGAATCATCAACAATCTGCATTGTGCAGATGACACAACCCTCCTTGCGGAAACTGAGGAGGACCTGAAGCACTTTCTGGGGAAGGTCAGGGACTGCAGTCTTCAGTATGGTTTGAGGCTCAATATCAAGAAAACAAAGATTCTCCCCACTGGGCCTATTGGCAGCATCATAATGGATGGTGGAGAGATTGAAATTGTTCACAGTTTTGGTTTGCTTGGCTCCACAGAGAATACTCTTGGCACCAGCAGCCAGGAAATTAAAAGACATATTTCAATGGGAAAGTCTGTGGTTAGAGACCTCTGAAAAGTACTGAAGTACAGTGATGTCAGTCTGGAGACTACGGTACGCCAGATAC
>NW_006399855.1:6294473-6317428 GCF_000299155.1 Elephantulus edwardii | reverse complement strand
TGAATATACCATGGACTGCTAGGAGAACAAACAGGTTTGTCCTGGAGAGGGTGAAGCCGGGCTGCTACTTGGAGGCAAGGTCTGAAGCTTCATTTGACATACTTTGGACATATTGCAAGGAGGGACCAGTCCTTGGAGAGGGACGTCATTCTTGGGAGGGTGAAGAGACAGTGCAGGAGAAGACCGTCGATGAGATTAATTGATTCAGTGACAGGGGTGACAGGGGGAGGTGTGTTGGAGATGGTGAGATTGGCACAGGATAGGGCAGAGTTTAGGACGGTTCTACATAGGGTCGCTATGAGTCGTAGATGACTTGACGACACATAACAACAACAACAAAAACAAAATAAAATCATGCTGAAGATAATTCAATTAATGCAATATCTATAGGGAAGTGTTAAAAATTCTAGCTGCATTAAGAGGATGGGAGAGTTATCATTGCTGATGTTAAATGAATCTTGACTGAAAGCAGAAAATACTAGAAAAAGATTTACCTATTTTTATTGACAATACAAAGGCATTTGTGTGAATCAAAACCAATTATCAATTAACATTAAAAATAGTGGGAATTCTAAAATATTTCATTTTACTCCTGCAGAATACCCACACCACACATACATAAACACATACACCAAGACACAGCTGTTTGAATAGAAAAAAGAAGATACTGTATGATATAGAAATCAGAAGTCAGGAATGATGTATGCCAAAATTGTGTTGTTTTGCCACATCTATTCAATCTGTATGTTGGCTAAATAATGCAAAAAGCTAGATTTATGAAGACAAAGGTGTTCCCAGAAGTGGAGTTTCATTAACAGCCTGTCATATACAAATAACCTTCCTTTCTAAAAGTGAAGTGGGCTTAAAGCACTTACTGATGAAGATCAAAGACTGTATTTCTCAGTATGGATTATACATTCAACATAAAGAACATAAATATCCTCACAATTGGATCTATCAGCCAAAAAATACTAAATGGAGGAAGAATTACAGTTGTAAAAAAATTCATTTTCTTGGGATCTACAATCAAGAAGTGATTCTAATGGGAATATCAATGAAGAAATCACAGAACTTGAAGATGGGCAAAATCTTCTACAAAATACCTTTTAGAGGTGAAAATAAAAGATGTTGTTTTAAGGATTATTGTCGGTCTGACCCAACACAACTAATCCACTGCTTTGAAGTCTGTTCTGACTCATAAATGCTCTCTATCAGGTTCCAAATCTTTACTGAAGGAGAGTGCCCTTCTTTTGCTTGAACTTCTGACTCTTTAGTTAGCAAGGCCTTCTGACACCTTAACCTCTATACCACATTTTTAATTACCTTACAAACATGTGAAAGCCTGGCCATGAATAAAGAAGAGTGAGGAATGAAGGCTTCATTAAATTAGGGTTTTTTAGAAAAAAGTTGAAATGGGTCTAGACGCAAGCAGAATCTTTCTAGAAGTGAAGATTGTGGGGACATCGGAGGGCCCAGTAGTCCCTGAAAAAAGGACATAGTCCTTGATAAAGTAGTTGTTAGATGCTATCACATGGTGTCAGCTCCTATCAAACAGTTTACATTTAGTTGTTATGTGCCCGCAACTTATAGCAACCCAATGCACAATAGCTTTGAATCCTGTCCTATCCTGAGTCAATCTGTCTCTGACACACCTGACCACATTACACCAATTACTATATCAATCCATCTCATTCAGGGTCTTCCTTTCCTGTGCTATCCCTCCATTCTTCCAGGATGATTTCCTTCTTCAAAGACTGGTCCCTCTTGGCATAATGTCCAAAGAATGTGAGATGACATCAAACAATACATTCAAACTTTGTAAATAAATCAAAATAAAGAAAAGAAAAGAAAATGGAGGGGAAAAATCCTTCCCTCCAAGCAACAATTTGGTTTCACCCTCTTCAGGACAATCCTGTTTGTACCTTTGGCACTCCACTGAATGGTCAATACTCTTCTCCAATACCACAAGTCAAAGGCATCTATTCTGTCATTCTTAGTGTCTATCTCTCTGACATGTAGCAAATAATTGTGAAGACCATGGTCTACCTAGATTCAGATACCTTAGCCTTTTAACTGACATCATTGTTCTTTAGCAATTTGGAGAGATTTTTGACACCAAATTTTCCCAATGTAATTAGTCTTGATTTCCTGACTGTTGGGGTCAAGAGTGTTGATTGTGGAACTGAGCAAGCTGAAATTTTTAACAATCTCAATCTCCTCTCCATATTTATCATGGTGCTGCCATTTGGCCCAGTGGTGAGCAAACATTTTAGTTACGCTTAAAAATATTATATATTAATTTTACCTATTGGAACCACAGTAGAATGATGTATTTGATAAATAAATAAAAATCTATGTACATCTCGGTCTAAACTTAAGCATGAATGAGCATCACAGACATGGAGACTTTTCATTAGTAATCTAATTAGTAATGCAAATATCTACTCTTTTCCTTGGAAATTGTCCCTCTACTTAAAGAAATAATGTAAGATACTTAAAAGTTCATAGAAAAACATGAATCCAAGTATGTGCTATTATTTTCAATTTTTGTTTTGGAAATTTTTCATTATCAGCAGTAGTTTATCAATAGATATTAACTGATTTGGAGGGACATTTCTATTAGATACATTTCAGATGATAATTTCCTTGATTATTAGTCAGACTTGTTGCTAGTGTCTGTGAGTCAGTTCCGTAGCGAGCTATGCTCCTACCCCAAGATCTGTCTGAATTCACTAGCAACTCTGCTGAAGAAAAGGAGATAATTACCTCCTGTTGCAATTGACAGCCTCAGAACCCATTGGAGAGTCACTATGAGTCAGGAGTGACTCCACAGCATTGAAAGTTTTAGTTTAAGTGACTCCTTATGACAGATTAGTAATGCCTCATAAAGTTTTCCTGGTTTTAGTCTCTGTGAGAGCCAAAGTACAAATTTTTTCTCTTGAAGAGCTGCAAGTTTGAACTGCTGAGTTTCTAAGTTAGCAGTTAACTATTTGAATCATCAGAGTACCTTTAATCCGACCTTGTTAAAGCTATTTATTTAAATAATTAATATTTATATAAGCAGTCTGATGACAAGATTCTTCATTTACTCACAAAACTGAAATTCATTTTACAGAAAGTTATACTTATATGCCTCAAAGATTAAAAGAGAAAATAAATAATATGAGCATTAACCTTTAGTATCACAGATTTTTAGAGCTGAAATACTTTTACCCCCAATATTAAAATATTGTTTGGAAAGTTATCCCGGCTTTCCTAGTTGAGCTGCAAATTTCAGAGAAGGAAGTTCTTACATTAAAAAAGAAAACAATCATTGTATGTTTCCTGCTAGGTTCTCATAACAGTTGAATTAATATATTTTTACTGATGTTTTCTTTACACATATACACATGTATATACATGTGTCTCGCTCTGTGTGTGTGTTTGTGTGTGTGTGCATGCCTTTGGGATTACAGCACAGCAGTATATATAGGGAGCAGCTCTGATGGCCAAGTGGTAAAGAATTGCACTGCCAAGGCAAAAGTAAGCAGTTCAAATTCACCAACACTCTATGGGAGAAAGATGGGCAGTCAATTCTGGTACAATTTACAATTTACTGCATCTGAACATCCACCTAATGGTCTAGTCCAACAGTACAGTAAACAGTAACAACTATCTATCTATCTATCTATCTATCTATCTATCTATCTATCTATCTATCTATCATCTATCTACAGCTATCATCTATCTCTTTATAAATATGCATCTCTACATGTATATGTAAACATATATATTGTTGTTATGCACTATTGAGTTGGAACTGATTCATAGCTGACACTTCATCAGATTTCCAAGGCTATATACATTGTGTGAGAGGAGACTGTCCGTCCTTCTCCTTTAGAACAGCTCATGGATTCAAACCACCAAGGCAGCTCAGTCTTTGGATTAGCAGTGCAACTCCCTACAGACTATAACACCAAAGCTCTCCAGTTTTGTTACAAATCACATATTGTTTGAAAACTAAAAAAAAAATGTAGACAGAATTAAGTGAGTTGACTAAATTATCATCTTTCTTAGGAAAACATTCCATTATTTCAACCAAATTTCAATTTTGTCCCCTTCTCCCTGCTTTGTTCTTTTGGCACATTACTGAAAGTGCCTATGTAAGTCTAAAACTTTTAAATCAGAAAGTTTGGGTTAAGTTGTAGTTACATTTATACCAAAGAAACTATTATACTTTTCTCTATTCATTGCTTATTTTTAGTTAAAAGGACTTCATATTTTCAGAGGATGCCACTGGATTTAAAATTACTTGGAGAGGAAAGGCAGAGGGGATGATGGCAATCAATGTCCCCCAGTGACGCACAGACATTTAGCAAGTGCACACTGAGCAACTGTCCATGAAGAACATCACCAAGTTTCTTCAGCAACACAACACAGGTTCATTTCTTGCATAACATAAACTCTTACAAAATATTAAAATTGTGGCTGAGGCAGCTAACAAGAACCAATTTTTTTACCACTTATAACTACCTTTTTGAAACTATTTTGTTTCAAAAGATACTGCTTGTTTAACTAAAATGTCAGGATAGGTGTAAAATCTGAGGGTTAATGATGACAAACTTAAGGCAAGAGTACCTGACCAAACTCTGAAAGTCCTCCAAAATACACAAAATGGATTCTTTTTTTTTTTTATTTCAATGAACATCTACAGAGATTTTGGAATTCCATTCATTCATTGTTGTACTTTCCTTCCCTCCCACCCCCCACCCCACCCTGTTCATGCCTCTTCTTGAAAACCAAAAGAAAAACTCCTTCATTGGTACACAATCCCCCCACAAAATAGATTTTTTTAAAAGCAAGATAAAACCAAGTTTCTGTAAAAAGGGAGATTCTGGTCACTGTTGATTTCCAGAAATTTGACAGGCCAGGATCTATTTTAAAATTAATACTATAATATGTTTAAAAGAAGAAAAAAATGCCAAGTCTCTAAGTTTTAAGGTTGGAGGTAGGAAAGCTGTGAGGGGACAACCTGAAACACTCTGGACAGTACATGAGGGAGAAAAGTCTGCACTTGACATAGAAATGAAACAGGTTGAAGGAAATGAAGGTTAGTTGGAAGCCACAGTTAAAGCAAGTGTAAGACTCAATTTTGAAGTAATATTAGTGGATGATGACTTTTGAAATAAGAACATTCCAACTTCAATGACAGCAACAACCATGATAAAAATTGATCCTGAAGAAAGGTTAACTATCTAGAGTTCATTACTTTTGTATTTAAGAGAAGAGTCAACAAGTAAATGAAAAACTATTCACTTGATTCTTTTTGGGAAATATAATCCCCTCTTCCAAATCCTTGAATTATAAAATATTCTATTACAACTGCATAAAATATTAGTAAAAGATAGTCTTCTTTTTATCTTGTGATGTAAATGAAAATAGGGCTTTATTTAAATACATCTAAAAAATTACTTTTGAGCTAGACATGGCTGAAAAATCATTTAATTCCTAGCACACTGATACAGTGCATATAAAATTAGAATAATTATTTTAATAAAATAACATTTTGAAGTAGGAGTATTTTTCTGTGTTTCAACCATGAAAACTAATAGTGTATTTAAATGGACAGTACCCACCACAATACAAACCAAAACCGAACTCACTGCCTGTCAAGTCAATTCCAACTCATGCTCACCCTTTATGGGGTTTACAAGGCTGTAAAACTTAATGCAAACAGACTGCTCCATCTTTCTGCTGTAATGTGCATGCAACCAGATTACTTTGCAAATACTAACCAAATTATTAGTTTGTGAATATCACTTATTGTTATATGATCTAAAAATACATTGATCTCTAAATTTGAGCTTTGTAAATATGAATCTCCAGGGAAACACATGATAAGTTAGAGTGCACGAGTAAGAGAAGCACCAGGTATATATGAAAGAGAACACGTTTTGAAGATTACTTAGAATTCTGGAAAAGAGTATGGTCAAGGAATGTGATTGAGAAGGAAAAGGACATATTAGAGGAGAGAGGAAGTGCTAACGCCGACTGAGAGGTTACAAGATCAAAAGATGAGGGTTTTGCTGCCTCTCTGGATTTCTTTAAGTCACAGAAAAACATTTTCATTAAGAACAGTGAGGAAATTCTGTTTTTAACTTAGTTAGGAATCTAAAGTAACCATAATGATTTAAAAAGCAGTGAAAAAGAGTTACAAAGAACTGAGACCTGCAATATGGGATTTCACTAAGGGATGGTGGACAGAATTCACCCAACTTTCTCTGAGAGAGAAGTCAGAGTCACATAGTCAAATATAATAGTTTCCTTTTATTAGCAAAACCAAGCAAGCATTAAGGAAATTTACAGATATACACACATTCTCTCTCTCTGTCTTTCTCTGTCTCTGTCTGTCTGTCTGTTTGTCTCTCTCTCTGTCTCACACACACACACACACACACACACACACATTTATATTAGTTACATAATTAGAAAATACCCTAGGTTCTTAATACTTCAGATCACAATTTACATTAATCTGAAATTTCATAGAATAAGGAATAAAAATGGGAAATTATAAAAGTTAAATAAAAACAGTTGTGGGGAAAAGGTGATAAATTTGTTGTGGGGGAAAGAATCAGGAGAATGAGTTTGCTGGCAAATCTTTAATGGCATTTTTTTGCTAAATGAAAACATTAGAGATAACTGGAGGAGGCATATGACTGTGAAATATAATCATCTCTGTGCAGCATTCTTTTCAGTAAGTCTTTGTTGAAACAACGACAGTTAATATGTTTGAAAGTAGAGACCAGGTAAAATGATCAGTAATGTTGAAACTGTGTGTAGTATTTTTTTATCCTGGTGAAACCACTTTTGGGAAGGTGAGTAAAGATACTTAGAGGATATCAAGTGTTGAATTGTGGTTTTTTTTGATTGTTTATAACTTCGAACATATAATATTTAAGTGGAATTTGTAGCCAGTGATAAGAATGGATTAATACCTCTTTACTTTTGATAAGAAGAACATTTTCTCAAGTGTTTTCTTCCAAAACAATATTCTTGGGGAAAATGACACTGTAATTTATCCATATTATGTAGACAAAACAGGATTATGCCAGGTACCAGAGAGAGAAGCATTGATGTTTTCTATCTGAAATAATAGACAATCATGCAGACTGAGAAAATTAATTCCACATTTTTTTTTAATTGCAAGATAGCTTTTTGTGTACAGGTAGGTGGAAGTAGATTCCAGATATTTGGATAACACTACAAAACCTCTTATATTCAGGAAATAGCACTAAGTGCTTCACTATTTCAGGTTTGATGACCTAATGGTAAAGGCCACAGTTAGCTGTGATTACATTTGGAAACGTGCTGCAATATTGTTACTTTTAACTGTGAGGATGTGCCCAGCGATGTGTCAAAGTGTAATAGTTGAGTCATACATTCAGTTCTGAGGGACAAATTCAACCCACATTAGCATTAGATACGGAACCCGATTCTGACTCACAGGGATGTTTTAGGACAGAACAGAAATTTCCTACATAATTTCCAACGCTGCAGATCTTTATGGAAGCACACCTCCACATCTTCCTCCTGCAGAGAGCAAGTGAGCTCAAACCTCCTGGTTAGCAGCTAAGCACTTTAATCACTGCACCACAGGGGCTTCTTACATAGACCAAACAACTCACTAACTTAAAGACTAGCTACCTAAAGAATTCATTCACTCTATTTGAATTTTGCAAATAAACTAGTAGAAAATTTTAAAAAAAGACTTCATATTTCAGTATCTCAGAAGAATGTCATTTATCAGTTTCATTTGGTTATATTTAATGATGGAAGGGGCATTTTACAAATACATTCAGAACTCCTTAACACTCAAAGGGGACTTCATTAATGAAAAAACAATAACAACAACAAAACATTGTCAGGCTAGCACATATCATACTATGATAGAGATATGAGTTAACATAATTTTAATGGGGATGTGGCATGCAACTCCATTGAAAAGAAGATATTTTTTCCTTCCATTTAGCTAATGTGAATGAAGACAAACAATGTTAAAGGGAAAAAGATGTATTATTATTCCATGCAAAACCAAATAGATGTTCACAGTAACACTTTTAAGGGACTCTGGTGATACAGCAGTTAAAACCTTGGCTGCTAACCAAAAGGCATTGATTCAAATCCACTAACCACTCCTTGTGGGAAAGAAGCAAGAGTTTTATTTCTATAACAACGATAGCCTTGGGCAACCTTTGGGGCAGTTTTGCACTGTTCTGTAGGGTCCCAGTGAATCTGAATGAACTCAACCACAGTGGGTAATGTTACTTTGGGATCACTGAACATAAATTACCCATGATTTCTTCTAGGACCATTACTGGATAAAATATCGTTAAAATAAATATTTTAGCTAAGTGTGATGCATTTGAAAGTCAATTAGAAATTATGAATGGATTGTGATATTATGTTAAAATCATCTCTGACCCATTTATGACTATAGTTATTTCATAACATCTTTCCCTAAGTGATTGAAAAGACACATATGTTTAGTCTATTAAAAGAGACAGCAGGCACACCCTGGGAATATGAGAGCGTTTCAGTTACACCAATTTAGGAGATAACTCTAACCCGGGTCACCACTTTGTCTTTTCTGTTAAGCTGAATTCAGCCTTTGGTGTCTAATGGCAGCCTGATTCCGCTGAGAGTTTGTGAAGCGAGAAGGAGCTTAGCTACTGGCCATCTCTCAAAGCCTATGATGAAATATCATTTTAGGACAATGGTACAATACTTTCTTCACTTTGATGACACAAGCATCTATTTTTATGTACTATTAACATATAAATAATAGAGCAATTCCATGTTTTAGGCCCTCAAATGTTTATATCCTAATGGATATAACAGCAAAAGTCAATAAAATTAATGAGTAAATGTTTTTTGGAATTGTGTTTACTTTCAAGCCAGAAAATATTTATGGAGTGATTTCAGATTGTGTGCATGGAAGGAATGAAAGGACAAAGAACATTTATTGGACATTTCAATTGATGAATATTTCCTAGCTCTTGCATTACTGTTACAAGCCCTTTAAAAAATATTAATGAGCTGGGATACTGAGGCATAGGCTTCCACAGAGGCATCTTCTGGAATTCCACTGCTACTATGGACAACCATATTCACATTAATGTGATTGCCACCTGGTGTCTACTACCATAAGATAGCCTGTGTTTCCTCCTGCCATGGACTAGAATATATTTCTGCCTGGGTACTCAATCCAGGACTGCTGTCCACTGAGATTCAATCAGTGTGTACTTCCCTAGCAGAAAGATCCCTTCACAGTCTACTTTTTTTTTTTTTCTTGGTTGCCAAATGTACAGCTCACTTCAAGAGATTTTAGTGAGTTCAGTTCTGTCTCTCCCTTCTGGCCATTCTCAGTCATTTATGAAAACATATGCAGTGAGTTAGGGGGAACTCAGAACTGATTAAGGAAAGACATATGGTCACAAGCACAAGCTATTTGTTGGGCACAAAGCATTGAGAGCCACATGCAAGAGGGTGGTATCCCACTGCAGGAGGCCTTCAGAGCATAATAAACTGTGGAAGGAGAGGCATGAAGAAGTAATGGAGGAAGATAAGACTCCAAGGAGGGGAGTTTATACGAACCTAAGTCCACGTCTTTCTGCAGCAAGGTAGTCAAATTTTGGGGTTAGGGAACTCTAAAGACAGTAGCATTTTAGATTCATTATCACTAAAAGATATTTATCTTTTCTGTGGCTACCAGATGTTTGGAGGAGTTTTGCAGGGTATGTAAAGCAGACGATTCTCAGTGACTACAAGTTTACCTACTTGGGTTATTTTTAGAAAACTTGGCTATGTAAAAATTGGATGTGGTTATGATGAGGCATTGAAATATGTAGGGGAGATAGTAATGAGTCTCAGCTCAGTGTAAAAAGGCAAACTTGGAGCTGTTTACTTACCTTTGGCTCATCTTATAGCACTATGTAGTGGAACATAAGCAAACTTTGAGCAAAAAGTGTTATGATGGACTCTGAAGGATTGGTTTGGTACTAAAGTTGACATCAGGATGTCTTCTTTCCTAGAGAGATTAAAGTAGGGGAGAGTCAATAATTGTTTATTTAACAGGGCTTATACCTCACCTAATAAGAGAAAAAAGACTGAAGGTAAAGTCAGAGATTTAAGTAGTGTATAGAAGCAGTCAGTCCACCTTATTGGAGGTCTTCCTCTCCTTTGCTTATGGATGAGATGAGTTTACATGGTGACTTCAGCAAGGGGCTCTAGTGAGTCAGAGAAGATGAGAACGGCACAGGATAGGGCAGGTTCAGATTGGCCTCTCATAACGTCACTATCAGTCGTAGACAACTTGACAGCACTTAACAATAACAACAGCACAGAAATAGCAGATTTCTACATATTCCTCAAATTATTATTACTTGTAAATAGTAGGCCTGAAGAGTGTGTAGAAGGTACACTGGTGGGGAAAGGTCATTTGTGGCTTGGAGAAAACAAAAGCCACTAAAAAGGGGCCAGACAGATTTATAGAAAAGCTTTTGTGTCTGTTCTTTCCTGATGAATTAGTTCCAATTGGTAGTGATGCCATGTGTGCTCGGTAGAAACACTTTACAAGATTTTTAGCTTTTCAGAAACAGATCACTATGTCTATCTTCCAAAAAAAGTTTAGGTAGGTTTGAACTGCCAACATCTTGTCTAGGAGTTAAGTGCTTAACCCTTTTTCTCATCCATGAACTCCTAAAGGCTTTTTTAGTTTTTGTTATATAACTCATGGTGGTTTTCATATCATGGAAATATTAGTTTATGTTAATAAAACATAAATATCAGACAATTTACAATTGTGTAAATCATGATGAGGGAATTTTAGTTAGATGATCGTGTCATGCATTAGTGATTCAACAATAAAGGGAATAAGTAATAGTTTCACTCAATGTCTGATTAGTCTCTTCATTTAGATATTTTTTTCAGTTACTCGTGTCTGTATAAATCCTCTGTTTTAGTATCTGAGAATAGAGCTCTACAAGTCAGGAAAGGCATTAGCAAAGTGAATGTTGCTGATATCACAGGTTGGTTTTAAATCTCACACTTTTTTTTGTCTGAAAGGTAAAAACTGAACAATCAGAATTTAAGAGGTTTATTCATCATAAAGGGATCCCTTTTTTACACTTTAAATTTGTGAAGAAGATCATAATGAATTTTTAATATCAGGTTCTGTAAAAAATAGAAAATATAATAAAAATAATAATGATAATAATGATGATGATGAAGAATCATTACTACAATCACTTGTTATACATCAGAGAGTTGGACAATGACCAAGGAGGATAGAAGAATTGATGCCTTTGAGCTGTGGTGCTGGAGAAGAGTATTGAGAATACCATGGACTGCTAGGAAAACAAACAGATTTGTCCTGGAGAGGGTTAAACCGGGTGGCTCCTTGGAGGCAAGGATTCTGAGGCTCCGTCTAACTTACTTCGGACATGTTGTGAGGAGAGACCGGTCCTTAGAGAGGGACATCATGCTTGGGAAGGTGGAGGGACAGTGCAGGAGAGGAAGGCCCTCTATGAGGTGGATTGATTCAGTGACTGGGGTAATCAGGATGGGAGTGTCAGAGACGGTGCGATTGGCACAGGACAGAGCGGAGTTTAGGGCTGTTGTGCATAGGGTTGCTATGAGTCAAAAGAGACTCGACGGCACATAACAACAACAACGATGATGATGATGATGATATGTGTGGTTACTTTAAGTCATTCTTATCCATTTGAAGTAGATACTTCAAATTTTAATGTTTGTGAATTTGTGATTTGAATTTTTAACCAGAGCAACTTTTAAGTAATTATAACCCATACTTTGCCTAGTTATGTAACATTGCTGCTTTTTAAGAAGACACACATTAATTATTTCATTTTTCTCCCTACACAGTACAGCCTTGGTTTCAGTCATTGCTTTTTCACAATAGTGTATCAGTCTAGCTGGGGTTAATTTTGATTTGGATTTACTTCAAGTTTGTTGTATAAGCTATGCTTTTTGAAGTCTCAGCAAAAAGTTATTACCTCAGTGGTGGAATTACATCCTGGGTTTTTTTTTGGGTTTTCATTCCTTTATTGCCGCACTACATCCTGGTTTTAAAGGTGTTGTTCTACCTGCTCATTTTCTCAGAATTACGCATAATTGTTAGAAAACAATTTTCCAGAGTTTATTATGCAATCTTTCAGTGTACTTTTTTTTAACACAGTCACCATACCTAAGGAAATAAATTTACACGTATATATAATTTTTGCAAACGGGAGTTGCATCCACTTCCTAAACAACATGCCTCCGGAAACTCTATGAACTTTGATAAATGTCGATAGTTGTAGAGGGGCTTCAGGCCTTTTGTTCATAGGGGTGCTATGAGTCATGCTCGACTTGAAGGCAATCAACAACATTCTTGTACCAACATATATCTATACACCAATAAACCTAAACATACATTCCTACAAGGAATACTACGCAGCACGCAGGAGCAATGATTTTGTAAATCATTACCTAACTTGGGAGGGACTGGAGAGCATTATGCTGAGTTAACTAACTCAGTCCCACAAGGACAAATATTGTATAAAACTATTATTGTAGAATGAGTATGAGAATCCAAGGGGAGTAGGGGAGAGTAGAAGTAGAGGGATGAAGGTGTGTGGGGGAAGGGGGATTAATTATAGGGTTGTATGAAGGGAAAGTGGAAGAATTTGGTCTGAAAAATAATGTATTCAAATTTTGTAAATAAACTTGTACTTAAAAAACAAAACACACACACAAAAAACCCCAAAAAACAAAACTCCCAAACTTATTGCTGTTGAGTCAATTCTAGCTCGTAATGTTCCTACAGGAAAGAGTGGAACTACCTCTTAGGGTTTCTTTATGAAAGCAGACTGTCACTATCTCTCCCTCTGGTACATCTTTCTACCATGGAACATCTAGTGTGTTAGAATCACTGACATTTTTTAAATTATTATTTTTTTTAATTTTATTCTGATTTGAATGAATACATTGAGTACATTGTTTTCCACAAAAGCTCTTCCCATTTCCTGCACCCCACCCATGCGCTGAATTGTGCAACGCTATGATTAAAGCCCTACCCCCCATCTTCACCTCTCTATTTTCACTCTCCCCTCAGCCTCATACTCCTCATACTCCTTCTACAATAATCATTTTATATAGCATTTGTCCTTGTGGGACTGATTTAGTTCACTTCACTTGCTTTCCAGTCCCTCCAAAGTTAGGTACTAATTTACAAAATGATTACTCCTGTGAACCACTGACTTCTTGGTTAGCCTCTGAATTTTTTAACCAGCTGTGCCATTGTTGTTATTGTTGTTGCTGTCAGGTGCTGTTGAGTTTAGTATGACTGATAGAGACCCTATGAACAACTGATCTGAACACTATCCTATCCCAAACCATCCTCACAATCTCTGACACATTCAGCCCATTGCTGCAGTCACCATGTCAACCTACTGGGTTGAGGGTTTTCCTCTCTTTCACCCATCCCGCAATCTATACAAACTTGATGTTCTTTCCAAGAAATAACCTTTCCTAGCAACACTCCCAATATATGTGAGACAAAGCTTCATCATCTTTGCCTACAAAGAGCACTGTGACTATACCTTCTCCAAGACAAATCTGTTAGTCCTTTTAGTAGCGCATGAGATCTTCAGCACTCTCCTTCAACACCTTCTCTTATCCTTAGTCATATTCTAGCTCTCATATGCATAGCAAGTAACTAAAAAAAAACCCAACAAACAAACCTATATAGCCTAAATCAGACACAACTTAGTCCTCAAACTGACATTACTATTCCTCAACAGTTTGGAGAGGTCCCTCAATATAGACTTTCCAAGTATAACATTGCTAGTGCTGTCAAGTTGACAACTATGAACAAAGTGTTTGAACTTTGTCCTACATATCCTGAGCCATCCTTATGTTTTCTCTTATGCTTGAGCCCATCTTTTTACAGTCATTGTGTCAATCCATTTCACTGAGGATCTCCTCTCTTTTGCTGAGTCTCTCCAAAGACTTGTTCATCCAGAAAATACATCCAAATAAGTGAACCAACACTACATCACCTTTGCCTCTAAGGAGCACCATGGTTGTACTTCCTTCAGGACAGATTTGTTCTTTTGGCATGAATGGTATATTCAATCCTCTTTGTCAACACCACAATTCAAAGGCATAAATGATTCTTTAGTCTTCCTTATTTATCATGCAACTTTCAGATGAATGAGAAGCAATTAAAAATACCATGGGTGGCAGCAGGCACACCTCACTGACATCATTGTTCTTTAACTCGTTGGAGAGGTCTTTGACAACATATTTTCCCAATGCAAAATATCTTTTGATTATTTTACTATTGTTATCCTGCATGACAACATATATAGATACACACACACACACACACACACACACACACACACACACACACATATCACTCAATATCATGAAAGGTGTGCTTCAAGGTTGTATCCTTTCTCCATACCTATTCAATATGTATGCTGAGCAAGTAATTCATGAAGAGGGACTCTTAAGAAAAGTGTGGCATCAGAATCAGAGGATGACTCATCAACAACCTGTATTAAGCTGATGAGACAACTTTGCTTGCTGAAAGTCAGGAGGATATGAAATGCTTGCTGAAGAAGATCAAGGGTTGCAGCGTTCAGTATGTATTACATCTCAACATCAAGAAGGCAAAGATCTTTGCCACAAGCCCAACAGTCAATATTATGATAATTTGGTAAAACATTGAAGCTGTCAATGATTTAATCTTGCTTGGATCAACAATCAACACCCTTGGTATGAGCAATCACAGGAGATATATTGCATTGGTCAAGTCTTCAGTCAGGGATCTCTATAAAATACTGAAGATCAATGATGCCTGTTTGTAGACTAAGGTGCACATGATTCAGCCCATGGGTGTCTCAATAACCTGCTATTCAACAGAAAGCTGGACAATGAGCAAGGATGACAAAAGAAAAATTGGTGCCTTTGAGTTGTGGTGCTGGAGAATACTGAATATCCCATGGACTGCACAAAACCCCCCTTCAAACTGATATATCCTAGAAAGAGTATGGCCAGAGTCTTCCCTGGAGACAAAGATGACCAAGCTTCATTTTTCATACTTTGGACATGTAGCTACATGAGGCTATTCCTTGGAAAGGGGCATTTTGCATGCTTGGAAAGATTGAGAGTCAGTGAAGGAGAGGAAGAACTCCAATGAGATGGATTGACACTGTGACTTCAGCAATGGGCTCTAGTGATGGGGTCTAAGAGATGATGAAGATGGTACTGGATAGTACAGTTTCTGAATGGCTGTTCATAGGGTCTCTATGAGTCATACTAACTTTGGTAACACCTAACAGCAACAAAACCAACAAATATTAGAGAAGAAAGAGAGAAACATGGAAGGAGCAAGGGAGGAAGGGAAGGAGAGAGGAAGAGGGGAAAAGAAAGAGGGAGGGAGGGAGGAGAGGGAGAGAGGGAATGAAGGAATGAGAGAGGGAGAGAGAGAGGGAGGAGGGGGGGTGTATGTGGGTGAGAGAGAGAGAGAACACTTAGAGAAATGATGAAAGTTATACAAAGGTTCACGTCTTTAGTTCATAGGGTCACTATGAGTCATCTACAATGTTATGGCATGTAACAATAAGAAGGAGATAATATAGGGGCACTCTGGTGGACTAATGGTGAGGACCTGTGCTACCAACCTAAAGACATGTGGTTCACATTCACCAACTGCTCTGCAAGAGAAAGATAGTCAATGTCCTCCCATGAGATTTATGGTTTCTAAAAACAATCTGTAGATTTAGCCATGCTTTGGTTCTGTACACAACAACATACATAATATAGGTATTTACATGTAGTGTAAAATGCTTCAACTTTTCTTTAATTTCAGAAACAGTAAAGTCCTTTCTACTATGTATTAGAAGCTAGTTATTACTTGCTTCTGAAAAACCACTGAGGGCTCTACTATCAGTTGGTTTCTATTCTATGGTACATAACAACAACAAAAATTACTTTATTATTTCAATACTTTCCTGAACCTTCTGCAAAACACAAATGCATCTCTTTGGAATATTATTCATAAATATTTTTATATACATCTACAGGGAAGTAAATAAAATTGCTAACAACCTCAAACTTTTTTCCATTTATCATGCTGCTGCCTATTGGTCTGATGGTGAGAATCTTTGTTTTATTGAGGTTGAGATGCAATCCATATTGAAGGCTACTATTCTTCATATTCTGTGTGTAATGCTTCAAGTCCTGCTTAGTTTCAGTGAGCAAGATTGTATCCTCAACATAATCTAGGATTTTGATGAGTCTTCTTGCAATCCTGTGGCAACATTCTTCTTCATAAAATCCCTGGGGAAAGAGTATATCCCTGAAGCATTTCTTTCTTGATTCTGATTCATGTAGTGTTCTCTTACTCTGTTCAGACAATAACTTTTTGGTTTAGATAAAGGTTTAGTTTGCTTGGCTCCACAGTCAACACTCTTGGCACCAGTAGCCAGGAAATTAAAAGGCACATTGCCATGGGAATGTCTGCTGTTAGGGACCTCTCCAAAGTACTGAAGAGCAATGGTATCTCTCTGTAGACTAAGGTTTCGCAATTTCGTGCTATGCATCAGAGAGTTGGACAATGACCAAGGAGGATAGAAGGAGAATTGATGCCTTTGAGCTGTGGTGCTGGAGAAGAGTATTGAGTGTACCATGGACTGCTAGGAAAACAAACAGATTCATCCTGGAGAGGGTTAAACTGGGTGGCTCCTTGGAGGCAAGGATTCTGAGGCTCCGTCTAACATACTTTGGACATGTTGTGAGGAGAGACCGGTCCTTGGAGAAGGACATCATGCTTGGGAGGGTGGAGGGACAGCACAGGAGGGGAAGGCCCTCTATGAGGTGGATTGATTCAGTGACTGGGATAATAGGGATGGGAGTGTCAGAGACAATGTGATTGGCACAGGACAGAGCAGATTTTAGGGCTGTTGTACATAGGGTCGCTATGAGTCGCAAGTGACTCGACGGCACATAACAACAACAACAAAGGTTTAACACAAGCACAATCAAATGTTCTGGGATTTCCATTCTTCTCAACATAAGCACAATCTGTTGTGATTCACACAGTCAAATGACTTTGCTTAGTATATAAAACACAAATTCACATCTTTCTAGTATACTTTGATTACAACTACAAAGCATCTGATATTATCAATGATAGTCTTAATGCCACAGCCTCTTCTAAACTCAGCTTGTATCTCTGGCAGTTCTCTGCCAATGTACTGTTCCAATTTTTAGGTAATCCTCAGCACAATTTTGCTTGGATATGATATGAGTGATATTATCAGGGAATTTCCACACTCTGATGGATCAACTTTTTTGGGAATGGGATTAAATATGAATCTTTTTCAGTCATGTAGCTGCCCTTCAGATTTTTTTGTGCAACCTGGTGAGCACATCCAGGGCTGCTTCTCTTTGTTTAAAGAAGAAGTATCCCATCAATTTCTGAGACTTTATTTTTTGCTAATTCCTTCAGAATAGCTTGACCTTCCACCTTTATTATTATTTATAGATATAATATGCCAGAGAGAACTCCAATGTACATTAGACATCGATGAACTAAAATTAGTTTATCCATACCGGATGACCACAGTGAAACCGCAGGACATCAAATACAAGGGGAAAAAATCATAAAGATCTTAAAGATTATTCTAAGAGAACAAATCTTTTCTTACAAAGGAATTTGCTAACTTCTGCTTTGATGAAATTCCATAGAAAAAGCACAAAAAATATAATTAGGAAACAACATGAAATATGCATTCCATAAAGTGTGAGAATATCTGTATGCAGAACAGATCATCCGAGATGATGGGCTGTACGAAGAGGAATGTGGCATCAGGATTGGTGGAAGAGTCATCAACAACCTGCCTTATGCGGATGGCACAACTGTATTTGCTGAAACTAAGGGAGGACCTGAAGCACTTACTGCAGAAGATCAAGGACTGCAGCCTTTTCCATATGGATTGAAGCTCAACATCAAGGAAACAAAGATTCTCATCACTGGACCAAAAGGCAGCATCAGTATGGATGGTGAAGAGATTGAGATAGTTAACAGTTTTAGTTTGCTTGGCTCCACAATCAACACTCTCGGTAACAGCAGCCAATTAATCAGGAGATTAATTGCATTGGGTAAGTCAGCTGTGAGGGACCTCTCAAGAGTATTGAAGTGCAGCGATGTCAGGCAGGAGACTAAGGTGCACCTGACCCAGGCTATAGTGTTTGCAATTTCGTGCTATGCATCAGAAAGTTGGACAGTGAATAAGGTTGATAGAAAGAGAGTTGATGCCTTTGAGCTTTAGTGCTGGAGAAGAGTGTTGAACATACCATGGACTGTTAGGAGAACAAACAAGTTTGTCCTAGAGAAGGTGAAGCCAAAATGCTCCTTGGAGTCAAGGATTCTGAAGCTTCATCTGACATACCTGGGGCATATTGCAAGCAGGAACTGATCCTTGGAGAGGGACATCGACATCATGTTTGGCAGAGTGGAGGGACGGTGCAGGAGAGATGAGATGATCAATGTGTTGGAACAATTCTGTGACTGGAGCGGTGGGAATAAGTGCGTATGAGATGGCTAGTTTGGCACAAGATAGAACAGACCTTATACATAGGGTCGCTATGAGTCGCAAAGGACTCGATGGCACATAACAACAACAGGGTAAATAAGCATACATTTAGAGAAATCTAAATAATAAAGCAAATCTAAAGAAATACGAATAATAAAGTGAAAAAGGGATAATAATCCTTTATTATTCTTTAATTAAAGAAACTTAAAATAACTGATTTACAATGTATATTGAAAGTAACAGTGCGATTGGCACAGGACAGAGCAGAGTTTAGGGCTGTTGTACATAGGGTCGCTATGAGTCACAAGCGACTCGACGGCACATAACAACAACAACAACATTGAAAGTAAATATCTGAAAATATAATTCTAAGACTCAATGCTACCCTACAGAAAATTTTAACTTGTAAGCAAGAGAAAATAGAACTTGGGAAAAGATATTACATTATATTCTTCCAAAAGATGAATTAGTCAGCACATTTTAAAAAATTTGCTAAGGGATAAAGAGATTGTCTAAATATAATCTAGAAGTGCACAATACATGGGGTGGGGGGAAGGAACCAAAATAAAAAGAAAGGATGGCTCAAAGTAGTTCAGGGAAGATAAATTACTGGAGGAGGAGCCCTGGTATTGTAGTGGGTTATGTGCCACCAGAATTGGAGGGATCAATAACCTACATTATGCAGATGACACAAACTTACTTATTGAAAGTGAGGAAGACTTGAAGCACTTGTCCAAGATCAAGGAATGCAGCCTTTGGTATGGATTGTATCTCAATGTCTATACAATAAAGATTCTAACCACTGGACTGATAGGCAATATCATGATGGATAAAGAAGAGATTGAAACTGTCAACCACTTTGTCTTACTTTGATCCACAGTTAACACACTTGGTACCAAAAATCAAGAGACCCATTCCACTGGGAAAATCTGTAGTTAAGGACTTCTCAAATTCTTGAAGAGTAATGATGTCAGTTTGAGAACTAAGGTGCATCTGACTCAGGCCATGGTCTTTAGGATCATTTGCTATGCATCTTATAGCTGGGCAATGAATAAGGTTGGCAAGAGAAGAATTGATTCCTTTAAAACTGTGGTGTTGTAGAAGAGCACAGAATATCCCAAGGACATGCAAAGGAACAAACAAATATGTCTTAGAGAGGGTGCAGCCAGAGTGTTATCTGGAGGCAAGAATGTTGAGGCTTCATCTCACATATGTGGGCATGTTGCTAGGAACTATTCCTTCGAGAGAGACATGATGCTTGGAAGGGTGGAGGCTCGATGAAGGAGAAGAAGACACTCAAGCAGGCGGATTGACACAGTGACTGTCTGTCTCCATGAGCTCAAGTGTGTCTGATAGTGTATAGATTGCACAGGCTAGAACAGGGTTCAGATTTGTTGTGCATAGGATTGGTATGAGTCATACTTGACTCGTCCACATCTAACAACAACAACTAACACAAAGTTTAGAGGTTCAAATCTGCTAGCTCTTCCACAGCCGTCTCTTTTCATAAAGATTGATAGCCTTGAAAATTCAATGAAGGATATCCCATGAGTTAGAATCAACTCTTTGACAGTGGAGATATTTTTCTTTTTCGGCTTAAAAAATGTGATAACATTTTGGGTTTTTTTACAATTAACTGTAGATGCACCAAGAAAACAACAGTGATTATTTCTACAGTGATCTTAAAGTGTTAAGTGCCAAGAGGAAGAGATACTAATTTTTAACTTTGTATTTTTATATAATATTTGTATTCTTTGGAAGCAGGAGTGGCATCCACTTCCTAAGCAACATGCCTCTGGAAAATCTATGAACTTTGATAAACAACAATATTTGTAGAAAGACTTCAGGCCTTTTTTCATAGGGTCACTATGAGTTGTGCTCAACGCAATGGCAATTATCAACAACAACATTATCTGTATTACAGTACATAACAATGTAATTTTTGTTCAGATATTTTATAATTAGTAAAATTCTTATTAAAATAAAATAGTAGACGTTTATACTTTAGCTTTTGTCACTTATATCCTTTGATAACTCACAAAATATTTAATCTCTCAAGGTGTTGTTGTTATGTGCCATCAAGTTGTTTGCGGCTCATAGCGACCCTATGTACAAGAGCTCTAAATGTTGTTCTATCCTGTGCCAACCTAGCCATCTCAAACGCACTTATTCCCAATGCTCCAGTCACAGAATCAATACATCTCATCCAAGGTCTTCCTCTCCTGCACCGTCCCTCCACTCTGCCAAACATGATGTCCCTCTCCAAGGACCAGTCCCTGCTTGCAACATGCCCAAAGTATGTCAGACGAAGCTTCAGAATCCTTGACTCCAAGGAGCATTCTGGCTTCACCCTCTCCAGGTCAAACCTGTTTGTTCTAGCAGTCCATGGTATATTCAATATTCTTCTCCATCACTAAAGCTCAAAGATATCAATTCTCTTTCTATCATCCCATGACGTGAACCGAGCAGGGAATTCTGAATAGTTTCTAATTTAGAGATTTTAAAAATGTTCTTAATGTGTTCAGATGTTGCATCACATGTTTTATTAATAAAGCTCTAGAAGAAGTTTAAATTGAAAGTTGCTATATATAATTACTAAAAGGAGCCCTAGTGGTATAAGGTAATACACATTGTGCTATTAATCAAAAGGTTAAAACCAGTCATTCCCGAAAAGAAAGTTGAAACATTTTCCTCCTTTAAGGATTTACATCCTTTGTGGTCCCCCAGGAATCAGAACCAACTTGCAAGAGTTTTGTTTTATTTTTAATGCAGGACGCTTAACTGCAATCTCAAAAGAATTTGGTAGTTCGAGGCCACCAGCTGCTCCGCAGGAGAAGGATTGGCAATCTCCTCCAGTGTGATTAACTGCCTCTGAAAACCCACTGGAGGGTCAGCTCTGGGTTGGTTCTGAGTCTACTAAACACAGTAGTAACAAAATAAATGCAGATTTATCATTTTCCCCCGAAGTCCCTACACTTTACTTTAGTCGGGTGTTTTGTGCAGGCTCAAGAACGTGAAGCTAAGTTATGATAAAGACGACTGAAAACCAAACCTAACGCTGTTGAATCACCTCTGATTCAAGGGTATCCATGTATTATGGAGTATAACTGTTCCATGGTGTTTTCTTGGTTATAATTACTAGAGAGGTCGATCGTCAGTGTGGATTCAGACTGTCAAACTTTACATTAGCAATAGAAAGCAAACCATTTTTGGTACTGAGAGAGTTTATATAATAAAGTCAGGCCTTGGCTAAAAAGGAATTTTATCTAATCCACATATTTTTAGTTAAAAATCACAAAAGAAAATTATCAAAATTCAATAAATCTTCTGGATTAAGACTCCAAGATGACCTTCTACAAGTCAGTATTTTTTGGGAAAAGTTATTTTATCCCTGTAGGTCTTTTCAAAATTGGAAAAACAGCATCAGCCTCATCTGTATCATAGAATCTTAGTGAGAATTAATTCTAACAATTGAAAATCATTTATAAAATAAAGAAAACATGTCCAAATATAAAGAGTGAATTTGCTGTTGTTGTTAGGTGTCATTGAGTCAAGTACAACCTGTACATGAGTATAATCTACGAACAACAGATCTAAACCCTGTCCTATCCTGTGTATACTCAAACTTCCTCACACACACTACAGCATTACAGCAGTCACTGTATCAATCCACTGGTTTGAGAGTCTTCCTCTCCTTTGCCAATCCTCTGTCTTTCTGAATACCATGTCCCTTTCCACAGAATAGACTCTCCCGGCAACATGCTTGATAGATGTGAGATGGAACTTCATTATCCTTGTGTCCAAAGGGCACTTTAAATGTACTTTCTCCAAGACATATTTGTTCATTCTTTTGATAATCCATGGTGTTTGTTCAGTACTCTTCTCCAACACCACACAGCTCAAAGGCATCAATTCTTCTGCCATCCTTATTCATTATCCAAATCTCAGATGTATAAGATGTACTCATATGCAAGTTTAAGCTAAAGCTGAGGAAAATTAAACTGAATCCACGGGATCCAAAATATGACTTTGAGTTCATCCCATGTGAATTTCAGAACCATCTCAGGAACAGGTTTGAGGCCTTGAACACTAATGAGGGAAGACCAGATGAGTGTGGGAGCATGTCAAATGTATCATCCAGGAAGAGTGCAGATGGTCATTATAAAGACAGAAGAGAAAGAAAAGACCAAAATGGATGTCAGAAGAAACTCTTAATATTGCACTGGAGCACAGAGAAGCCAAAGCACAAGGAAGAATTCAAGATACTAAAGAGCTGAACAGAAGATTTCAAAGGGCAGCATGGGA
>NW_006399855.1:6287779-6290449 GCF_000299155.1 Elephantulus edwardii | reverse complement strand
CATAGGTGACTCAACAACACATAACAAGAGCAAACAATTAAATAATCCTCGTTGTTGATGTTGTTGTTAAGTGCCGTCAGTCGCAGGCGACTCATAGTGATCCTATGAAGGAGAGTCCTCGACGCTTAGGTGCCTTTCAACCTCTCTCCAGGTTCATAGGGTTTCCGGAGGCAAGCTATTATGGAAGTGGATGCCACTCCTCCTTCCAAGCTTGTTTCAATTGGGGAGCTCCACTCCACTCTTCTCTCAGTTCACATTGGGTAGCCAACCATTAACGCATTTGACACATCAGTGTCACAGTGTTCAGCCTCACAGCAACCAAAAGTGACCGCAGTATGGCAACTTGTACACCAGGGTTATACGACCCAGAGGAATGTCTGAACAAAAACAATGAAAGACAGGCCCGAGGGCTTGTTGTTAAGTGCCGTCGAGTCGGAAGCAACTCATAGCGACCCTAAGAAGGAGAGTTCTTGATGCTTGGGTGCCTTTCATCCTCTTTCCAGGTTCACAGGGTTTCCGGAGGCAAGCTATTATGGAAGTGGATGCCACTCTTCCTACCAAAAATAATCCTTATAAAAGAATTATATTTCTGTTAATAGATTTTAAACTAGTAATTGCTATACTCTCACAAAACAGAAACCATTCTGACAGTTTAATTCAAAAAATATTATGTAGTATTATGTAGAGTGCATGTTTGTCAGAGCCAACGATTTTTGAAGCACTTAGACTGAGATCTACAGAAACAGCAGCTGTAGCATTGGCTGCAGCAGAGAACCAGAGACCCAACATATGACAGAGCTGGCTTGAGAATGCCACTCCACAGAACCAGAGCTAAATGTCTTTGCTTAAGCTTGCAGGAGGACTTGGGGGAGAGCCATAACAATCAGGACTAAAAGCTTTATAACACTGACCCTACACTGGATTTCCAAGGCTATAAATTGCACAGAATAAGACTGTCCTTTGAGTTTATGGATGGATTCAAACCCCAAAGAGGCATTGATACTTTGAGTCCCTATAGACTTTGCCACTACCATTTCCTCATCAGTTAAATGTGTACTAATTATGTTTTTCTTGCTTGCACATATGGAATGTGATGGGAAAAATATACTTGATAAATGCAACTCTGTTGTCAAATCAGAACTGACTCAAGCTGACCATCTAGTGAGTTTGAAGAGGCTGTAAATCCTGCGAAGGGAGAAAGGTGATCTTTCTCCCATGGAATCACTGGTGGATTCAAAACATCTGCCATCGTATTGATAATGCGTCTTCCTACCCACCAGGCTACCAGAGCTCCCTATTTACTTGCATAGGAAAACAAATATAAAAAGGGGAAAAAAAACCCAACAGTAATGTAAACTATTGTTTTATTTATTACTAAATGCAGGCTATACACATGGATTTCACCTGATGGCATGTATAGGAATCAAATCTATTACAATTGTGGAAAGACTCAGTGGAGAAGCTCAATATCAGCAGTGAAAACCAGGCCGTGTGCTGATTGTGGGACAGACCACCAACTACTCCTATGCAAGTTTAAGCCGAAGTTGAGGAAAATTAAATCAAGTCCACAGAACCGAAATTTGACCTTAAGTCTGTTCCACTCGAATTTCAAAACCATCTCAGGAACAGGTTTGAAGCCTTGAGCGCCAATGAGCATAGAACAAATGAGCTATAGGAGGATATCAAGAAAATCATGCATGAAGAATGCAAAAGATCAGTACAAAGGCTGAAAAAGAAGAAAAGACCAAGATGGATGTCAGAGTAGGCTCTGAATATTGCATGAGGGCACCAAAAAAGCCAAAGCTAAAGGAAAAAACCAAGAAATCAAAGACCTGAACAGAAAGTTTCAAAAGGCAGCTAGGGACAACAAAGCAAGATACTATAATGAAATGTGCAGAGAGCTGGAGTCAGAAAATCAAGAGGGCTGAACTCACTCAGTGTTTCTTAAGCTGAAGGAGCTGAAAAACAAATTCAAGCCACGTGTGGCAATACTTAAGGACACTTTGGGTAGAATGTTTAATGATCCAGGAAGTATCAAGAGAAGATGTAAGGATTACACAGAGTCACTGTATCAGAAGGAATTGGATGACACATAAGCATTTCATGAAATAACATATGAGCAAGAGCCTATGGTGATGAAGGAGGAAGTTCAAATTGCTCTGAAGGAATTGGAAAAAAAACAAGGCTCCAGGAGTTGATGGCATACCAATCGACATATTTCAACAGACACTGCCCTGGATGTACTCACTAAGTTGTGCCAAGAAATCTGGAGGACAGCCAGCTGGCCGACTGACTGGAAAAGACTGAAATTTGTTCCCATTCCAAAGAAAGGTGAGCCAACAGAGTGTGGGAATTATCAAACAATATCATTAATATCATATGCAAGCAAGATTCTGCTGAAAATTGTCCAAAAAAGTTTGGAGCAATATGTCACAGAGAACTGCCAGATGTGCAGGCTGGATTTAGAAGAGGTCGTGGTACTAGGGATATTATAGCTAATGTCGGATGGATCTTGGCAGAAAGCAAAGAATTCAAGAAGAATGTCTATCTGTGCTTCACTGAATATGCAAAGGTCTTTGACTGTGTGGATCACAACAAGCTATGGCTGACTCTGAGAAGAATGGGAATCCCAGAACATTTGATTGTGCTAATGCGAAACCTATACTTGGA
>NW_006399855.1:6278790-6287679 GCF_000299155.1 Elephantulus edwardii | reverse complement strand
TGAAGAGCAATGGTGTCACTCTGGAGACTAAAGTGTGTCTGATACAGGCTGTGGTCTTGGCAATCACTTATGCATCAGAGAGTTGGACAATGACTAGGGAGGATAGAAAGAGAATTGATGCCTTTGAGCTATGGTGCTGGAGAAGAGTATTGAATGTG
Organism: Elephantulus edwardii; assembly: GCF_000299155.1. NCBI lineage: Eukaryota > Metazoa > Chordata > Mammalia > Macroscelidea > Macroscelididae > Elephantulus > Elephantulus edwardii. The sequence goes on along the minus strand of NW_006399855.1, from coordinate 6,287,521 downwards.
CCCTGGACTGCCACAGATTCATCTTAGAGAGGGTTAAACCAGGCTGCTCCTTGGAGGCAAGGATTCTGAGGCTCCGTCTGACATACTTTGGACATGTTTTAAGGAGGGAGAGGTCTTGGAGAGGGATATCATGCTTGGGAGGGTGGAGGGATGGTGCAGAAGGGGAAGACCCTCTAATGAGGTGGATTGATTCAGTGACTGGGGTAATCAGGATGGCCATATCAGAGGCAGTGAGATTGGCACAGGATAGAGAAGGGTTTAGGACTGTTGTACTTAGGGTCACTATGAGTTGCAAGTGACTTGACGGCACATAACAAACAACACCAACAGATGTTTAAGAAGTGATTCAAAGATCATGGCCTGAATCAGACATACGTAAGTCCTCAAATTGACATGATTACTCCTCAATAATTTGGAGAGGTCCCTAACTGCACTTTCCCAGTGGAATACGTTTCCTGATTGCCTGACTGGTAATACTAAGGGTGTTGATTGTGGATCCAAATAAGATGAAGTTGCTGAAAATATCAATCTTTTTCCATCGACCATGATTTTGCCTACCCAGTGGTTAGAGAATTTGTTTTAGGACATGGAGATGCAAACGATGTTGAAGGCTGTATTCTTTAATTTTCTGCAACAAGTGTTTCAAGTCCTCTTCACTTTCAACAAGAATCTGCACAACACAGGTTATTGATGAGTCCAGCTTCTTGAATAATTTGCCCAGCAAAATTGAATAGATTCGGAGAGATAATAAAACCGTGACACACTTTCTTCTTCCTTTTAAACCATATTGTAATTGGGGTAATGGAGGCAGAGCTATTGCACATAGGGTTGTGAGTAGTAGGTGACTTGGTGACACATAACAATAGTGTTCCCTTGCTCTGTACAATAGCCTCTTGATCTAATTATATATTTTGCATAGTTAGGTGTGCTGGGATTTCCATTCTTCCCAATGCTTGTTATGCCTTAATTTGTTATGATGTACACAGTCGATAAACCATAAACATTCTCCTGGTATTATTTACTTTCAGCCACAATACATTTGACATCAGTAATGATATCCCTGGTGCCATAGCCTCTTCTAAATCCTGCTTGAACTTCTGGTTGTTCCCTGTCTATGTCGTGTTCTACCCATTTTTTAATGTTGCACAGCAGTATTTTGTTTACATGTGATATTAATTATACTGTTTGAAGGAGTCCACATTTTGTTGGATCACCTTTCTTGGGAATGAGAAGAAGTAAGGACCTCTTCCAATCCTTTGGCCAGACAATTGTCCTCCAAATTTCCTGGGATAGACTGGTAAGGGGATGCAGGGCTGCATCTATTGATTTAAACAAATCAGTTGGCATCCTATCAATTCCTGAGGGCTTGTTTTTGCCAAGGCTTTCAAGGCAGTTTCAATTTAATCATTTATTACCATTGGCTCCTGATCATATGGCACTTCCTGAAATTTGTCAGTTAAAGTCAGTTCTTTTTGGTACAGTGACTATTTGTATTCCCTCACCTTCTTTTGATGTTTCTTTGGTTATTCAATATATTGCCCATGTTGTTGTTGTTGTTGTTGTTGTTATGTACCGTCGAGTCGCTTGCAACTCATAGCAACCCTATGTACAAGGGCCCTAAACTCTGATCTATCCTGTGCCAATTGCACTGTCTCTGACACATCCATACTGATTACCCCAGGCATTGAATCAATAAACCTCATAGAGGGCCTTCCTCTCTTGCACTGTCCCTCCACCCTTCCAAGCATGATGTTCCTCTCCAAGGACCGGTCCCTCCTTACAACATGTCTAAAGTATGTTAGAATCCTTGTCTCCAAGGAGCAGCTCTGTTCTGACGACTTCATCTTGTCCAAATATAGGTTTCTCACTAGCACGATCAGGTGTTCCGGGATTCCCATTCTTCTCAGAGTCAGCCACAGTTTGTTATGAGCCACACAGTCAAATGCTTTGCATAGTCAATGAAACACAGAAATATATTCCTCTGGTAGCACCTTTAAATACTGCAAAAGAAGATGTCAGTTTACTTTTCATTTCTCTTGGCTTGAGTAATGTAGAGTGAGTTCTTACAGTTTCTGTACATTTCATTTTAACACTTTGTCTTCTAAAGTTGCCCTTTGAAATCTTCTGTTAAGCTCTTTTACTTTGGCATGTTTTCCCTTTGTTTTGGATCCTTAATGCTCTAGTGAAATTTTTAGTGTTTCTTCTGACATCCATTTTGGTTTTTTATTTCATCTTTGTAATGACGTTTTGTTCTCTTCACTGATAATATACTTGATATCATCACACAACTCATCAGATCTTTAAAAATTTGCATTCAATGCTTCAAGTCTATCCTTAAGATGATTTTGAAACTCAGCTGGAATGGATTCAATATCATATTTTGGTTCTCATGGACTTGTTTTAATTTATTCAGCCTCAATTTGAACTTGTACATGACTAACTGGTTGTATGGCCCACAGTGCCTGGCCTAGTTTTGACTGCTGTAAAAAGTGTGAATTTACATGACTAAATATTTGCTATTTTTCTTAAATATTTTGCTTGAATCATAAATTTATCAAGAAAGGATCTCATAAATGTATAAAGGGAATTATGTTGCAATAGTTCCTTTTATTAATCACTTTATTGTTAAAACTACTCAAGTTGTCTTTATTTATCTTAAAGATCTTAAGTGAATATAGTATCATAAAAGTAATCATCTAAATAGGTGGTCTATCTACTTCATAGTTCCTCCCAGTTTAACTATATGGTAATCCTGTGGTGTTAGCTTATAATATGTTTTAGCAAGGTTTCTTTTACACATAAAGCTAGAATTAAATTAGCTAGAAAACAGAAATAAATTAATATATGCTAGAACTACAACTAGATTAAGTTGTGCTACATTCAGTTAGATTATGCTGGTGAAGATGTTGAATTGTGGTTGCAGGTAAGTAGGCCCACTTCTCACTAACTCTGCACCTCTGGGAACTCAACTAACTGGCTGTGTTCAGTTTGCTCATTTGTTAAATAAGATATTTCTTCCACTTAATAAATAATAGAAAGCTTCTTCTTGTAAGTAACAAATACACTTCTCTTTTCTAGTAAGGATTTATTTCATGCCATAAACGCCCTTACTCTAAATCATCCAAATCATATCTAAGAAAAAGGAAAATAGCTAAATCAACAACTGAAGATAAAATTACTCAATTATTTACATTCATAATCCAGGCAATACTTTGAGCAATTAAGATATTATTCATGATCATACATAAAGGTCTGTTAATACAAGTATTACACAAATACATGAACCAACCACTGACGTCAAAAATAAAAAAAACACAAAGACTCCTACCAAATTTTGCAGCCTTAAAATAATCAAATATTAATTAAAAGTGCATTAATGATAATTAGTTATTTGAATTCAAAAGTTGAAAACAAAGAAGTAGGACTGATAATTGGAAATTATGGTCTTGGTAACAGAAATGAGCCTGGAGATTTAATGACAGAATTATTTGAATTATTTGTTCTTTTCAAATGACTTGTTCATTATAAATATGTTTTTCAACATAATATCTATTATGGCTTAAAAACACAAATGTCAGTTATGCACATCACCTAATGGCATATATATAGGAAAGATTGACTACTCATTATCAGCAGTACGAACAAGACCAAGGACTGACTATGGCACAGACCATCAATTACTTAGGTACAAGTTCAAACTGAAGCTGAAAAAGAGTAAATGAGGATATGAGGGGAGGAAATACAATCTTGAATCCATCACATCTCAATTTAAAATTTCTCTCAAGAATAGATTTGGGGGGAAAATGAAAAATATTTTAAAAAATAATACATTTGATGTGTTGAACATTGACCAAAGACTATATGAGTCATGGGATAAAATCAACAATATCATCCTGAAAGAAAGCAAAAGATCATTGCAGAGACAGAAAAGAAAGGAAAGACCAAATGCATGTTTGAAAAGAAGGTAAGATAAAGGGGAGAAATGAACTAAGGGAGATGAACAGAAGATACAAAAGAATCTTCACAGAGTTCATCAGGAAAAGGCAAAAAAATATTATTACAAAACTCTGAAAGAACAAGAGCTAGAAACCAAAAGGGAATAACACAACTAGAAGTTTCTCAAACTGAAAAAAAAACTAAAGAACAAATCCAAGCTTTGAGTAGCAATACTGAAGGATTATATAGGCAAAATAATAGATAATGAAGAGTATCAAAGAAGATGGAAGAAATATACAAGATTCACTGTAGCAAAACATCTGATCTAAATGGCAACATTTCAGGACATAGCATGGGTCTGAAGGAGAAATGGCAATGAAGGAAGGTGTTCAAGCTGCATTCAAGACATTGCCAAAAAAATATGCCTCCAGGAACTAATAGACTACCAACTGAGATGTTTCAACAAACAGATGCATCTCTGGATGTGCTCATTAGCCTATCCTAAGGAAGATTTGAAGACATGACCACCTGATCAGTTGACTGGAAGAGATTATATTTGTTCCTATTGTTGTTGTTGTTATGTGCCATTGAGTCGTTTGTGACTCATAGTGACCCTATGTAAAACAGCCCTAAACCTGCTCTATCTCTTGCCAACCTTACACAACCTTACACACCTACCCCCATTACCCCAGTGACCAGAATCAGTCCATCTCATTGAGAGTCTTTCTCTCTTGCACTGTCCCTCCACCCACCCAAGCATGATGTCTCTCTCAGAGGACTGATCCCGCCTTGCTACGTGTCTAAAGTATGTCAGATGGAACTTCAGAATCCTTGCCTCCAAGGAACAACCTGGCTTCATCCTGTCCAGGACGAACTTGTTTCTTCTCCTAGCTGTCCATGGTATATTCAACACTCTTCTCCAGAACCAAAGCTCAAAGGCATCAATTCTCCTTCCATCATCCCTAGTCATTGTCCTGCTCTCTAATGCATAGCAAATAATGGCAAAGACCGTGGCCTGTATCAGGCGCACCTTAGTCTCCAGATTGACATCATTGCTCCTCAGTACCTTGGAGAGGTCTCTGACAGAATATTTTCCCCAATACAATTAATCTTTTAATTTCCTGGCTGCTGGTAGCAAGAGTGTTCATTGTAGAGCCAAACAAACTGAAGCTTTCAAAAATCTCAGTCTCTTCACCCTCTATCAGGATGCTGCCAACTGGCCCTGTGGTGAGAACATTTGTTTTCTTGATGTTGAGCTTCAATCCATATTGAAGGCTTCAGTCCTCCTCAGTTTCAGCAAGCAGGGTTGTGTCATGTGCATAATGTAGATTGGTGATGAGTCTATTTCCAGCCCTGATGTCACACTTTTCTTCATAGAGCCCAGCCTCCTGGATAATCTGTTCCGCATATAGATTGAAAAGATATGGAGATAGCACACATCCTTGACACACACCCTTCCCATTGTTGAACCATGCAGTGTGTCCTTGCTCTGTTCTGACGACTGCCTCCTGGTCAAAGTATAAGTTTAGCATAGCACAATCAATTGTTCTAGGATTCCCATTCTGCTCAAAATCAGCCACAGTTTGTTGTGATCCACATAGTCAAATGCCTTTGCATAATCAGTGAAACACAGACATTCTTCTGGACCTTCTGTTTTCAGCCAAGATCCATCTGACATTAGCTCTAACATCCCTAGTGCCATGGCCTCTTCTAAATCCAGCCTGCACTTCATTTAGTTCTCTATTGATGTGCTGTTCCAGTCATTTGGGGATGATTTTCAGCAGAATCTTGCTTGTATGTGATATCGATGATATTGTTCAATAATTTCCACACTCTGTTGAATCACTTTTCTTTCGAATGGGATTTCTTAGCACAACTTGGTGAGCACATCCAGGGTAGCATCTATGTGTTGAAATATGACAATTGGTATTCCATCAATTAATTCCTGGGGCCTTGTTCTTTGCCAACTCTCTCAGAGCACCATGAACTTCCTCCTTCATCACTTCAGGCTCTTGCTTATAAGCTGTTTCATGAAATTCTTCTGTGTCCACCATCTCCTTCCGGTACAATGACTCAGTATACTCTTTTAATCTTCTTTTGATGCTTCCTGAATAATTTAATATTCTGCCCAAAGCATCCTTAAGTATTGCTAATTAGGGTTTGAATTAGTTCTTCAGTTCCTTCAGCTTAAGAAACGCTGAGTGAAGGGGAGCTCTGGTGGCCTAGTGGCAAGAAGCTGCACTGCAATCCCAGAGATACGTGATTCGAATCCACCAGATGCTCTGCCGGAGAAGGAGGGGCCATCTCCTCCTGTACCAGTCAGATCCGATTTGACAGTACACACACACACAAACAAAAAAAATTATAAAAAAAGAAATGCTGAGTGAGTTTGGCCCCTTTGATTTTCTGACTCCAGCTCCTTGCACATTTCAATGTAATACTTGACTTTGTCTTCCCTCACTGCCCTCTGCAATCTTCTGTTCAATTGCCTAATATCTTGATTTTTTCCCTTTGCTTTGGCTTCCCGGCACTCCAGTTCAATATTTAGAGTTTCTTCTGACATCCATCCTGATTTTGTCTTCCCTTTCTGCCTTTGTAATGACCTTTTGCATTCTTCCTGGATGATATTCTTGATTAGGAATAAAAAGAAGGAACTTTAAATAATTTGAAAATTACCAAACAATATTATTAATATCACACTAATAAGATATTGCTGAAGATATTAAAAAATTGCTGAAATAGCACATCAACAGGTAATCATCATAAATTCAAGCTGGATTTAGAAAAGTCCCTGAAATGATTTAAGACAGATCTTGATTGAAACCAAGAATACATAATGTAAACATCTTTGTGGTATTTAACAATTTAATTTTATTTGGATATACATTCAACATGTGTTACTCTGGGGAAAATCTGCTGTCGAAGACTTCTTGGAGGTGCTAGAAAGCAACAATGCCAATTTAAAGCCTAAGGTGTGCCTAAACTAAGCCTTGGCATTTTAAAATTAGCTTCCATGTGTCTGAAAGTTGGACAGTGAATAAGGATCACTGAAGAAGAATTAATGCCTTTGATCTGTGGTGTTGGTGAAAAATACTGAATATGCTATGTACTTCAAAACAAACAAGTGTGTCTTGGAGGAAGTTCAATCAGGGTGCTCCTTAGAGGCAAGGCTGGTGAAACTGTGTCTCATATATGTTGAGCATGTTGTCAGGAGGAAACAATCCTTTGAAAGTTACTTTATGCTGGAAAGGATGTAGGACAAGAGAAAGAGAGAAAGACTTCAACAAGACCTATTGACACAGTGACCTTAACACTGAACTTGGCCATACCAGAGATCCTAAGAATTGTACAAGATCAGGCAAGATTCTGATCTGTTGTTTACAGTGGTATTTTATGTCGTAATATATTTAATGACACATAACAGCAATAGCTTTAGATTCCAGTTACTAACTCTAACACTAAAATAGAAATTTAAAAAAAACAATTTATGAGCCTATTAAATAAAATGAAGTCTTAATCCTTAACAACAAATACATTGCTTTATCAAATAGTACCATCAACACAACATCAATTAGAAAGATATCTCTTTAATCACATTTAGATTAAATAGTGTGCAAAATTGTTAAAACAACATAACACAGCACATCTTGCCTATCTTCTTTTGAACTTCTAAATTAGTCAACTATGTTTGCAAGCCAAGTTTGTTAGTTGCCTCTACCAGGTTAAGTGGGTGGTATGTTTTCTGGTAAAGGCAGGAATTCATAATTGGCCCAGATTTTTCCTTCAGAATCTTAGAAACACAGGGATTCAAAAGGTAAGATGTCTGACAGAAGTCTTGACAAAGAAAGACACTATCTCCTATCTACTTCACTATTACACAGTGGAATTAATACATCTAAGCTTTGTTTGAGTACTTTCACCAAGAATTTTTGAACGAGTTTTTATGAACTCTTCTCCACTAAATTTGTTGCTTTTTGTATTTACGTTGTTAGAAATATGCTTCAAGTACATTAAACCTTAAACCTTATCTAGAAGACTAAGCTTAGCATAATATATCAGCTTTAACAGGCCCAAATAACCTAAAATAACTACACATTCCAGCGAGTCAATAAGTTGAACTAGAACAACATACATGACCCTATTACCTTAAAAAGGCAAGAACTTACGGCCTAGAATATGTACAATGATAGAATAATTCAAAAGATAACAAAAATAATGAACTATGTACAGACTCATGAGAGTTTTTACTCTTCTGAGTAAAGAAATATTTATTTCCCCTACTAAATATGATGCTTGGTGTGAAAAGAATTTACTCTACCTCAGCTATTAAGTATTATTAACTTGCAAATATTCTAACTAAAAAATCCTGAATAGTTGAAATCTCTGAATCTCACATAAAAATACATACATAGTTATATATCTTTGATGTGTGTTACACAGTTTTCCATGTATATCTAACATAGACACAGAAAGTCAGGCTTTTATCACTTGTTCAATTATAATGAATAATTTCTATTACATAGAGGGGAAGATAGGAGAATTGATGCCTTTAAACTGTGCTGCTGGAGAATAGTGTTGACTATACCATGGATATAGTAAAAAAAGTTATTTCTAGATCCATCTTGAAGTACAACATCGTGAGTGACAGGATCATATCCATACGCTTACAAGGAAGTCCAGTAAATACCACTATCATTCAGATATATGCACCAATAACCAGAGCCAAAGAAGAAGAAACAGATGATTTCTACCAACTTTTACAGTCGGAGACAGGTCGAACATGCAATCAAGATGC
>NW_006399855.1:6249838-6273170 GCF_000299155.1 Elephantulus edwardii | reverse complement strand
CACAACAAGCTATGGCTGACTCTGAGAAGAATGGGAATCCCAGAACATTTGATTGTGCTAATGCGAAACCTATACTTGGACCAAGAGGCAGTCGTTAGAACAGAGCAAGGAGACACTACATGGTTCAAACTCAAGAAGGGGGTTTGTCAGGGATGTGCTCTGTCTCCGTACCTTTTCAATGTGTATGCAGAACAGATCATCAGCGATGCTGGGCTGTATGAGGAGGAATGTGGCTTTAGGATTGATGGACGTCATCAACAACCTGCATTATGCAGATGACACAACCATGCTTGCTGAAACTAAGGAGGACCTGAAGTGCTTGCTACATAAGATCAAGGATTGCAGCCTCCTATATAGATTGAAGCTCAACATAAAAAAAACAAAGATTTGCACCAGTGGGCCAATTGGCAGCATCAGTATGGATGGTGAAGAAATTGAGATAGTTAACAGTTTTTGTTTACTTGGTTCCACAGTCAACACTCTTGGTAACAGCAGCCAGGAAATCAAGAGATGAATTGCATTGGGAAAGTCAGCTGTGAGGTACCTCTCAAGAGTAATGAAGAACAACGTCAGTATGGAGACTACGGTGGGTCTGATCTGGGCTATAGTCTTTGTAATTATGTGCTATGTGTCAGAGAGTTGGACAGTGAATAGGGATGGTAGAAAGAGAATTGATGTCTTTGAGCTATGGTTCTGGAGAAGAGTGTTGATTATACAATGGACTGCTAGGAGAACAAACAGGTTTGTTCTGGAGAAGGTGAAGCCAGAATGCTCCTTGGAGTCAAGGATTCTGAAGCTTCGTCTGACATAATCTGGGCATGTTGCAAGGAGGGATTGGTCTTTGAAGAGGAGCATCATGTTTGGCAGAGTGGAGGGGCAGTGTAGGAGAGGAAGACCTTGGATAAGATGGATCGATTCTGTGACTGGAGTGGTGGGAATGAGTGTATTTGAGATGGCTAAGTTGGCACAGAATAGAACGGAGTTTAGACCTATTGTACATAGGATCACTATGAGTTGCAAGTGACTCGATGGCACATAACAACAACAAAGTAATTTTAAGGGAAAATGGTTTATTTTAATAAAAATTTATCATAATGATAAAAATAATGAACTTGTGAGTAATTGTAAATGCAGTTTCTCTTTAAAATCATACTCAAGTTAACAGGGCTTTGAAAACTTCAGTGTGAGACTAATTCTTCTTTTTTAGTTTTATTCCTAAAGTGTTTAATCAATCTTCAAATTCAGAAATTAAGAAAATTGGCTTCTCAATATGACTGAATATTAAATCTAACATAAAACACACTACATAATCAAATGAGTTAGTGAGATTTGCCTAGACACTGAGCGAGAAAACTAAGAGGAAAAAGAAAGATAAATCAACTTTAAATAGTATTTCTATACACTATTTAAATGATATTTATTTATTAAATATAAAGTCATTTTCTTCATATTTTAATTAATTATTTCTGGTTTCTCTGCTTACCTTTGCAGTCCTGAGTTAATGCAACACAGTATTGTATCTAATATTTTAAAAAGAGAAAGGGCCGTATGGAGATGACCATATCTGACTTTTATCAGCTTCATAAAGGGAACTGTTCCAAACAACAACATCAATTGCACAAAACCAATTCCCATGATGTCAGACATGTGTCCCCCACTCTCCCATACCTCTTTCTACTCTTTTCAACATAAATATTACTGTTTTAGTGGACCCAAAATCTGATGGGATAGCTCACAGACCACACAGAATCATATTGGGGAAGTCACAAGGTTATACTCCAGGTTAGTAGCAGAACAGAATCAGGAGAACTTCCAAAATGAGCCTGTAGGCCCCTCAGCTTTGAGCTTAGTGATTTTAGGGCATTCAATTGCAACTCTCCCCACCATTTTCCCCAAACAAACTAGAGTAAAAGACTTTTAGCTCTAGTTCAATGATGTAGCAATCCCAAGGTTCACTCCATCTCATGGTAGGTTTCTGGTTCTCCGCTGTAGTTCCTATGAGTGCGGCTCCCATAGGCCCTAATCTAGCTGGCACAAGTATCTGTATCCTGAAAGATACATTACATTCTCTTACTACTTACTTTTTGGCAGTGAAAATTCTCCTATTCTGATACTAGATCCCCTCAATTTAATGGCAAGATCAGCAATCCCCTTGTGGATAGGCTAATACCCTCTATTCGCATATTCCCACCCATTCATGACAAAGTAAAACTTATAGGTTAGAAAAGCCATTTTTAGCACTAAGCTCTTAATAACACAAATATAAACTCATGACATATTCAAACTTAAATTATAATCTACAGCCATCTGCTATTTGATTTTTTTGGTGTGTTTTCATCAGCATTTGCCTGTGTGATTAATAACAAATTATGGATAACATTGATAAAATTCAATGACACTTGACTGTGCTCCTAAGAAACCCATGCATAGATCAAGAACCAATTATTCAAACAGAACAAGGGACACTCCATGGTTAAAATAAGGAAGTGAGTGCATCTTCTTTCTATCATCTATGGCTTCAAGGAGCATTTTGGAGGCACCTTCTTCATGATATATCTATTTCTTCTTTTGGCAGTTTATGGAATATTCAATACTCTTCTCCAATGCAACAGTTCAAAGACATCAATTCTTCTGTCATCCTTATTCTTTGTCCAGCTCACAGAAATATAATAAGTGATTAAAAATGTAATAAGGTATACTTTAGTTCTCAAACTAACATCATTGCTCCTCAAAAATTTGAAGAGGTTCATAACAGCAGACTTGGCCAGTGCAACACTTCTCTTACTCTTCTGAATGCATTGATTTTCAGGTTATTAATTGTGGATTCAAGTTGAGAAAGTTTCCATCTTTTTTTTAATCTATCATAAAGTTGCCTATAGGTCTAGCAATGTCCTCACGTAGGTAATCTAAAACAAGATGTGAAAGTTGCACCTCCCATCATAACAAGTGGGATTCAGACTCAGAATCAAGGAGTAATCTCTACTTCAAAGGCATACATACTATGGTCTACAGTGGCACAGGCAATAGCTACAACAGATGGAAGTATGGTAACACTGTGTATGCTTCAGTGTACCTTAAATATTAACTCTTTCTGGGAGGAAATTGTAGGAAAACATGTGCAAAGAATATAGAAAAAAATATAAAACTACTAAGATAAACAACTAAAATCATTAGAATAATCACGACAATTTTATGGAGTAGAAATCAAGGATGAATAGGATGAGGAAATAAACTTGTGTTTCATATTATAAGCCCTTGAATTTAAAAGAATAATGTGTTTACTATAATAATTTTTAAAGTCAACAATGAGTTGGAGAGAGGTAATATTTTGAATAATAATGGCTATGATTCTTCATATACAATAGCTTGACCACTGTTCACTTTAAGTTTGAAGCAACATTTTCTTTTAGAGACAGAGTTTGGCAAATTATAGCCTATGGAGTATATTATACTCATGAAGTATTTTTATGTGACACATGAAATAAGAATAGCTTTTTCATTTACAGAATATCCCTAGACCTCCAGAAAAGAAAAAAAAAAAAGCTTGATAACCCAACTACAAAATGGGCAAAAGATATGGAAGAATTTTCACAGAGCAAGACATTCAGATGGCCAACAGACACATGAAGAAACATTCAAAATCACTGGCAGTAAGAGAAGTGCAAATCAGTACCACAATGAGATACCATTGACCCCTTTAGTAGTACCAGCAGGGCAGCAACCAATAAATGTTGGAGAAGATGTGGAAAGATGGGAACTCTCATACACTGTTGGTGGGATTATTAAACGGTATGACCACGCTGGAAGGCAGTTTGGCATTTTTTCAAAAAGTTGAACATAGAAACCCCATATGACACAACTCTTCTAGTACTAAGAATATACAGAGATCTGTACACCAGTGTTCACAGCAGTGTTATTCACCAATGCAAGAACATAGAAATAGCCCAAATGTGCAGCCACAACTAACTGGATTGAGAAATTGTGGTACATTTACACAATAGAATATTACGAACACTAAGGAGGAATGATTTAAAAAAAAAAAAAAACCAAAACAAACTACATAACTGGGGAGAGACCGGAGAGATAAACGCTGAGTGAATGAAATAAATTTTATAAAGATAAATACTGCATAAGACCATTATTGCAAATATAGAAGGATAACTAGTAAAAGATGTATGGGGTTCCAAGAGCAAATAGAGTGAGAACATAGGGGTAAGAATGTGTATGGGCAAAATCACTGGGTTGTATAGTTTGATGGGCAGTGGGAGGGAGTGAAGGAAATTGGAAGGATCCAGCAGAAACCTGAAAAGACAGGGTAATGATAGGCAAGGCTCAACAGTGATTAATTTTCTAAAACATGGTGCATGGGATTAAGTGGGAGGTACAGCACTCCCTGACTTCAAAACCTACTACACAGCAGTAGTAACCAAAACAGCATGGTACTGGTACAATGACAGGCACATAGATCAGTGGAAGAGAACTGAGAACCCAGAAATAGACACAGCTATCTACAGCCAACTGATCTTTGACAAGAAAATAAAAACTATCAAACTTTACAAATAGTGCTAGCAAAACTGGACTACTACCTGCTGGAATGAGAAACAGGATCCACACCTCACACCATATACAAAAATTACCTCAAGGTGGATCAGAAACTTGGGAGTAAAGTCCAAACCCATGAAGTTCATAAGAGACAAACTGGGATCAAACTTAGAAGCACTAGTCCAAGGTGTAAAGAGACTGCTAAATACAGACAGAAATATACAATCTGAAGAGGATAAAATTGATGAATGAGTCCTTGTAAAGACTAAAACCCTTTGTTCATCAAAAACTTCTTCCAACAGAGTGAAAAGAAAACTTACTGACTGGGAACAAACATTTGGCAACCATCTCAGACAAGAGTCTCATAAAGAAAGCTTATAGAATACTCCTGAGCCTCCACAAGAAAAAGACTGATAATCCAATTACAAAATGGGCAAAAGACATGGAAAATTTTTTTCACCGAGGAAGATGTTCAGATGGCCAACAGACATATAAAGAAATGCTCCAAATCACTGACAATAAGAGAGATTCAAATCAAAATCACAATGAGATATAATCTCACCTCAGTAACAGTAGCAAAGTTTAACAGGACAGCAAGTAATAAATGTTGGAGGGGATGTGGCGAGATAGGAACTCTTTAAATTGTTGGTGGGATTGTACAATGGTACAATCACTCTGGAAGGCAGTTTGGTGGTTCTTCAAAACACTGAACATAGAAATTCCATATGACCCAGATATTCCATTGCTTGGACTATACCCCAAGGACATAAAAACTAAAGCTCAAATGGAAATTTGTACACCAATGTTCATAGCATCCACAAACAAATGGACTGAGAAGTTGTGGCACATTAATACAATGGAATACCATGCAGCATGCAAGAGCAATAAATTTGTAAATTACTATCTAACTTGGGAGGGAGTGGAGAGCATTATGCTGGGTGAACTAAGTCAGTTTCACAAGGACAAATACTGTATAAAATCATTATTGTAGAATAAGTATGAGGATCTAAGGTGGAGTGGAGTGTGGAAATAGAGGAGTGAGGATGGGGGGTAGGGTGTTAATCATAGGGTTGCACAATTCGATGGGGTGGGTAGGATGAAGGAAATGGGAAGTATCTTTTATGGAAAAAAATATATTCAAACTTTGTAAACAAATAAAAATAAAATTGTTATTGATTACCTTCAAGTTGAGAATGACTCATAGCCACCGTATAAACAAAAGGCCCAAAGCCCCTCTACAACTATTGACATTTATCAAAGTTCATAGAATTTCTTGAGGCATGTTATTTAGAAAGGGGATACCACGCCTGCTTCTGAATCTGTCATAGAATATCATTGGTTTTGTCACCTGTGATGTATAATGAACCTATTTACAGCAGCTCTGAATCTTTCCCTGTAAAAATAAATTAAAAAGACCTGAAATTATCAAATTCTTAGCAGAAAACATAGAAAAACACATCCCAAAAAAATCCATGGTGCATGGGAATGATTGTATAAAACACAATATGAATGAAGAATACGAACTTTGTTAGCAAACCAATATACAATTTATAAAAAGGGGGCAAGCCTCCAAAACTAGAAAACATAAGCTGCCAAAAGAAAAGAAGAATGACTCTTACATGTTAAAGTATTGTGGGAGACGAAAGAAATTTGATAATTCAGAAATACAAAAATTATGTGAAATGAAATGAAAATTTCCATATCTATAAATAAGTTACTTGGAAGAGAGACACACTCATTAATATATATCATATAAGGCTTTTCTATAAGGATGAACAATCTCCTCCTGTGCAATTACTGCCTCTGAAAATTGCTCGAGGGTCAGTTCCAACTCTATGGTACACAACAACATATGGTGCCTTAGCAAAAAAGTTTGCCTTGCTAACTTCCAGAACAAAGAATTGTAAAAATATTTAAGTTACTGTCAAAGCTGACTTTTTATGATAGTATGTCCACTGTGGTTAATTAACCATTATGAAAAAAATACAATAATGTATTATTTAGTTTGTATACAGAACCTCTATATTATTTATGATGTTTCAGTAAAACTCCTTTAGTGAACGAACACCTTAGAGATGATGACAACAACAATAAAAGGGGGGGAAATAGGATGGAATAGGAGAATCTTTACAGGGGGTGCTGTTGTTAAGTGCCAGCGAGTCACAGGCGACTCATGGCAACCCTATAAAGGATAGTCCTCGACACTTGGGTGCCTTTCATCCTCTCTCCAGGTTCATAGGGTTTCCAGAGGCAAGCTATTATGGAAAGTGGATGCCACTCCTCCTTCCAAGTTACAGGGGGTATGTAAGATAAAATCTTGGAGCTAGAAGATGCAGTTTTTAAAAGTAATAATAAGCAAATATAGAACTAATGGTGTTAGTACCTTTGGATTTTCAAAAACCACTGACCACAGGCTGGTTAATTGTGCTTTTTGAATATAGGGTGGACGAATGACCCTTTGAAACACATGGTCCCATAATGTCTGATTGACTGGGCTGTGGCAAGCTCTACTCTTTGTAGCTGTAGGCCAGCTCTGTAACTCCATTTTCTCACTGCTAGTTAGTCTCCCACCACCTGGTACAAAATAGAGCTCTTTCCTGCAAGCTCTTCAGAAGGAGTAGGGTTTTAGTCTGTATGCTTGAATGGTATGAGGTTTTATAAAAGCTGAAATAGTATGGGACTGATGTTTAGTTTCATGCTATAAACAAAAACAACAGATTAATTAACGGGTTTCAATAATGTCTATAACTAAAAGCCAAACGAATGTTTCATGCTCTTGTGATTTTGAAGATGATCAAGTATATTTATAAAAGTGACAAAGTGATTTAAATTTTGGTTTAATAAGGGGAAGATCCAGGGTGAAAAACAATCTATACAAACTTTGTAAGTAAACCAGTAATTAATGAATTAATAAATAAAATGTTTTGTTCAGTGGGAGAAATATTGAAATAGATTTTGTATTCTCCTTAAAATTAAAAATAATAATAAAAACCTCTAAAATAAAATAGCAGTCTTATAAATTTTTAAATATTTTTTCTTTTTATTAAATTTTATTAATTTTAATGAACATTTACAGAGATTTGGTCTTTCATTCATTCATTGTTGCACTGTTTTCTCTAACCCTCCTCCCCAGTTGGTTTAAATATTTTTTCTTAATGGAGTATTTCAGTTAGATTTAATTCTCATTGGGTGATGTGTGTGTGTGCACAACTATCTCATTCACAACCTGTATGTAGTACATGATGAATAAGAATTTTAGAGTTCCTTAAAATGGCACTGACCTCTACTAGCTTCACAAGTCATTGTTGTATGCTAAGTCATAGTCAACTCATAGCTCACTCTCAGTGGGACTTCACAGGCAATAAATCACATGGGAGGAGACTGACCATCATTATCCTGAAAGCAGTTGCTAGATTTGAACAGCAGGCCTTTAGGTTGGCAATGCAATTCCTTACCACTCAGCCTGTTGAGCTCCTATTGTTTCACAAGAAAGAGAATGACCATCAGAGTTACCCAAAATTGATTCCTACAAAGTAGAGGTCAGACATAACTTCTCTCTCAAGATGTTTTACTAATTCTGACACTAACTGTCCCTCTCACAGTACTTGCTACTTATACTCGGAATTTGAAGATTCATTGAAGTGGCCGCACAAAACTTACCGATAACACTCATGATTACGTGGATGGTTAGGGAAACAACAGCTCAAATTTCAAGATCAGGAATGACTCAGTCCCGGATGTAGTGCTTCAGCCAGGACAGCTTCATAGCTTTAACCGTTGGTAAATCTCTCCCTGGTCCTTGGCCTCTTGGTCCTCCTCTAGGTCTCTTATATGGAGAAAATGTTACAGAGTTCTTTAGTTTAACTTAGGAGTGTTCATAGATCAGTGCACCATCTTTACTGGTTTCCAGCATCTCTTACTGGCTTCCTGATTCTTTGTGGTATGTGTAATTACACCTCACCATCCTGTACTGTCCTCAGCACTTGCAAGTTCTTTGAGATGAAAACCTCTTAGACTCAGATACTGAGTCTAATTCATTTCTGTTCTCCTCTCATTTCTGTTTTCTTGGTGGAAGTGAAGTTACCCTTCTGCTCTAGAATAGCCTCTTGTTTTAAGTCAAGCACATGGAAAAACCTGCACAAAACCATCAATCAGCTCAATGCAACTCAAGTGATTTCCATCAAGTGGAAACCAATACCTGACCCTCTATAGGGTTTTCAGGAGCTGTCTACTAGATGGGAGGAGATTCACCATCTTTCAATATCATATTTCCAGGATCCCAATCTAAATGCAAAGGCATTTGACAGTGTGGATAATAATAAACTACGGCTAACATTTATAAGAATGGGAATTCCAGCACTTAGTTATGCTCATACAAAACTAATACCTAGACTAAGAAGTTGTTGTTCAAAAAGAGAAAGGTAACACTGCATGGCTTAAAATCAATCAAGGTGTGTGTCAGGGCTGTGACCTTTCTCAATACCTATTCAGTTTGTATGCTGAACAAATAATTCAAGAAGCTGTGCTTTATAAAAAAGAATATGACATCAGGATCAGACGAAAACTCATTAAAAACCTGTGTTGTGCAGATGACACAGCCTTGCTTGCTGGAAGTGAAGAGGACTTGAAACACTTGCTGCAGAAGATTAAAGACTATAGCTTTTAATATAGATTACATCTCAAAACCCAGAACAAAAAACTCCTCACCATTTGTCTGATAGACAATATCAGGATAGATGGAGAAAAGAATGTCATTGTCAATGGTTTAATCTTATTTGGATCCACAATCAACAAGTGTGTTATCTTAAGGCAGGAGATTAGGTGACATGATTAGGCAAGACTGCCATCAGAGCCTTCTCCACAGTACTGGGGAGCAACGATGTCAGTTAAAAGACAAAGGTGCACCTGATTCAGGCCATGTTTATTTCAATCACTTGTTATGAATTGGAGAGCCAGACAATGAATAAGGAATTAAAAGAAGAATTGATGCCTTTGAGTTGTGGTATTGAAGAGTACAAAATATCCCAAGAATTGTCAAAAGAATAAACCAATAAGTCTTGAGGTAAGTGCAACCAGAGTGATCCTTAGAGGCAAGCATGTAAAGATTCATTTCATGCATTATGAGCATGTTGCTAGGAGGGGTTATTCTTTCAAAAAGGATATCAGCTAGAAGTTGGAAGATCAATGGAAAGGAAGACTCAATGAAATGTGCTAGAGAGAAGATAAGATGTCATGAGATAAGATAGGGTTTAGCTTAGATATTCAGAGGGTTGTTATGAGAAGAACTAAATTCAATGGTACCACCAACAACATCTACAATGGTGACATGTACCTTACTTATTTTCTTATTAAAGAACCCAGTACATTTGGTGGGCCATAAACAACTTACTGGCCCCTTTCCTTTCAATTATTTGTTTTAAGTTATAAGATAATGGCTATCCAGGACTTAACAAAGCAATCTTTAGCAGCACAGGGTTGAAAAGGATTATTTGTTGTTTGTGCAATTAAATAAATATATTTTAAAATAATCTCAAATTTAGAGAGGCTACACAAATAAAACTAATATAGAATTTACTTGTATAATCTTTACTAAGATTCAATTATTGATAACATTTCATCCCATTTACTTGCACCTACTTTCTCAAAATCTTTCCAACCACATATATTCACACTCATAAAATTATTTTTCTGGATAATTAAAGAGTGAGTTACATGCATTTTAGCTCTTTACCCAAAGTACTTCAGTGGGTATTTCTTAATAATATATATATATATATATTTACATAATTATAGTCTAGTGACTTCTGCAGTTTTATGATTCTTGCAATTCTTTTATTTACTTAACTATTCATTTAACTTTCAATTTTATAAGTTAATACTATCGTTGTTCCCTGTGAGACAGGATTTATTCTAAGGTCAAATGTTGGAGTTAGTTATCATATGTTGTTAGCTTCCTATAATATGGAATAATTCCACAACCATTTATTTATATAATGTGAACATCCAGGGCCACTAATTATTATTACATTAATTAAAATAACTGGAAAAAATTGAAATTCAAGTGTCTGAATCATTGAAAACAATAACAATGGGGTTGGGGGAGAAAATTACTTTCTTATAAGAGAGTGTCATGTTCTGGCTAGTAAATGTAGTGGGAGAGCAGAAGTTGGAAATGATAGTTTTTTAAATGATTACAGTAATAACTATTGGTTCAAGACTGTGTAATCAAGGAATGTTAAACTGAGGGGGAAATATTGATAATGACTAGGATAGTTTCGTGGTCTTTAAATGTCTTCCTATAAACTGTTTTATTAGTTATAAGGGGAAAACTTAATTATACAGTCAGGAAAATAGATATCTTGACTAAACAATCAAAACTAACATTAGCGAGCTCTGGTGGCCTAGTGGCAAGGAGCTGCACTGCAATTCCAGAGGTGAGCAGTTTGAATCCATAAGATGCTCTGCTGGAGAAGGAGGGACAATCTCCTCCTGTACCAGTCAGATCTGATTTGATGGTACATACACACAAAATAATAAAAAGTAAAAAACAAAAACAAAAACCAACAAAAAACCAAAAAACAAACAATTAAAAACAAAACAAAAACCCTAACATTAGCAGAATGAGGGATAAACAGAAATCTAATACTTTCAGGTATAATACATTATAACCTATGCAGAAATACACTGCCTTTAACAGGAAGAAAGTATTACACAACCTCAAAATAAGCAGTGTATACTTAAAAAGGATAAAGAAATATATTATTTGAAAAATAATATATTTTTGTTAAGGCTTCAAATAATTTTCTTTTCCCTATTAAAATCTTCTGATTTTCTTTCTATTTCTGAGTGTCTGTCTATCTATCTAACTACCTATCCATCATTTATAATTTAATGTAAGCATTATAGAAATTGCCTTGTAATACTTTCGATATCAGGATTTCAAAAGTGTTATAGAAGCTCTAAAATATCTATTTTTCTCTTACATTTAAATGAGAAGTATTGAATATTTTTATTTGAAGGGAAACATGCTAAAAAGTAAGTTCTTGTTAGTGTTACATATTCCTTGACCACAGCACTATTAATTATGTCTACCGAGATTTTTCCAAGTTATACTGTTGTTTAAGTGTTCAAAGAACATTAATATTACATACTTAGTGATATTAAAGGCTTCCTAGTGTCCACACTGGCTTCAGGATTGCTAAGCAAATTAGTTCCCACAGTTCTATTTCACTAATGAAGTCACAGAAACCAGGAGAAGGGTGGCACTAGTGACCCCTCTGTTGCTCTTTACCAAATTTTAAAGGTAACATGATAAGAGTTTTGGATACAGAAACAAAGGCAGTCTATGTGTAACCACAAAACTAGCAGAATGACAAACAAAGATGCTATAGAATGGAAAAAGATAATTTCAGACAAGAAGAATGTAAAGTAATCCTTCTTGCCTTGTCTCCCATATAATAGCGTCTTCATACTTTTCTGTTTCCATTCTTTCCTTTTTCACCTTCAGAGGCAAATAAGGAGCTTTGTTTTGTAACATGGAGTGAAAAAAAACACCTCAAGAATGTCACTAATTCGCCTCATTTTCAAACACAATAGAATTTACAAGAATCTCAGTTTGATATTATATAATTGCAAGCTAACCTTGCAAGAAGTGTCTTGGCACACATTATATTAAAATGCTCAATAAATATTTATTTATTTACTAAAGCTTTTATAATAATTGATATTTCCTCAGTAACTTTTATACTATTTTTAAAGGCAAAATAATTTATATAATAAGAGTTTATAAGTGGATATTGTTGTATGTTAACATAGTTTCTTTTAAAATAAATTACCAAAATGTAGTTGAGCTTATATAACTAAAATACAAATTCTTATATTGTATAAGAATAACATTACTTCCATTATATAAGAATGCATTACTTTCATTGCATGAAAATACTTACACTGTGTATCAACACAATTCTACTTACATATGTATTAACTTGCCTTTAAAAGTCTTAAAATAATTATAAATATTAAAAATTAGCAGTTGCTTTGTGATGAAAAAGAAATAGAAGTTGAGTAAAATTAAAATAATCTTACCCATCTCTACAAAATTGCAACCGAAATACATATACTAAAGAGTGACTGGAATGTGAAAAGTGGGAACCAGGAAGAAGAATCGTAGTCAGAAAATATGGACTTGGTGACAAAAATGAGGCTGGGGGTAGAACGATAGAATTCTGTACAGTCAAGGATTTATTCATAGCAAATACCTTTTATAAGAAACATAAAGCCAGACCATACACATGGATTTTACATGGTAGTATGCACAGGAATCAGACGGAGTACATCTCTGGGTGGAAGGAATTGTTGGAGAAGTTCATTATCATCAGTGAAAACTAGGCCAGGTGATGACTGTGGTAAATTCAAATTAAAGCAAAAGAAGGTTAAATCATATCCACAGCAATCAAAAGTTTATCTTGAGTATATATCCATCTTGAATTTAAAAATCAACTCAGGAACTAGTTTGAGGCCTTGAATACTAGATGAGCCATGGGAAGATAACAAAAATATCTTCCATGAAGAAAGCAAAACGTCATTACAAAGAAGGTAGAAGAAGACCCAAATGGATGTCAGAAGACACTCTGAATATTGCACTAGAGTGCCAGGAACCCAAGCAAAGGGAAGAAATTAAAGAAGTAAGGAGCTGAATAAAGGATTTCAAAGGGCCACTCAGGAAGACAAGGAAAGTATTATAATGAAATGTACAAGGAGCTGGAGTCAGAAAATCAAAAGAGCTGAACTTGCTCCACATTTCTTAAATTGAAGGAACTAAAGAATAAATTCAAGCCATGAGTTGCAATGCTTAAGGATGCTATGGGCAAAATACTGAATTATTCAGGAAATATTAAAAGAAGATTGAAGGAGTATACACAGTCACTGTGTCAAAAAGAATTGGCTGACACAGAAGAACTGCAAGAAACAGCATATGATCAAGAGGCAATGGTGATGAAGGAGGAAATTCAGATTGCTCTGAGGGACTTGACAAAAAATAAAGCCCTAGGAATTGATGGAATACAAATTGCCATTAATCAGCAAACAGATGTTTCCTTAGATGTGCTCACCAGATTGTGCCAAAAAGTCTGTAGGACAACTGCCTGACCAACTGATTGGAAGAGATCCATATTTATTCCTATTCCAAAAAAAGGTGAATTGACAGAGTGTGAAAATTTTTGAACAATATTGCTAATATCACACATTAGCAAAATCATGCTGAAGATTATCCAGAAACAACTGGAACAGTACATTGAAAGAGAATTACCAGAAATACAAACTGAGTTTAAAAGAGGCTAAGGCACTAGAGACATTATCGCCAAGGTCAGATGGATCTTGGCAGAGGAATGTCTATCTGTGTTTCATGGACTATACAAAGGCATTTAACTGTGTGGATCACAATAAACGGTGGCTAATCTTGAGGACAATGGAAATACCAGAACACTTAATTGCGCTTATGCAAAACCTATAGTTGGATCAGGAAGCAGTTCTCAGAACAGAAAGGGAAACACTGCATGGTTTAAAATCAAGAAAGGAGTGTGTCAGGGATGCATCCTTTCTCCATACCTTTTCAATTCATATGTAAAACAGATCATTCAGGAAGCAGGGCTTTATGAAGAAGAATGTGGCATCAAGGTTGGAGGAAGACTCATCAACAACTTATGATTCGCATATGACAAAACCTTGCTTCCTGAAACTGAGGAAGACCTGAAGCACTTGCTGCAGAAAGTCAGAGTATAGTATGGATTGACGCTCAACATCAAGATGACAAATATTGTCACTAGTGGTCCAATTGGCAGCAGCATGATAGACAGAGAAGAGATTGAGATTGTTAAAAATTATGGCTTGCTTGGCTCCACAATCAATACTTTTAGCACCAGCAGTCAGGAAATCAAAAGACAAATTGCATGGGGAAAGTCTGATGTCAGGGACCTCTCTAGATTCCTGAGAAACAATGATGTGAGTCTAGAGAGTAAAGTGAACCAGATCCAAGCCATGGTCTTAGCAATTATTTTCTTTGCGTCAGAGAGCTGGACTATGACTAAGAATGACAAAAAGAATTTATGCCTTCAAATTGTGCTGGAGAAGTCTTGAACATTTCTTAGACCACCAAGAAAATAAATGGCCTGTCTTGGCAATGGTGAAACCAAGTTACTCCTTGCAGGCTGTATTTTGAAGCTCTGTCTTACATTTTTTGGGCACGTGGCCATGAAAAAAAAAAATGGTCCTTGGAGAAGGACATCACTCAGAAGGGTGGAGGGATAGCACTGGAGAGGAAGACCCTGGATGCAATGGACTGACACAGTGACAGGGGCAATGGTGATTAGTGTTTCAGAACTAATAAGACTGTCTCAGGACACGGCAGGCTTCAGAGCTTCTGTACATAGGGTCACTATGGGTCACAGGCAACTTGATGGCACATAACAACAATAACTAAGAAATCTACAGTATTTTTACCTTAGCACTATTTGCCCTATTCACTGATGCGAAATCTATTGCTTACAATATGGCTGAATTTAAATCGTATAACTTAAAAAGAAATAATTTTCATATATATACACACACACATATGCATGCAAAAGCAGAATGACTGATATAAAAAACAATAACAAACAAACAAAAAAAACCCAACAAACCAAACCTCTAAAATGGGTGCATTTGTTCTGGAGCCATTATATTATCAGTATACTTAGCACTAGAAAACATTATTGAGGAATCAATCCAAGGGAAAGGTTAAACTATAGAAAACAGTGGAGTAAATATTGCAATGTCCATTTTTTTCTGACCCCACCTATAAGGATGCAACAAATACCCACTTTTCACCTGATTGTTTAGTTCTGACACCAGTTTCTCATAAAGAACTTCTCTCACTGATTTAGCGTCCTGAGTTAGGTCAGATCTCATAAGGTATAAGGACACAATCTTTTGATTTTCAAGTAAACATAAGACTTCAGATGTGAGTGGCATGTTGCGAGTTTTCAAGAACATCCTCATTTGTGACTTAAAAAAAAAAAAGACAAAGACAAATTCCCTCAAAGTCACTACCAACAATAGCTCTGACCCATAGGTACATTCCATGAAGATTTTGAGGCTATAAATTATATATTGAAGATAGTGCCTGGCTTTTTTTATTCAAGTGGCTGATGAATTAAAATACCTGAAGAAGTTTAGTCTTTGAATTGAAAGCACAGCTCACAGCAAACTGTGGCAACAAAACTATACTTCCAGGGCTTCCTTGGCTCATACTGATCATTCAAATTTGAAAATTTCAGTAGAATAACATAAAATTCATGAACAATTCTACATATACAGTTTCAAGTTAATTACACTTTAAAAAAAATAGATTAAAAAAGACACATAGGACCATGCCAGGGAGGCTTTCTAACTTGGAGCTTTGACGTGACAGCAGGTACACTACCTTGCCACTGCCTTCCATCAGTCAGGACATCCATGGAATGCTCCAGCCCAAAGCATTCTTGTTCATGAGACAGTCTTGATTGTGGCACTGTTATAATCGATTTAACAATTTTCTGACCGTACGTCAGCTGACAACAAACAAATAGATGTCTTGCTACTCCGAAGTGCCTCTACATATTAGCACAAATCCTAGGTGTGGTCCGAAGGTGACTGTTGTTGTTATGTGCCTTGAGTTGCCTGTGACTCATAGTGAGTGACCCGATGTACAACAGCCCTAAAACCTGCTCTATCTCTTTTCAGTTTTATTGTCTCAGACACACCTATCCCCATTACTTCAATGACAGAATCAATCCATCTCATTGAGGGTCTTCCTCTCCTGCGGTGTCACTCCACTCTCCCAAGCATGATGCCCCTCTCCAATGACTGATCTCACCTTGCAACATGTCCAAAGTATGTCAGACAGAGCTTCAGAGTCCTTGCATCCAAGGAGCAGCCTGGCTTCAATCTCTCCAGGATGAACTTGTTTGTTCTCCTAGCAGTCCATGGTATATTCAATACTCTTTTCCAGTAGCAAAGCTCAAAAGCATCAACTCTCCTTCTATCTAATCTCTAGACATTTTCCAGCTCTCTGATTCATGGCAGGTAATTACAAAGACCATGGCCTGTGTCAGGTACACCTTAGTCCCCAGACTGACATTGTTGCTCCTCAGTACCTTGGAGAGGTGTCAGACAGCTGAATTTCCCAATGAAATTAGACTTTTAATTTCCTGGCTGCTGGCTCCAAGAGTGTTGATTATAGAGCCAAGCAAACAGAAGCTGTCAACAAGCTCAATCTCTTCACCATTTATCATGCTTCTGCCAATTGGCCCAGTGGTAAGAATCTTTGTTTTCTTGATGTTGAGCTTCAATCCATATTAAAAGCTACAGTCCTTGACCCTCCACAGCAAGCACTTTAGGTCCTCTTCAGTTATAGCAAGCAGAGTTGTGTCATGTACGTAACACAGATTATTGATGAGTCTATCTCTAATCCTGATGTCACACCTCTCTTCATAGAGCCCAGCCTCTTGGATAATCTGTTCTGCATATAGATTGTAAAGATACGGAGATAGCACACATCTTTGACACACACCCTTCCCAATTTTGAACCATGCAGCATGTCCTTGCTCTGTTCTGATGACTGCCTCCTTGTCCAAGTATAAGTTTTGCAAAAGCACAATCAAATGTTGTGAATTCCCATTCTTCTCAAAGTCAGCCAAAGTTTGTTGTGATCCACACAATCATATGCATTTGCATAGTCAATGAAATTCAGGTAGACATTTCTCTGGTTCTCTCTGTTTTCAGGCAAGATCCATCTAATAGTAGCTATAATATCCCTAGTGCCACAGCCTCTTCTAAATCCAGATTGCACTTCAGGAAGTTCTCTGTTGATGTGCTGTTCAACCATTCTTGGATAATCTTCAGCACAATCTTGCTTGCGTGTAATATCAATGAAGGTGCCTAGAGAGAATTAAATGAGCCATGGGGACACAGGGCCATAAGCGTCTCTCTGAAAGGGTCAGAGGGAGTGAGAATATCACAACCCCTCACTGCCTCAGAGCAGAAAGCAAATAAAGAGTCTGTAGCCCAGACTCAGTGTACATGGTACCTCTAGAGTCACACAGCAGCAAGAGGTTATTTTATTAATTTCTGACTCACAGACTCACATTTGTGGTACTGAGAATGGGAGAATGTGGTTTATTAGAGAAGTAAATTGGAAAGTGGGGGAGGCAAAGAATATCACCCAATGCAAGTCCAAGTTTTAGCTCAGCACTCCCAAAGCAAAATCCTTCAATTAGTTCAGGTTCTGGTTTCAGCTCAGCAAGCAGATTTTTCTCCCATCACCAAAAGCAAGAACTAAACTTTTCAATGTGGCTGGCACATATTCAAAAAGCTTCATGTCACGCCTTGTCGCAGTTTCTCCACAGCAATGCTGCATACAGTCTCTCTACCACCATCACCAGGGTTTCATCATCAGGGTCTCCCTCAAGTCTTACTTATCTCAAGTCTTGCTGCCACAAGTCTGGCCACTCAGTACAGGAAGCACTCTATTGTAAACAAGTTCCACAGCTGTTGACAGTTTGCAAGACTATACGTCTGAAGTTTAAGGTAGCTGGAGACCAGAGGGGGCTTAAGGTAATGGGTAAAAAAAGTTAACAGCACAGATGGTCTAGACAGCAAAGGCACTTTAACTCTTCAGAAAATTTTAAGGGTTTAGGGTAATATCTCAATAAACAATAGCAAGAACCTAATGAATTTGTGTAAAGTTAAGTTCTTTAGCCTATGCTCTAGAAAACATGACATGTTCTTGGTAAAATAGAATTTTATAAAGACCTTGTATAAACATAAATAGTAAAAATAAAGTGAAATGTCTATATTCTCATTTAAAACCACAACAAAACTAGCAATTGCCACTCTTGTATACGAATTAAAAATACATGGATTTGAAAGCTACTTTTTTGTTAATTTTCTGTGTAAGCTTATATTCCTCACCTGTGAAACTACCCAGAGTTGCTACAAACTATAACAATGAACATTTTTAGAATTCTTACTCTCTAGCAAGTAGTTTGACATATACTTTACAAATATTAACTTCTACACTCATATCAAAGATCCTATGAAGTATTTAGAACTATATTTATGGTTGAGAATACTCAGGCAAAAGAGATTCATTAACTTGCCCAAGGTAACAACTTGTGAGGGTCACATGAGAAACCAGGCAGCTTGGTTCAGAAAACGACATTCTTAATAAAAGACAATCTGGGAAATATTAGACATATAGGGGACTTGTTGAATCTATCTAGACCAAGGAGATAATTTTTCCAGATTGTCTGATATTTTAAACAGTGCCATTAAATGTTACAAGAAAAGATATAAACTATGGAAAAATACTTGCAAGATAAACAGTGCCATTGACATATAGATTCTTTTTATCAGGGCTGATAATTGAAAAGTGACCTTATCTTGGAATGATTCTTAAAGTGTCGGAAGTTGAAGTAGCTTGAAATAAATTCACCCATCTATAAATAATAGGCTATTTTCATAAAACACATTGGTCATGGTTCACTCCAAATCTACAATCTCAAAGGATACATTTTTGTCTTAGTGATATGTGTGTGTAGGGGGAGTTTTCCTGTGTATATCATGTTGAAAATAGTAAATGTTTCCCTGAGGACAAATTAAGCATGATAAGTCTCAAGTTGTCTCTCATAAAGTAATAGAGTAAGTAACAAATAGTTTAAAAGTTGTTTTAAGATCATACTTTCTTAGAGAGCCAATACTTCCCACAGTAACTGTGGCACCACAATTTGAAATAATTTGAGTTATTTTTGGAGTTTGTGATAGATCTGTGTTATCAAAAATTCCCATCCCAAATAATCTCTGGAAAAAAATGTTGACTTCAGACAGCTATTACAGGAATTCTAGGAGATCAAGGTATATTAGTCATAAAATATCTCTCAGACTCTTTGGGAAAGCAAATTTTGCCTAAAGCAAAATATCATGAGTCAACAAAGTATTTACTGAGATCCTAATATGTTTAACTAGTGAATGCCAATCAGGAAGATTTTTTTATTTGTAATATGGTAACCAAAAGAATCTAACATAGTCATTTATTATCTAATGTCTGTTTGAACCATGTACAACTGCATATGCATCTATGGTCTCCTTAGATTAGAAATGATTTCAGAAATTTTTACTGGAGAAGAACAGATAGCAAATACAATAGCTTTCCACACACTTACTTGTTTTCTTGTTTGTTGTATGCAAAGTGATTGTGGATTGTGCACATATTTAAGCATTTAGTGCACATGGAACCTGTAATACAATTTTCATAGTCATAAGTGCCCAAATATTGGCTTATGTATTTACTATTGAATAAATTTACTATATTACAGCATATGATTTGACTCAGGCAACATTATCCAAACTCAAGTAATCTGTGTCTCTGGAGTGAGATTAAATCATTTCTCTGTTTATTTATTTTGAAAATATTACCATGAAGTGCATCATGACTTCTAAATGCAGGAAAATAGTACCCGTGATTGGTGATTACAGAAATAGATGCAAAGGAACAGTAGTGATTTGGGAATAAATAAAAAGGCTACTAAATAACACAAAGAAAATCAGTGAATATTATGGCTTCCAATTCAGGTATGTCACACATAACAATCATGATGATCCCCACAAACAAACAAACAAATTCTACAATCTGTTAAAAGATTGGTTTCACTGAAAGACACAAGACTGACAAAAATATTAGATAGTGGTATATATCAAATATTGTTGTGTACCATAAAGTTGGACGTGACTCATAGCTGACCATTCAGCGGGTTTTCAAAGGCAGTTAATGACACAGGACGAGTTTGCCCATCCTTCTCCCACGTAGTGGCTGGTGGCCTTGAAATGCGTGTCTATGAAATTGCAATGCCGCGTCTTACCACTAGGCCAGAAGAGCTACCTTATATCAAATATAGAAATTATTAATAACATGTCTATCATGTTTATAATGCAAGTTGTTGATGGGGTTTTCTTCAATTCTCTCAATTTGCCCAGCATTCAAAGGTATGACAGCTGATATATGCCTTACCTTATTTTAAGGCATAGAACATTGCCTTGTTCTGTTCAGACAACTGCTACTTAATGCATGTGTAGTCTTCACATGAGCACAATTAAAATTTCAGAGATTCCCCTTGTTCTCAATGTATTTTATGATTTTTCATGATCCACACAGTCATATCCACTACTCATTTATCAGTTTGCCATACTCCAGTAAATTAAATGTTGCTGTAGTGCTACAAGTAATGACACTGGTATTTTAAACCCATCACAGGATCACGCACGGTGGACAGGTTTCATTGGAGCTTCCATATTAAGACAGACTAAAAAGCAGAACTAACCATCCACTTCTGAAATAACAGGTCTTTCAAAACCCTGTGGATAATGGAAGAACATTGTTGGATATAGTGCCAGATGATTAGCCCCTCAGATTGGACATCATTAAAAAATGTATCTAGGAAGAGCTGTCACCTGATGCAGATGGACTTCGACGCTGTAAAAGACCAGTGTTTCCTGATGTGGCATTAAGAAGGGGGAGGGGGAGCCATATTGACTTGGGTGAAGAAAAAGCACTATACGTTCATCAGCACAAAATTGGCAAGGTACTGGGAGCAGCACCAGAGTTAAGAGGAACAATGTTAAGACTATTAGACTCACACTCTTTCAGTAACAGTAATGACAAGAAACTATTAGTGAATGGATGGTCAGTCCTGCTTCTTGGTCTGCAAGACCTGTGGAAATCTATGCGCCATGGGTGACCATGTTAGGATTTAGAATATTGATAGTACAGCTTCCAGCACTACAGGAACACAGAAGTCACTGAGAATTACCACAATTGTAGTGTTTTAATAGAAAGCTGTATCTTCCATGTGTTCAGAAATCTAAGCCAAGAATCTAGGCGAACAAGCTACCTGAACAACTGACAGGAAGATATATTTATTTCCATTCTCGAAAATGATGATTCAACAAAAATTCTTAAACAATATCATTGCATTCCCATGCAAGTGAAAATTACTATTTTTTTAAAAAAAAAACAAAACAAACAGTTCAAACAGATCATGTACAAGGAACTTTTGGAAATTCAAGCTTAGATCAGAACAGGCCATGACACAAACAATATAATTGCTGATGTCAGATAGATATTGGCTGAACGTGAAGAATACCAGAAAGATGCTTAAATGTGTTTTATTGACTATACAAATGCATTTGATTATATGTTGTTGTTGCTGTTAGATACTGTCGAGTCAAATATGACTCATCGTGACCCTATGAATAACAGATCTTAACCCTGCCCTATCCTCAGAATCTCTGACACATTTGATCCCATTGCTACATTCACTATGTCAATCCACCAGGCTGAAGATCTTCCTCTCTTTTGCTGCCCCTCCAACTTCCCAAGCATGATGTCCCTCTCCAAGGAATAACCACTCCTAGCAACATGCTCAAAATAAGTGAGATGAAGCTATATCACCTTTGCCTCCAAGGAACACTCTGGCTGCAACTTCTCCATGATTTATGTTTGTTCATTTGGTTGTTGATGTTGTTATGTGCCATCAAGTCACCTGTGACTCATAGAGACCCTATGTATAACAGCCCTAAGTCCTACCCTATCCTGAGCCAATCTCAGAGTCTCTGACACACCTACCCCCATTACTGCAGTCGCTGAATCAATCCATCTCACCAAGGGTCTTCCTCCTCTACGCTGTCCCTCCATACTTCCAAGCATGACATCCCTCTCCCAAAACTGGTCCCTCCTTGCAACATGTCCAAAGTATGCCAGATGAAGCTTTAGAGTCCTTGCCTCCAAGAAGCACCGTGGTGTTACCCTCTCCAGGAAAACGTGTTCATTTTCTTAGCAGTCCATGGTATATACAACACTCTTCTCCAACACCACAGCTCAAAAGCATCAATTATCCTTCTATCATCCCCAGTCATTGTCCATCTCTCTGATGCATAGCAAGTAATGACAAAGGCCATGGCATGTATCAGGCACACCTTATTCTCCAACTGACATTGTTGCTCCCCAGCACTTTAGAGAGGTCTCTAACAGCAGACTTTTCCAACACAATAAGTCTTATAATTTCCTGGCTACTGATGCCAAGAGTGTTGACTGTGGAGCCAAGCAAACTAAAACTGAACAATCTCTTCACCATCCATCATGATGTTGCCAATTGGCCCGGTGGTGAGAATCTTTGTTTTCTTGATAATGAGCCTCAATCCATACTGAAGACTGCAGTCCCTGACATTTCACAGCAAGCGTTTCAGTTCCTCCTCAGTTTCAGCAAGCAGGATTGTGTCATCTCTATAACACAGATTGTTGATGAATATTCCTCCAGTCCCAATGCCACATTTCTCCTCATAGAGCCCAGCCTCCTGGATAATCTGTTCTGCAAATGATTGAAAAGGTATGCCTGGCATACACCCTTTCCAATTTTGAACCATGCAATGTTTCCTTGTTCTGTTCTGATGCCTGCCTCCTGGTCCAAGTATAGGTTTTACATTAGCATGATCAAATGTTCTGGGATTCCCCTTCTTTTCAGAGTTAGCCACAGTTTGTTGTGATCCACATAGTCAAATGCATTTGCATAATCAATGAAACATAAATAGACATTCTTCTGGTACTTCCTACTTTCAGCCAACATCCATCTAACATTAGCTACAATATCCCTAGTGCCATGACGCTGTCTAAACCCAGCCTGCACCTCTGGTAGTTTTCTGTTGATGTGCTGTTCCAGTAAAA
>NW_006399855.1:6244371-6249738 GCF_000299155.1 Elephantulus edwardii | reverse complement strand
ATATATATATATCTCAGCAGAATTTTGCACGCATGTGATATTAAGGATATTGTTCCTTTGGTAGTCCATGGGATATTCATTACTCTTCTCCAACACCACAGCTCAAAGGCATCAATTCATCTGCCATCCTTATTTATTTCCAAGGTCTCTGATCCATAAGAAGTGATTGAAAATAACATGGCCTGAAATGAGTACACGTTAGTTCTCAAACTAACATCATCTCCCCTCCATAATATGAAAAGTTCCTTGACTGCAGGCTTTTTACAGTGTAATACCTCTCCTGATTACCTTACTGTTGGTTTTAATGATCATGATTGTGGATCCAAGTAAGATAAAGTTATTGACAGATTTAATCTTTATCTATAATGATGTTTTAATCTATTTATAATGATGTTTATTGTCTGACAGGTATTTGGAAAGGATACTTCCCTGATATATATATTCCTTAATTTAAAACCATGTAGTAGTGTTCCCTTGCTCTGTTTACACAGAGCCTCTTGATCTAGGTTGAAGTTTCATATGAACACTATTAAGTGTTCAGGGATTCCCATTATTCTCAATTTCAGCCATAATTTGTTATGATCCACCCGACCAAATGCATTTGCATAGTCAATAAAGTACAAATAGACCTTCTTCTGACACTCTTTGATTTCAGCCAGGAATCGTCTAGCATCAGCATTGATATCCCTGGTGCCACAGCCTCTTTCAAATCTAGCGTGAACTTCTAGCAATTCTCTGTTTATGTCTGTTCTGGCCATGTTTGAATGATCTTCAGTATTATTTTGCTTACATGTTATATTATGATATTTGATAATATTTATCAAATATTATCATATTAGATCTACATTCTGTTAGATCACCTTTCTTGGGAATGGGAACAAATATGGATCTCTTCCATTAAGTTGGCCAGACAGCTCTCCTAAAAATTTCTTGATATGGATTTGTGGTTTCAGAAACCTTGAAAATTGGCTTTTCTAACCATAGTGTTAGTCATCATTGCAGACATGGTCCCTAGCTACCTAAGCAGCTGGCAAACCATCAATAGCTGTGGAACAAATACAAGAGAACACTTTCTCTGTTCATTCTGTGAAAAACAGTGAAGGAGAATGAAGAGACTGTGGCACCATGGCACTGTTATGAAGAGATTGTGGCAAGATGTAGCCAAAGGAACTCTGAAGATAGAACCACCCACAGTTGAAGGTTTTGCTTGCTGAATTGTTGAATAAAAAGCTGATTTGTAATTGCTCTGAGAAAAAGCTTGCTGGATGATTGAGGAAACCAGAGGTGCATTTGTGCTGCTGATCTAAACCTGGGCCATCACTAACTGAGGACTGTATCTTGCTGTTAATCTGCCTTGGGACTACTGGACTACATCTGGACTTGCATTCTGTGATATTCTTTGCCTCTCCTATTTCCCAGACTATTTCCCTAACAAATCCTACAGCTGTGAGTAAAGTTTCTGAGCTAAGTTGCAACAAAGATTGGACTAAAGGATTAATAGAAATAGATGCAGGAGCATGTGGGGTGGCATGTCTGACCATGTAACTGTTTGTACGGTGCCATTGATATTATTGATCATGACAACTCATCTTTATGAAGAGGGTTGAATTCAGACTCAGCCACTCTCCATGTTGCATTTGCTTCTTTTACAGGACTGATGAACATGTTCAGGGCTGCCACTGTTAGTTGAAACACCTTAATTAGTATCTCCTAATTACTGGGGCCTACCCAGCTCCTGCAATACCACCAATGCAGCTTGAACTTATTCCTTCACTATTATTGGCTCTTGACCATATGGTATATCCTGATATATTTCAGTATCTGTCAATTATTTTTTTGTACAGTGATTCTGTGTATTTCCTCAATCTTCTTTCGATGTTTCCTAGATACATTCACTTGTCATTCAAGATTTTGCCCAAAGCAACTCTTAGTATTTAAATTTAAGGCTTGCATTTGTGTTTTATGCATTTAGCTTGAGAAATGCCAAGCAAGTTCTTCCATATTATTCTCCAATTCTAGGTCTCTGCACATTCCTTTATAATATTTTATATTACAAAGTATATGGATATGATTCCTACCTAGACTGTATGGGTCATAACTAATTATAGCTAACACTGAAAAAGAATGAGAATTCTAGAACATTTCATTGTAAAAATTATCTCAGGAATAGATTTGAAGCATTGGACACCAATGATCAAAGAAGACCAAATGAGCTGTGGGATGACATCAAATATAACATCCATGAATACAGACAAAGGTCTCTATAAAGGCAGAGGAGAAAGAGAAAACCAAAACAGATGTCAGAAGAAACCCTGAAAAGTGCACTAGTGCATTGAGAAGCCAAAACAAAGAGAAAAGTTGCTGAAGTACAAGAGCTAAAGTGAAGACTACAAAGGCAGCTCTAGAAGTCAAAGCAAAATATTATAATGGAATATGCATAAAATGGGAGTTGGAGAATAAAAAGGGACTCACTAAGCATTTCTCAAGGTCAAAGAACTGAAAAACAAATTCAAGCCCTGAGTTGCGATATTGAAGGAGTCTATGGGCAAAATCTTGAATGACCCAGGAATCATCAAAGGAAGATGGAGGTAATACACAGAGTCACGGTATCAAAAAACCCTAGCTGACATTAATAAAATTTAGAAAGTATCACATGAACAAAAGCCTATGGTAAATGAAAAAGTTGAAGCTTCACTGAAGGCACTGGCAAAGATAAGACCCTAGGATTCTATGGGATACTAAATGACATGTTTCAACTAACAGATGCAACCCTGAAAATGCTCTCCGGTCTACGCCAAGAAATTTGGAGGACAGAGACTGGGCAACTGACTGGAAGGTATACATATTTGTTCCCATCCAAAAGGAATCTAACAGAATGTGGAAATTACCAAACTACCATTAATAGTACATATTAGCAAAATAATGCTTAAAATCATTAAAAATAGCTAGAACAGTAGCTAGACTAAGAATTATCAGAAATTCAAGAAAGATTTAGATCACCAGGGCTGACGCCAAATGGATTTTGGCCAAAAGTACTGACTATGCATTTGATTACGTGGACTATAGCAAAGTATGGCTAATATTGAGAAGAATGGGAATCCTTGATCATTTGATTGTGCTCATGTGAAACACACCTAGACCAACAGGCTCCTGTGCAAAACAGAGCAATAGAACACTACATGACTTATAATTAAGAACATCATGCATCAGAGTTTATCTTTTCTCAATACCTTTTCAATCTGTAAGCATAGCAAATTATGTGAGAAGCTGGATTCTATGAAGAAGAACATGGCATCAGTATTATAGGGAAGCCTCATCAATAAACTATTTTATGCAGATGACACAGCCTTGCTTGCTGAATGTGAGGAAACTTAAAACACTTGCTATACAAGATCGAACATGGCAACCTTCAATACGAATTACAAATCAATGTCAAGAAAATAGAAATTCTAAAAAAAAAAAAAAAAAAAAAAAGAAAATAGAAATTCTCACCACTGGACCAATAGGAAAGATGGAGAAAAGAGAAAAAACTTCCCACAACTTTATCTTACTTGGATGCACAATTAGCATTCTTGGTACCAGCAGTCAGGAGATCAGGAGAGGCATTGCATTGGGAAAGTCTGCAATCAGGGACCTCTCCAAATTATTGAGGAGCAGTGATGCCAGTTTGAAGACCAAGGTATGTTCCATTCTGGTCATGGTGTTTACAATCACTTGCTGCACACCTGAGAGTTGGACAGAGAATAAGGATGACAGAGAAGAATTGATGCCTTTGAGCTGTTGGAGAACAGTACAAAATACTCCATGGACTGCCAAAAAACAAACAGATGAATCTTGGAGAACGTTCAGTCAGAGTGCTCCTTGGGGGCAAAGATGGTAAAGCTGACATGGCTCAACTGTCAGCTGAGCAATAGGCAGATCATTAAGGTAAACAATAATACCAGAAAAATATACATTCTTAGAACTACTAATCATATGACATCAAAAGAAAGCATTTGCCCAGGGATAAAACACGGGCACTAACAGATAGAGAAGAGGCTTAATAGAAATAGGAAACACAGAAAAGAAAATATACAAGTACTGTTACATTGTGAGAATTTCAATAAATGTAATAAATATAATTGTGTGTGTAGTATTGACTAGAAATCCAATTTTCTCTACAAGCTTACTCAAATGATAATAAAAACTTTGAAAATAAAAGAGAAATAATACTATGGTGTTTCTAGAACATCTATGAATCATATAATATCTTTTTCACAGAATGTATCATGGATATTAAGTGGCATATGACTGGAATTACAAAATATGAAGTTACTACCAAAGCAGTACATGATCATATAATTTTGGATGTATCAGAACTCATTAGAATATGAATAAGCCCTCAAAGGTGTCTTACTCATCTTTGTATCTCTAATCATGGATTAGTATTTACCATACAAGATATTGTATATTATTTGTATTGTATATATACAATATATGGCATATATTGCTATATTCTGAAAGCATTGCTTTAACTGTTTAATTGATAAATTAGTGTGGATGTCAACATGGACATACATGAATGCATTACTGATGGGCACTGGACAGGAAAACTTAGAAAAAGGGCCATGAAAATGTTGAGTCTTTAAGCCTAATTGAAGAAAAAGAACTTTTACTTAGAAAATGGGAAAGATAAAATTGGTCACTTGTTTCATTGTTTTTCTTTGGACCATTTGTCAGGTAGTGTATACTTTACCCATATTAAGCTTTAAGCTTTACCTATATTAACCTTTATTCACAGAAGAGTCTGTGATGTTACTTCCTAACATTAAGTCTAAGAGATCAGTGCATACTAATAGCATTTTTGAAAAGAAGTGAAAGAGCTCATGTCCCACACTATGTCTTATAAATCAATGTGGCTTCTAATACATGCACTGGCCATTGCCCTACCTAGTCAAATACTTTCACTTTTAAATAGACTTTTCATGTTCTCCAGGGCAGAAAAAGAAACAATATTTGTCTGAAGCAACTGCATTGTTTATCAATCAAATAATTACAGTGATTTATTACTAAGCTTTACCCATTATAATCTCAGGAGAATGACAAGTGAAAATCCTGATTTATCCCATTGTTATTGATATGTGTTGCTGAGTCACCTCCAATTCATAGTGACCCTATGTACAAGAGGTCTGAAGCCTGTCCTGTCCTGAGCCTGTCTTCAATAACTCTTACACACATACCCCCGCTGCCCTAGTTACTTACCAATCCATCTCATCCAGGCTTTTCCCCTCCTGTGCTATCCCTCCACCCTTCCAAGTATGTTGTCCTCCACAAAAGACCAGTCCCTCAAAACTGCTCTTTTTTAAAATCATTATTACATTTTATTAG
>NW_006399855.1:6234537-6243096 GCF_000299155.1 Elephantulus edwardii | reverse complement strand
AAATGTATAACAAATAATTTTGAACATTATAATCTTTTAAGCTTATGGCTAGAAGTATTAACAATATCATAATTTCGGATGGTGAAGAGATTGAGAATGTTCACAGCTGTAGTTTGCTTGGCTCCACAGTCCACACTCTCGGCACCAGTAGCCAGGAAATTAAAAGATGTATTGCCATGGAAAATTCTGCTGTTAGGGACCTCTCCAAAGTACTGAAGAGCAATTGTGTCTCTCTGGAGACTGAGATGTGTCTGATACATGCTATTGTCTTTGCAGTCACTTGTTACGTATCAGAGAGTTGGACAATGACTAAGGAGGATAGAAGGAGATTTGATGCCTTTGAGCTGTGGTGCTGGAGAAGAGTACTGAGGGTTCCATGGACTGCTAGGAAAACAAATTCATCTTGAAAAGGGTCAAACCGGGCTTCTCCTTGGAGGCAAGGATTCGGAGGCTCTGTCTAACATAGCTTGGACATGTTGTAAGGAGGGACCGGTCCTTGGAGAGGGACATAATGCTTGGGAGGGTGGAGGGACAGTGCAGGAGGGGAAGACCCTCTATGAGGTAGATTGATTCAGTGACTGGGTAATCGGGATGAGTGTATCGGAGACGGTGCGATTGGCACTGGACAGAGCAGAGTTTAGGGCTGTTGTACATAGGGTCGCTGTGAGTCACAAGCGACTCAACGGCACATAACAACAATGGGCATTTAATAGATGTAATGATAAGTCTATGGGAACTTTGGTGGCCTGCACTGTAAATACAAAGGGTCATTCTTATCTGTCAGTTCAAATCTACTGGCAGCTCCAATGGAGTACTGAAAAACCTACTGGAGGATTGGTTTTAGTAAATTGTAACTTAAGGACAATGAGCTTACATTTTATTGGGATTTCAATAATAATTCTAAATCTACTTTTCTCAACAACTTGCCACAAAATTGTATATTAATAGATGATTCTCATTTTAGAGATGCCCTTAAAACATGTGGATGCATGGCTCCTTTCACATACCCATTGCCATATAGTGGATTTCAGTGCACAGCAATCCTCCATTGGGCTTTTAAGCTATAAATTTTAATGGTAGAAAAAGGTCACTGTATGTAAGTTTTGAAAGAAAGCAAGGAAAGAAGAAAGATTTTAGTTCTTGATTATGTTAATGAGTAAAAATTTGTGTGTGGATGAAATGAGCCTGCAAGTATGAGTCACTGAGCATAATTAGTTTAGTTTGTAGTAAGCAACCAATGAATGGTAGCAATATTTTTTTAATTAACAAGGATATTTTCTTGAATTTCAGGAAATTGGTACTTTTTCTATAAAATTTCAAATCTTTGCACACAGATCATCACTGTTTTTCCTAGAGTAGTGAAATACGGAGTTCCAGATTATTGTCTTATGTGACATATATGTTACAGATCCACAATTCCTTTTCCACAGTTATGAAATACAAATAACTCATGCAATATTATTCAAAATGGGTGACTCTGGAGGACATTATGCTGAGTAAAATATCTCAGTCACAAAAGGACAAATACTGCATGCTGCCACTGTTGTAAAACAGGACTGACCTTGGGATCGGGAAGAGACTGAGAAAGATGGGTTCAATAATGTATACTGCATTGAAACAGATGAGCGAGAAAACTGTTTAAAAGGGACATGTGATTAGGTATTTTTGTCATGTATATGAATTTTTTATGCAAATCAATACAAAATTGAAAAATGTATGTAAAAAAACAAAGCAACCAAATAATAGGACACCTGGGATGCACTCCTCAGTTAATGATAAATTTAAATCATAATAGTCCAATTATACAAATAAAACAAATAATTGGCTATTTTTAAAAAAATATATATAACCAATTTCTGAGTTTTTAAGAATAACTAAAAACTCTATATTCAAATTTTCTGTATCTAAGTATCTACTTAGCATTATATAGAGAACATTTATATATACAATCTACTACAGCTAGCCTATCTGCACAGAATCTATCTGTAGGAAATATCATCTGTAGACATACACAATCTATATCCCTTTATAGGATATCTATAGGTTCTATCTACAGGAACTCTCTTAGCTGAGAATAGAGTATCTATTAACATGATAATAAAAACAAACAAGCTAATAAACACAGAAACAAAACTTAGTGTGTTGTCTCTTCTCCCTTAACTTGGTTGCTTAAAATACAATAGGTTTTCAAGTCTGTAATCTATATGGATTGTTACTGCCTTCTTCAATGGAGTAGTTGGTAGATTTGAACAGGTGTCATTTTGGTTAGAAGCTGAGCACTTAACCACTATGCCACCAGGCCCCTGTATGATAATGTTGTTTTCCGCCATGGAGTCAGTACTGACTCATAGCTCACACTTTAAGGTGTTTTCAGAGAGTGTTAATACACAGGAAGAGATTGCCCATCTTTCTCCCACAGAGCAGCTTGTGGATTTGAACTGTATACCTTTGGGTTGGAAACACAGCTCTTTACCGCTATGTCATCAAAGCTCCTTTGTGATAAAGAAGATTTATTTATTACATTTTTTGTTGTATTAAACATGGAATTCATAATTTTGTTCTTGAGTATCCAAATTATTAGGTGAATATGCATATATATATGATAAATTTAGTTCTCTAGGACAAATAATATATTTTTCAAAACGTCACTCCATTTCATAAACATTTGCTCCAGTAGTATTTTCACAGAAGCTTGGCCTTTAAGGTTCTTCCTGAAAAAGGGACTTCATGGCTAAGCAAACCAAAAAACCACTGTATAATACATTTCTATACTTGAGAGTTTCATAATAAACATTGGCCGTGAATGTTCTGAGGTACAAAAATGTGTAATACTGCTTAAAAGAGTGTATTTCTGCCAAAGCATCTATGGACCTAAAAGGCTGAAAAATAAAGCAGCAATTTTTTCTCATTGTTTAGAGCTTATATTTTCAAAGTTATATAGATACAGACACATAGATAAAAATACCAATAACTAATAGCTTAACTATCATCTATCTATCTATATAAATTTTCATCTTCAAGATTTAATTTTACTTGGTATTGATAGCCTTGATTATAGTGACTGATAGTAGTGTATAAGATGAACATTTTTTAAAAATAATTCATATAAATATTTTATTTTTTGTAATATTCTTGATACTGAATCTAAATCTTACTTGTATGGAAACATCATCTACTGATTTACCATTTCTTGTTATCAGCCTTTTTTTAGTGAACTGAACCATAGTCATTGGCTCCTAGATTGCCTTTTTTCTTCCTTGCTATATTATGACTTCATTAGCAATGAAACATAATTCTAAGTGTACAGTAAAATTGTAATCTCTTTTCCAATGCAAAAATTGCAAGTATTCAAAATTGTAACTTACAATATTAATTTAGGCTGATATTTTCAATTCTTCTAACCAAGCATCTACATCCGGCAGCTGTAAAGGCTTTCAGCCATAATAAATCTCTGCTTGACTTCCCAAAGCAAACAGTGTTGAGGAGAGTGATCCCTCCAATAACATTTTGTCAGCTCAAATCACCACCACAGCATAAGTGATTCAGACAGTCTGAACTTACTCCAGGCTTCCCAACCTCCGGTCCTTATTTCCTATTTTCTTTTGGTTATGACCTGTTCTTAATATTCTGAAGACTCTGAAAATGCTGTGTTCATTCCTCAAGACTGGCTGAATGCCATTTATCGAGTCTCACTCTCTCTTCTCTTTCTCTCCCATTTGTGGCCTTCACAGGTTAGTCCATCTGCAAACCAAGAATAGTCTGGTTTGCTAATTTGGGGGAAATTACTAAATTCTCAGGCTATAAAATTAAATTCTTTCTTCCTAAGAGAGAGAGGCCCTCAATGAGATGGTGTGACATGGTGACAGCTAAAATGGGCTAAAACACAGCCTAATTGTAAGGATAGTTCAGGATCAAACAAGGTTTCATTCTGTTGGACTTACGATCACTGAGTCACAGCCAGCTAGACAGCTCCTAAAAGTAATAACAACAATAATCAATGAAAACAATGTGATTTTTGCATGTTTATATTCATAAAAAATTATGATTTTTTCACACAATAAGTTCATCTTAACAGTGTATATCATAACTACTGTGTTGGGTAAATGAAGGGGCTGCCTTTGCATGACGTGTCCTGAACAGAAGCTAGGTAAAGTCAGATTGCTGGAGAAATGTATATATTAGCCAAGACAATTACAGCACTTAAGAAAACAGAACCTTTGAGTCAAATCCATCTTCAAATCCTGACTCTTCCTCTTGGTAGTTGGACTAAAGTCTTCAGTTCCCTCATCAACAGATAGTACTGAGTGAACTAACAGACAGTTGTTTAGATTGTTGTTTTGTTTTGCTTTGCTTTATTTTAATCACTGTTAGTAATGTCTGTTCTAACTCAGACTATTCTATTACTTAAGATGAGGTATTATCACAAATCAAATGTAAATATAATCTGCAATCTGCCACTTTGGGGCAACAATTTGAACCTTCCTAACTAGGAGTCTGGATGATTCATTCTTCCAAATACAAATTAATTCAGAAAAAAATGTCCAATATTTTAGAACTATTCATTCTTCTATTTAAATCAAATCTTGTGAGCAGACTTGTTACTTTCATTATTCCAACACTAAAACCAAATAACTTATTCAATGTGGTATATTATGGAAACTGTTAATTTCATTATTAGAGCAGAATACTAAGTTGTTATAATGGTTACTTTAGAAATAAAACATTGTTGTTGTTGTTGTTAAGTGTTGTTGACAAAAGACCTGAACACTTGCATGACTTTGATCCGTTCTCCCTGTTCATAAGGTTTCCAGAGGCAAGCAATTTTGTACGTGAATGCCAATCTTGTTTTCAAGCTTGTTTTAATCGGCAAGCTCTACCAAACACTGTCCACCGTAGGTAACCATTCTCACACTTGACACATCAGTGTCACAGTGTTCACCATCATAGAAACCACGAGTTACCTCTGTACAGCAAATGGACAGACCAGTGCTATGCCACTTAGTGGAATGTTTGACCAAAAACAATTAAATTAGGCCTGAGGGCCACAGATGAAATCACCCACCTTTGGCTTGATAGCATCACTCTCTGTCCTCTCTGTCCACTAGGCCAACAGAGCTCTCTATATGTTGTTGGGTTGTCATAGTGACCCTGTGAAAGAAAGATCTGAACACTTGTATAACTTTCATTGTTTCTCCAAGCTCATAGAGTTAACAGAGGCAAGTTATTTTGGAAGCGGATGCCACTCCTGCTCCCAAGCTTGTTTTAGAATTAAAACTAAGCAAAGTGGTCACTGCCTTCTCCCTTTTCCTCGATCCCACAGGACTGGCTATTTAAACAGAGACGGGTGCCGCCATGCTTTGGCTACTGGACATGATGCCTCATAAGAAAGATGTTCCTGTGAAGAAACCAGTGCGGGCCGCTACCTCAAAGCCAAAGGTCAAGGCTGAGCCCACTGCCTCTCCGCTCCTGAAAAACCCCAGGAACCCTTCCATTGATCCCTTCAAAGTGATGATCGAGTTTAACAAGGACTAACTGGAGAAGTGCAAGGAAGCCTTTCAGCTGTTTGACCAAGTAGGTGATGGCATGGTCCAATGTGGGATGTGATGAGGGCTGAAGTGCTTAAGGTCCTGGGGAACTCCAAGAGTGATGAGTTAAAGTCCCGGTGTGTGGACTTAGACACTTTCCTGCCCATGTTCAAGCAATGGCCAGGAACCAGGTTCAAGGCCCATATGAGGACAACTTGGAAGGGCTTCGGGTGTTTGACAAGGAGGGAAATGGCAAAGTCACAGGAACAGAGCTCAGACTTATCCTCATCAAGCTAGGAGAGAAGATGACTGAGGAGGAGGTGGAGACTGTCCTGGCAGGACATGAGGACAGCAATGGCTGCATCAACTATGGAGCCTTCCTGAAACATATCCTAGGCGTCTGAAAGCTGCCAATCTTGTAGGGCTAGACAGTGGCCCCTTCCACCTTCACTGCCACCCCACCCTGCCCCACCCTTGCAGGTGGAAGGCCACTTAGGAGTAACCAGCTATTTCAAAATACAGTTCCTTCCTAAAAACAAACAAAAAACAAACAAACAAAACTAAGCAAAGTTTCATCACCGCCACTGATTTTGGAGTTTAAAGAAGCTATATGATCAGTTTAGGGCAAAGAGCAAGAATTTTTGAGACTGAATGCACAGACCAAAATCCCTAATTCTGTTTTCACAGACCAAAATTCCTAATTCTGCCTTTCAGGGGTATCATTATTTGTATTATAATTAAAGGTTAGTAAAAGTATCTACATGATAGAATTTTATAGGACATAATAAATACATGTATGTAAATTACTCAGCACATGACTTGGTAAACAATAACTGCTCTCAAAATGTTGTCTCTTCCTTTTCTTAAAAGAAGGAAAGAGAGAATTACAAAATTTGCCTAACATCATATCATGAGCTCACAATAGAGACTGAATTTTAACCAGAACTTTAGGTCTGATATATTCATTATTCAATAACAAAATATATTGTCTGCTATGAACAACGTGCACAGGGTTGGCAAAACAATGATGAATTAAAAAAATATGTCTTTAGATCTTACAGCTTCATTCTGGAAAAAATAAAATTACTTAAACAAATATATATAAAGGTGCTATTTTAAGCGACACACTGAAAGGAATGGACGTACCCCACTGGAAGACTTAACCCAACTTTAGACAAAACTTCATGGAAACAAATGATCTCTAATAAAGGATAAAAGCGTGAAGGCTGCTCAGCAGTTAGGCGAAGAGATCATGTTCTTTTGATAATTTCACTGTACAGAAATTATTACTAGCTTTCATATTTAGAAAAACATTCATGAAAATGGTTTCTCTGAAAGTGGAAAGGCTAGGATAATTGTATAAATGGAATTATATTTTTACAAAATGTGTTAAAAATACATAAGCTGATTTTTTTTAAAAGATTAATGACTGTTTATGGAACTATAAGCAATGCTTTTTTCAGACTCAGGTCATCTAAGTGCAAAGTGTGATTAATAACCCTGTGACGTTAAATGCTTGAGTCTGTATATAGGAAAAAAAAGAAAGTTGCTACTGTTGGCATAAATGGACTTGGAGTATTAACAGAGAGAACACTGAATGGAAGTGAAAAAAAATGTGTGTGTTTTTTATCCTCTTACATATGTATTGTTGAAAATATGCTATACTTAATAAAATAACTTTTATTGTTTAGGAAGGAGTTGTTTCTGTTCCTTAAAGAATTGAGAGTAAATATCAACTAATTACTTTTGGTATTTTGATTATTAAATCTTTAAAAATATAGCAGAGTTATACACACTTGGCATTGATTATTATGAGAAAACT
Source organism: Elephantulus edwardii (assembly GCF_000299155.1). NCBI lineage: Eukaryota > Metazoa > Chordata > Mammalia > Macroscelidea > Macroscelididae > Elephantulus > Elephantulus edwardii. Next base: position 6,235,749 of record NW_006399855.1, on the reverse strand, counting down.
TTCTGCCGAACATAGCATTGAGGTGATAGAACAATCTCAATGTTCATTATTTAGTAACTATGTTGTTGTTCTTAGGTGGAATATGACCTATAGTTACCTAATGAACAACAGATCTGAACTCTGTCCTGTCCTGTACCATCCTCACACTTTCTGACACAATTGAGGAGTAGTCACGGTATTAATCCATTTGGTTGAGGGATTTCCTCTCTTTTGCTGACCCTGAACCTTTCTAAGCATGATGTTCCTCTCCAAGGAATAGCTTTTTTGGGCAACACGCTCAAAATATGTGAAAAGAAGCTTTTTCAAGTTTGCCTTCAGCGAACTTTCTGACTGCATGTTTTGCACATTGTATTTGTTTGTTCTTTTGGTAGTCTATAAGATATTGTGCACTCTTCTCCAACACCACAGCTAAAAGATATCAAGTTATTTTTGTCATCTTTATTCATTGTCCAGCTCTCAGATACATAGTAAGTGACTGAAATGACCCTGGCCTGAATCAGTGACACCTTTGTCCTCAAACTGATATCATTGCTCCTCAGTAATTTGGAGAAGTCCTTTAGCACAGATTTTCCCAATTTGAGAAAAAAGAGGTTAGGGCTTCTTATTTGAAGCATGTATGACCTAGAAGGTGGGCTTTATTGATCAGCAGCCCATTTGTAGCTGGGCCTCTTGTTTAAAACATCTTTAAAGCATTTTAGTAACTATGTTAGAAACCCTTAAACTTTGGAATCCTGTTCCCATCGGCCTGACCCACCCGACAAGGGAATAATTCTGTTGACAATAACTCATTTTGTTTTTTAAAACAATATTATAACATCAAGCTCTAGCTACATTCCATTTTCAAAAATACGTTAGGTAATCAGGTAACTGAATCTGGTTATCTTTGATTTCTTCTCTTGAAGTCAGGGTATAGTAGTTGTCCAATGTTTTGTTCCTTTTCAAAGGTAATGTATAATTTACAGAATGCCACATTAATCCATAATTTTTAAGACAAAGATGTTAAAATACACATAAAGAAAAATCTATATTTATAAATTTCTTTATGTTGTTGTTGTTGTTGTTGTTAGGTGCCGTCGAGTCGCCTGCGACTCATAGCGACCCTATGTACAACAATCCTAAACTCCGCTCTGTCCTGTGCCAATCACACTGTCTCTGACACTCCCATCCCAATTATCCCAGTCACTGAATCAATCCACCTCATAGGGGGCCTTC
>NW_006399855.1:6231299-6232857 GCF_000299155.1 Elephantulus edwardii | reverse complement strand
TCAGAGTATCTTCTGACATCCATTTTGGTCTTTTCTTCCTCTTCTGTCTTTGTAATGACTGTTTGTACTCTTCCTGGATGATACCCTTTATACAAATTTCTTTATACAAATTATATTTCTTTATATTCCCAGGTCATTTATCAATATACACACACACACACAGTCTGTGTCATAATTTCCTATATTGTTATGTACCTTTTAGTCAGAATCAACCCATAGGTGGACCCTCCTGCAGCTCTTCAGACTCTATACATCACATGAGAAGAGATTTTTCCATGTTTCTTTTATGAAACAGCTAGTGGATTTGAACAGAATTCCTTCAGTCGGCAGCACTTTATCATTAGGCCACCAGAACTTCCTATGTCATATTTTAGACTATTCTAATTTCATTCACTTATTTATAGAAACATACAGGTATACTAAATGCAAAAGATTAAATATTTACATAATTCTTATTCCATAGGAGTCACCTTTCTAAGAACTTTGCAGGTAACATAGTTATCTTTACACAATTCTTTGAAGCTCCTTCTGCCTCTCTATTTCACATTTGAGGAAACAGGCACAAGATGTGAGATCAATGGCCCATTTATATAATCTATACACTCTAAATTAATACTTCATCCAACATGTAAGTAAATTTTATATAAAATTAGACTGAGGTTGGATCCATTAAAGAGCTGATGGCTATTGTATACTAACAAAACGGTGATAACACATTGTGAAACATAAAAGTGATGTAGAGAAACTAAAGAAGGAAAAATTATACTGAGGCAGATTGCTGAAATTCTATTCAAGGTATTGACAAACACTAGTACATGACATAAGGAAACGAAAGAACAGATTGAGTACTGGTGACATATGTAACTCAAACAATCTCAAATTGAAAGCCTCCTAATTCTCATAGTGAAGTAGCAAGTTCATACCAGGGTTCACAAGGACCTGGTTATAGGGTCAGTTTCTCATCGTCTCTCTGAAAGTATCTACTACTGTTTCCCTCAGTCATTCTGGTCTAGGTGCATATTTTGTTGTTATTATTGTAAATTGTAGCGTCAGAACCGATCCATAGTTGACCCTCTGGTGGGTTTTCAGACGCAGTTAATTGTATGGGAGGAGATTGTCCATTCTTCTCCCTCAGAGCAGCCGGTGGCCTTGAACCAGGATGGCATTACAGCTTCTTGCTGCTAGGCCACTAGAGTTCCCTAGTTATATATATATATATATAACCACACATAAATAACCACACAATTATTTGTCTCTTTGCATGAAGGCCTCTTTGCTTTCTCTTGAGTGAGTTACATATACCATACTTCAGAGACTTTGCATTTACTCTTTTCACTGACTAAAATATCCCCAAGGAAGCTCTAGTATTATAGCCCATTAAACCCATTAAACCAAAAGCTGAGACTCTCTGAAGGTTGGAATCCACCGACTGGTGTTGCAAGGGAAAGATGAGTTCTCTCTTCCCATGCAATGATTACAGCTTCCTGAAAATCTGCTAATGGGGTAACTATGAGTCCATTCAACTCTATAGCAATTGGAAAAAGTGGTGAGAGAGAGA
>NW_006399855.1:6208855-6231199 GCF_000299155.1 Elephantulus edwardii | reverse complement strand
AGAGAGAGAGAGAGAGAGAGAGAGAGAGAGAGAGAGAGAGAGAGAGAGAATAAGAAATTATATTGAAATAGCCATGTCTTGGTGTCTCACCTCCTTCACATATTTGCCATAGGTTGCCCCAACAACTTCTGTAAAAGCACAACCACCCACTTGCTGCCATTCCTATCCCTCTGTCCTTACTTCCTTTTCTCCAAAGCCTTTTTATAGGATTTTTGTTATTGTTGTTGTTGTTATGACACACTGAGTCAATCGTGACCCATAGCAAACTTACGAACAGTAGATCTGTTCCCTGCCATCATTATCATTCCCAATATACTTGAGCCCATTGTTACAGTCACTGTGTCAATCCATCATGATGAGGGTCTTCCTCTCTTTTGTTGATCTTCCATATTACCAAACATGATGTCTTTTTCCAAGGACTGACCCCTCCTTACAACATGCCCAAAGTATGAAATGAAGTTTCCCCATTCCTACTTCTGAAAAGCACTCTGGTTGCACTTTCTCCAAGACATATTTGTTGGGTTGTTTTTTTATTTGTTTGTTTGTTTGGTGTTTTTTTTTCCCTTTTGACAGTCATAAGATAGTCAATACTTTTTTCCAACATCGTAACTGGAGAACATCAATTCTTCCTTAATCATCTCTATTCATGGTCCAGCTTTCAGATGCATAATAAATAATTGAAAAGATCACACTGGACTAAGTGTACCTTACTCTTTAAATTGATATCATTGCTCCTTAGAACTTTGGAGAGTTCCTTGACAGCAGATTTTCCTGATATCTCTTTTGATTTCTTCATTGTTGATACCAAGAGTGTTGCTTGTGAATCCAAGTAAGATGACACTATTGACATTTTCAATCTTTTCCCATCTAATGTGATGTTTCCTATGAGACCAATGGTGAATTTTTTTTCTTGCTTTTGAGATGTAATCCATATGGAAGGCTGCAGTCTTTGATCTTCTGCAGCAAATGCTTAATCTCTCCTTCACTTTCAATGAGCAAAGTTATGTCATGTGCATATTGCAGGTAGGTGATGAGTCATCTTTTGATCTTGATGTCATAATCTTCTTCACAAAGTCCAGCTTCCCAAATGATTTATTCAGCATATAGGTTGAATAATAAGGATAAACACACACCCTTAATATACCTCTTTCTTTATTTTAAGCCATGCAGTGCTCCCTTGCTATATTTGGACAAGAGCTTCATGGTTTAGGTACAGCTTTTCAACAAGCACAGTTAAGTATCCCCGGATTCTCATTTTTCTCAATGTTAGATATAATTTATTGTGACAGTCAAATGCCTTTGCAAAGCCAATAAAACAAAGACACTCTTTTGGTATTCTCTGCTTTCAGTCAAGATCCCTCTGGCATCAACAACAGTATCTCTGTTGCCACAAAATTTGAAAATAAGGGATGTAGGGTGGAAGATGTAAGATTTTCCACAGAAATTCTCATAGAATAGCTTTTGCTACCCTTGAAAAATGGTCAGGTGTTGGAAACAAAATTCCTTGATACAATTTTCCCAGCCTTTGCCTCATCAACGTAATCCTCCATTTTCTTAAAATATCTTCATACTCTGACACTATGATTATTCTGTGCTATTTGTTAAAATCTATCCAAATAGAAAAATCAGGGTTTTGGGTGAGTTGGGTTTTTTGTTTGTTTGTTTGTTTGTTTGTTTGTGGTTTTTGGTTTTTGTTTTTTTTTTGCTAGTTGATCTTCTTGCTTAGCAAGTAAAAGATAAGTGTATTTCTGAGACAACTTACCTATAGTCATCCACTGATCACAGACAAATTGAAATATATTTTCTTTATAATAGTCTCAAACAAATATCAACTAGAAACCTAGTAACAAAACATTTGTATTTACCCTGGTGTCTCATCAAAAGGCACAAATTATAGGGGATAAGCTGCAATTTTTCCCCCTTAACTTCTAGTTTTATAGTGCCTTGCACATTGTACTGCTAACCCAAAGATAATTAGCCCTAATGCACTAGCTGCTCAGAGGGAAAATTGTGGATAGTCTTGTTTTATGAAGATTTACAGCTTTGGAAACCATCTGAAGGATGACTATTGCATAAGAACAAACTCAAAACCAGCAAATTGTGTTTGGTAGATACCACATGACTTAATTATTTTTATTTTTGTTATTTAACAATGAAAGAACACTTTTCTCATAATGGTTTTTTCTTATGTTGACTTTACAAATAAGCCATGACTCCAAATTTGTCACTTAGTTTATTATAGTCAGAGGAGGAAAATCATCTTTGAAAATGCTTTGCAATTAGATTCTGGAGATTTCTTTGGTTAATATCTTGCATGTAACATATTCCTCTGATAATTTTTAACATACTAGTGTTGTGTATTGTTGCTTTGGAGTTGGTGCTGACACAAAGACATGCCATGTGTGCAGAGGAGAATTACCTCCCTGAATGTTACCTTTTGGAGACAGATAGCTTGTCCCGTCTTCTGAGGCAACTCTCCTGGTGTTTTGAACTACTAAGACTACTGTTGTTGTCGCTGTTGTTGAGTGCCATCAATTTGAGTATAACTTATTGTGGCTATGTTGTTAAGTGTTTATTGATAGGCCACCTAGATACTGACTGACTTAGCCATGTGGTTGGTTGGGAAGATGTGGACAGTTTTCCAGCTTAAGCACAAGCGAATTGGCTAGTCTTACCATTAAATTGACTAGAACCAGCAGAAGATTTGAAGACATTTACCACCAGCAAAGAAGAGAATACAATGAGTCTTTGGGGAGTAGGGGTTTTTTTAACCCCTTAGACAAGGGTCAATGGGCACAGAAGCCATAGCAGCCACAGCACAGAACCAGAGACCTGACAAGAGGTGGAGTGGATTTTGGAATTGCAACATCATGAAATCAGGAAAATCAGGAAAAGAATCAGGAGATTTTTTTCCAAGTTGTTTAACAGCTAAGGGGTGGGGAGAAGAGTCATAAGTGGCAGAACTGAGAACTTTGTAATACTGGCCTAAATCTTCAAGGCTCAAGGCATGTTTTGGAAGTGGTCCTAACTGAATGATTGTATCTAGCCACCAATCTGAATTGCAGCCTTTTCACTTCCCTCATATGGTTTTATGTAGTCTATGAGCTATCACATCTTATTTTGACCCTGTGCATTGTCGTGTCAAATTCCCTAACGGTTACCCTTCATGCACAATGTTGGGAGGAGCGTCTAGACTGATTCAGGTTGGGAAGTAGGAGTGGCATCCACTTCCTAAACTAGATGCCTCTGGAAACTCTATAAACATACAGAAATGATGTTAGTTTTAGAACAGAGTTCAGGTCTTTAGTGCAAGGGGCATTATGAGTCATATTTGACTTGATGACACTTAACGACTGCTAAATGATACTAATGTTGTTATATCTGAAGGAACATTCTTCCACTTTACATCACTCTTTTTCAATGTGCTGTAGGAAGTAATCTGGGTTTGCTGTGATGCTGAACCTTGTGCCATTGGAGTATCAAATACCAGAATGGTTCCCCAGTGTGGACAGTGTTTGGTGGAGCTCCCAGTTATAAAACAGGTTTTGAAGCAGGAGTGACATCTACTTCCTAAACCACATCCCTCTTGACACTATGAACTTGGAGAAATGACGATAGTTATGGAAAGGCATTAGGTCTTTTGTTCATAGAGTTGCTATGAGTTGTACTCGACTTCGCAGCAATCAACAACAACAGTAGGGAGCTCTGGTGGACTAATGGTAAGGAATTTCACTGCAATCACAAAGGCACATGGTTCAAATCCACTAACTGCTCTATAGGAGAAGGATGATTAATCTTCTGTGCGATTAACTGTCTCCGAACACACGCTGGAGGTTCAGCTATGAATTGGTTCAGACTTGGCAATACACAAAAAAAACAACAACAAGTCAGTAGTAATATTGATATTGGTACAAGTACAAAGAGGTGTGGGACCTTGTGAGACATGTCTGATTTCATGGGAAATGTTGTTGATGTTGTTGATGGTGAGAGTTCCCCTTTGTTGAAGTTAGATCAGATTTGGCCATTGTGAGGTTAGTAAAGATCATGTGGTCCTTGCTCTTTTTACAGTGACTTTATGAAAAACATACATGAATCCTGTCATATTATGTGTCATCTTTATCATCTCCAACACATTTGAGCACATTGCTACAGACACTGTACCAATCCATCTCGCAGAGCATCTTCCTTTCCTTCGGTGACTTTTCCAAGAATGATGTTCTTTTCCAAATATTAGCCTCTCCTAACATGTCCAAAGTATGTGAGACAAAGCTATGTCATGTTTGCCTCCAGGACGCATTCTAGCTCTGTATCCATTAAAATTGATATTTGTTCTTTTGGCAGTCCATGGGATATTCAGCAGTCTTCTCCAATAACACAAATCCAAGCTATGAATCCTTCTGTCATTTTCTTCACTGTTCAGCTCTCAGATATGCATGATTGGGGAGGACTTTGTTTTGAATCAGGTGTACCTTATTCTTTAAACTGACATCAGTGCTCTTGAGGACTTTGGAGACGTCAATGACAGAAGACTTTCCCACTGTTATAAATCTGCAGGTCTTCTGACTACTAGTACCAAAAGTGTTGATTGTGGATCTGAGCAAGATTAAATCACTGACAATTTTAATCTTCTCTCCATCTATAATGATGTTTCCTATAAGCCCAGTGGTAAGTATTTTTGTTTTCTTGATGTTGTGATATAATACACATTGAAGGCTAGAGTCTTTGATAATCTCAGCAAGTAAGAAATATTGTGTCACCTGTATAATGATAGTATTTGGCAAGCAAGGTTGTATCATCTGTATAATCAAAGTTATTGATGAATCTTCCAGTACTGATGCCACACTCTTCTTCATAAAGTTCAGATTTTCTAATGATTTGTCAGTACACAGATTGAATGCTGTTGTTACTGTTGTTGTTGTTGTTATGTGCCATCGTGTCACTTGTCTTGTGACTCATAGCGACCCTATGTACAACAGCTCTAAACTCTGTTCTGTCCTGTGCCAGTCGCAGTGTGTCTGACACACCCATCCCGATTACCCTAGTCACTGAATCAATCCACGTCATTAAGGACCTTCCTCTCCTGTGCTGTCCCTCCACCCTTCAAGCATGATGTCCCTATCCAAGGACTGGTCCCTCCTTACTATGTCCAAAGTATGTCAGCCTAAGCCTCGGAATCCTTGCCTCCAAGGAGCCGCCTGGTTTAACTTTCTCCAAGTTGAACCTGTTTCTTTTCTTGGCAGTCCATGGTACCCTCAATACTCTTCTCCAGCACCACAGTTCAAAGGCATCAATTCTCTTTCTATCCTCCCTAATCATTGTCCAACTCTCTGACACACAGCAAGTGATTGCAAAGACCATGGCCTTATCAAACGCACCTTAGGCTCCAGAGAGAAGCCATTGCTCTTCAATACTTTGGAGAGGTCCCTAACAGCAGACTTTCCCATCACAATACGTCTTCTAATATCCTGGCTGTTGGTCCCAAGAGTGTTGACTATGGAGCCAAGTGAAATAAAGCTGTGAAAAATCTCAATCTCTTCACCATCCATCCTGATACTGCCAATTGGTTCAGTGGTGAGAATCTTTGTCTTCTTGACATTGAGTCTCAATCCACATTGAAGGCTACAGTCCTTGACCCTCTGCAGCAAGTACTTCAGGTCTTCCTCAGTTTCAGCAAGCAAGATTATGTCATCTGCATAACACAGATTTTTGATCTTCCACTAATCTTGACCCCACATTTTTCCTCATAGAGTCCAGCCTCCCAGATAATCTGCTCTGCATACAGGTTGAAAAAGTATGGAGACAGGACACATCCCTGGGGTACGCCCTTCCCAATTTTGAACCATGCAGTGTTTCCTTTCTCTGTTCTAATGGCTACCTTTTGGTCCAAGTATAGGTTTCACATTAGCATGATTAAGTGTTCTGGGATTCCCGTTCTTCTCAGAGTCAGCCACAGTTTGTTGTGATCCACACAGTCAAATGCCTTTGCATAGTCAATGAAACACAGACAGACGTTCCTCTTGTGTTCCCTGCTTTCAGCCAAGATCCATCTAACATCAGCTATAATGTCCCTAGTACCACAATTCCTTCTAAACCCAGCCTGGACTTCCTTGAATACTACTGAGTGGAGACTAGATGAGCTGTGGGAAGATATCAAGGGTATCATCCAGGAAGAGTGCAAACAGTCATTACAAAGACAGAGGAGGAAGAAAAGACCAAAATGGATGTCAGAAGAAACTCTGAATATTACACCGGAACACAGAGAAGCCAAAGCACAAGGAAGAATTCAAGATACTAAAGAGCTGAACAGAAGACTTCAAAAGGCAGCATGGGATGACAAAGTAATATATTACAAAGAAACTCAAAAGGGCCGAACTCGCTCAGCATTTCTTAAGCTAAAGGAACTGAAGAAGAAATTCAAACCTTGAGTTGCTATAATTAAGGATGCTTTAGGCAGAATATTAAATGATCCAGGAAGTATTTAAAGAAGCTGAAAAGAATATACTGAGTCACTGTATCGAAATGAATTGGCAGATACAGAAGAATTCAATGAAACAACATATGATCAAGAGCCTATCGTGACGAAGGGAGAAGTTCAGGCTGCTTTGAAGGAAACAGCAAAAAATAAGGCCCCAGGAATTGATTGTATACTAATTGACATATGTTAGCTAACAGATGCTGCCCTGGACATGCTCACCAAGTTGAGCCAAGAAATCTGGAGAACAACCACTTGGTCAACTGACTGGAAGAGATATTTGTTCCTATCCCAAAGAAGGGTGACACAAGAGATTGTGGAAGCTATAGAACAATATCATTGTTTTCACAGATTGATAGGTATGCAGAAATGCTAGAGCCCTGGTACACTCCTTTCCCAATTTTAAACCATGCAGTATTCCATTGTTCTGTTCAGACAACAACTTCAGACTACCAAGAAGCAAAAATTGGGCCATGGTGGTTGAAAGGCGCACTGGTATATACCAAATAGACATATATCTTGTTTTATATATACATCAAACAATCTTTATACTATAAAACTAGAGTGTTAATTTGTTGTTTGGGTCCTAGGGTGAAGAACACACTCAGAATTCTGTCACAAAGTTCCAGTGTGTTTATATACCTGACTTGTTTAAGTTTTTCTACCTCAAGAAATGAACCTGAGTGAACTCAGTTCCACAAGGACAAATATTGTATAAAACCATTATTATAGAATAAGTATAAGGATCCAACAGGTTTGGGGGTGGGTGGAATTTGAGAGATGAAGATATGAAGGGGGATGGGCATTAATCATGGGTCATACAATTTGACAGGGGGTGTGAAGGAAATTGGAAGAATCTATTCTTGAAATCAATGTATTTGAATTTTGTAAATAAACCAGTATTCTTTAAAAAAGGGAAAAATATAAATGAACCTGAAAGTTCCAGAGAATAGGGGTGTGTGTGTGTGTGTGTGTGTGTGTGTGTGTGTGTGTGTATTTATATTTGAACTTCTTGGGAACTTCTTGGAGGGTTTCTTCTGGACAAATGGAATGGAAGTTCTCATGAAAAAGCCAGGTCTCAAAAGTAATAAAAAGTCTTATTTTTGTCCATCTGTGTGTCTTTTTAGGCAAAACAAAATTTTCTGAAACAGAGTATGAGACCAAAAGAGAAAGAAATCAAACCATGAGTTAAAAGTGTTAGTTATTAGTCAAATATAGCAGGGATTTTGTTATTAGAACCAAATAAATGAAAATCTTACCTTTGTCGTGAACAGACATACGTTTTGGATTTATAACCTACCATTTATTTAAAATATTTTAATGTGTCACCAAGCATCCTAGCCCACATCTTCCAAATGACAACTTCAGTAATCCCCACCTACTAAATCTCCACCCTTTGGCACTCAGTCTTTTGGCCTCTAAGTGTAAGGACTCTTGAAATTAGCTTTTGTATCCACTGCCTCAGCCCTTTGGGCATGGTCTCGGTCTGTCTCAGCTGTGGACATGTTTTGCTGTTTGACCAGCGTCTTCTACATCTGCAGCAGCGGTGGTCAACATAAGAGAGAGAGCTTTCCTCCCTGTGGAGAGAAACTGCACTGAGGCATAGCCTCATGGAGCCAGAGAAGCTGACTTGGGACTGCTACGAGACAAGGCTTGTTGGACAATTGAGGAAATCAGGGGTTTATTTGTGTTGCTGGACTAAAACCTGGATTCACTATGTGATATGCTTTGTTTTCCCTGCCATCCCTCAACCTATCTCCTTAACAAATCCCACAACTCTTGCAATGAATGTTAAACCCTGTATTAGTAGAAGTAGGTGTAGCAGCATGGGGGATTATGTCTTATCATGGGATCAGTTTTATACAGTGGATGTTATTGATGGGACAGTTCACTTTTATGGAGATAGTAAAAGTCAAACCAGGCCTTTTCCAAGTCACCTTTGCTTTTTTTTACAGCTGGTGTCAGTCAGGAGTGGTGGGATTCACTGCTCCAGATTCTTGGGACTTTGGGAAAATGTATAGCTAAATTGATTATTGTTTGGTTCCACAAAGTGGAGGAGAAAACCAAAAAGGTTACCTTTGCTTCTACTAATATGGAAAGAAAAATTGAGAAGCTACTTCATGGCCTGAGACAATAGGTAAAGAATGACGAAGATGATACTGAGAATTTCTTTACAAGCTTATGTATTGAGTTCTTTTGTTTTCCCTTACTATGTAAAAATTAATATGAAGGAAATGTAATGTTAAGATATGTTATAAAAATTATTAAGGTTTGTTTTTCAAATATAATGTTAAGATAACTAGTAAGATGATTAAGGTTTTTGGTGATTTAATGTTCAGACGCATTGTGAGATCTTTAATTATTTGTCTATTTGCAATTACCTCATTTGCTTCATGTTTTCAAGGATCATCCATATTGACATGCATCAATGTTTCATTCTTCTTTGTGAATTAATAATCTAGATACTGTACTTTGCCTACTGATTCATTTATTGATGGACAATTAAACTATTTATGATATTTAGCCATTTGGAAAATGCTGCAAATAACACTGAGGTAGAAATTTTGTTTATACTCCTATCTTAACTTAATGATTTCATATAAGTGTATTTAAGTTAAAACTTACACATAACAGAAAATGTTAAAATTATGAAAAGTTTTTGAAAAACTGAAACTAGAAGTACCATACTGCAGTCAATATTCATAGAATTTCAGAGCAGTGTTTCTCAGTGCAGACAAGCCTCATCCTTGTCCCATCCAAATTAAATTTACATAAAATAATAAGTGATGTTGGAACATGTCATCATTGTGGAATAGAGGTTTATTGTCTTTTCAGGTGGGAGATGTCTGGAAATGTTGACTCATCGGTCTCTACAAAGAAAGTATTACCTGTGTATGCTAACTCATTACAAGTTTTACAAAATGATTCACACACCAATCAGCGGCACACTTCAAAGCTAAGAGCCTTCTGTGAATCCCTGGAGAAAAGAAGGGTGTGGTTTAGATATTGTAAAAGAGCAGTAGAAATGAAAAGGATTAGTGGAAAAGAGAAAAGCAGCAAGAAAATGCATGCAGTAGATTTTATCTTCATCCACAAAACTAACTGCCCAGTCTCTGGGTGCTCAAGGTATAAAACAGAACAGAAGTGTATAGAGAAATCAAGGCTAGATCAAGAAAAACCAAAACCAATCAAATAAAAACCAAAAGTATGAACTTTATGAACTTTGTATGTAAATCAATGTAATTTTTTAAAAAAAATACTCATAGGAAAATAATCAATACAAATTAATTAAAAGGTGCTACTTGTTGCTAGGTTTCAAAATGAGAACTAGCCAGGACCTTGTTCTATAAAAATCTGAAAGTGAAAGTGATTGTCTTTTAAGTTTTTCAAACTCTGTGAGGTGATGACAGCTTCCTGCAGACTGGCCTTTAGCAGATTGGATTTCAGCTGCTCATTCAGTTGCAAGGGCCAGGTTCTCATCCTATGTAACAGGGGAGGGTTTACCTCGGCAAGAGCCCATATGGCAAGCTTTACTGTACAAAGAAGTCTAACTCTCCATTGACATTTCAGGCAACCAGAAACTAGCAACTCTAATATGAACTCAGTTTAGAGTATAGTCAAACCTTCATGATTGCAAGATATTTTATTTTATTATAAATTTAGTGATACACTAAAATTTAGCATCATCCTTGATATTAAAGCATAAAATCACTTGTCAGTAGCAAGTCTTCAAAGGATAATGTGCAGTGTGGCTCTACCGTTATTTATGGACTTTTTCTTTTATAACCGAAGGCTTCAGGAAAATATCAAATTTGAGTGTATTAGAAAGTAAATATTCCATAATAGAAAAGTTCTGTATTCTTTCTGTGTGATAAATTTGAAATACATATTAGAGAACATTTAATTTCATTTCTTGAAATGCACACTTTCTTCTTGGACTCAAAGAAATAAAATCTAATGTGTACATGGTAGGAGAGAGTGGAAGAAGAGATTCAGATAGAATAGAGAGACATAGAGAGGAAAGAAAGGAAGAAAAATAGAAGAAAGAAACTAAAGACGAAGAACAGAGAGGAAAGGAGGAGGAAGAAAGAAAAGTAACAATGTTAGAGAAAATATATTTTGATAGTCTGAGTTCTATATTTCAAGATTCAGTTTTTCCCCTGCTTCTAAAATTACTCAAGATCGCCATCCAGAGTCAACTTACTGTATTAACCGCAATGGCCACCATCATCATCACAGTGACAGAGAAACCCAAACAGTTCAAAATTACTACTTCAAACAGTTCAAAACCACTATTGAAGGCTGCTTTAGAGCTCATAACTCTCGAGCAAGAGTCTGCATTACAGAGCAAATCCTCTGAGATGCTCAGTCTCTCCTATTGAAACTTCATCTTTCCCTTTTTGCCTCTGGGCCATTTCCAAACAGCAGGGTACCAGACACGCTCTACCTTGTAAGGAGTCATACTGAAGTACAAGAGGATGGGGTTTCACTATCGGCTCAAAGCGTCTCTACCTCTGAGAGTTTACAGTAAGGGAAGACCTTGAGGTAATATGAGCATTTGTTATTTCAGAATGTTAATCACTACACTGAGTTATCTACTTTTAAAGAAAATACAGAAATCACATTCAGAGAAATTAATACATCTTTCCTATGTCATGTCAAGAGTTAAAAAAATTAATTATCCAGTACTTTTCTAATTCTCTTCCAACAGTTCAGGGCTTCCTGTTTAGGGCTGAAGGCAGCAAAGCAATTTTTTTTTTCTGACATTCCTCCAGTAATGACTCCCCTTTGTGAATTTGTGAAAATACCATCCTTAAAAAAGATTTTGTCTTGAATGCAGATCTCTAGGAACACTTTCACATTATCCGTATTCTCTGTACGTATATGGAGATAGGAAGCTTCAGTGTTTCGCAATAGTGCTTACTAAATGTAGTTGGCACCTAGTGAGAAAGAGAAAAGACAAAGAGGAGCAGTTGTCCCCATTTGCTGATTTCTATCCTAGGGACTAGCCCTGCCCATTCTTCTAAGCTGAAGAATAAATAATAGCTGCATTAATCTCCAGTACTTGGAAAGTCGGTGGGTCTTTGAGCTCACTATCTGCAGACTTTTGCAAAGAGAGTTGCTGAGACTCTGTTGCACTGTCAGTGGAACAAGCTGCTATTATTATTCCTATAATTAGGGCTAGCACTCAGAACAGTGCGGGCTTTTATATTTTGTTTCCTTCTTTTAAAATTGAGAACTAGTATCCTTTCTATAGTAAATGTGAGAAGAAAGGATTGGGAAATGAACACTGTGCCATCAAAAAGAAGAGAGTAACTTACTGTCAACCATAAAAGCTTTGCTCACAAAGAGCTAAAGAATCTTCATTCTACTCCCCAGAAATAGTAGATCATTTCTTTCTTTTTTTAAAAAAAAAAATTTAATTAATTTCAATAACATCTACAGAGATTTTGGATTTCCATTCTTTCATTGTTGCACTTTTCTCCCCACCCTCCCTCGCCCACCCCCAATTGGCTCTTCTCCTTGAAAAGCAAAAGAAAAACTCCTTCATTGGAATACAATCTCCCCTGCACATCCCCACCCCCACCCCCATCCTGAGAATACTCCACTCTGCAACCTTCATTCCAGACTCTTACGATAATCATAATGCCCTAAAATATATTACTTTTAAACTATTCTTTTCCTCATTGGCTTCAATGCAGTAAACATTAATTTATCCAGTTTTTCTCAGTCTTACCCCCACCCTGATGTCAGCCTCATTCTACAACAGTGGCACCACAGAAGCTAAGAACTGGCCTTCTAGATTAGAAAGTGACAATGATATTGTTGCTGTGTGCTGTCAAATGCTGCTGGTCTCAGTAGAGTGGTCTCAAGTCAAAACTTTTGTGAAGATTCTAAATAAAGTCGATGTATCTTCAAGCTGTATTGCTAGCAGAAAGTCCACACGTTTCTTGACTGTTTGAATCCACCAGAGGCTCTGTGGGGGAAGCGAGCAATCTCCTCCCATGCAATTTACAGCCACTGAAAACCGCCTGGAGGGTCAGCTACGAGTCGGTTCCTAATGGACAGCAGTGATTGCAATGGGAAATACCTTCATGAAAGGTCTCTTGTGAACAAAGCTAGAGGTTTGGAGGTTTAGAATATCATCAAGCCATGCATTCTTAGACTATTAAGGAGCTTAGCAATTAAAAAGTCAGATTTGCCTCATAAATAGCACGATAAGACAGATACTTTTAAAAGTTACTTTGCTAATTAACAAATTAGGTATAGCAGATAAAATAAACATGGTGATTGTGAGAATAATTTCTTTAACCTTCCAATACAGAATAGTTTTCATGTATTTTAGTGTTTCTTGAAATCTATAGCTACAGGAACATGATAAAACTATTCTATATTTTAAGATTAAATAAATTATTAAGAGCAGTAGGAATATAGCATTATATTATATAATGATCTTCAAACCTTTTTACCATTACTTCATGCCCCTAAATCTATTAAATAAGTGTTACAATGTTTTACTTTGATGTTTTTATAAACACCCAAATTTAATATTCACTAGAGATAGTTGTTTAATTGAACGTTAAACTATAGAATGAACTACCTAGCTGACTGACTCTCTACACCACATACACTCAGATATACCTTACCTGATGGTTCTGCAGAGAAGGCTCTGCCTCAAGTGATCCTCCATGAGGATTCTCAGGCTGTAACTCTTTATGGGAGGATATTGCCCATCTTTTTCTAGTGGAACAGCTGGTGGATTCAAACTACTAACCTTTCAGCTAGCAACACAACATAGAATGCATCATGCCTAAAATCTGCAAGGTTAAACAGACTGATCTAATCCATTCCTATCTACCCATATCCAATTGATTGCTCTAATACTGGTTAGCAACCCATCACACTCCTAGCAATCTTGTCGATTCTGGCTCAAAGATACACTACACCCTGTTTTCCTGGCTGTAAATAGTTATGAGAGGAAAGTGTCTTTCTCCTTTGGAGATGCTGGTAAATTGTAACCATAAATCTTTCAGTCAGTAGACTGATACATTACTCACTATGCCACCAGGGATTCTTAACCAGTAACTCGTTGCTTTTAAATCAATTCCACTTCCTGTTGATCTTTTGGGAATCAAGTAGAACCATGCTATGTAATTTTTCAGGAGTAGACCACCAGAATTTGGGTTTTTTTTTAACTCCCCCGAGGACCTCTGAGTCTGAAATCTTCTACTTTCTGGGTTAGCAGCTGAGCAGGTTAACCATTTTCACCAGCCCAGGACTCTCGTCTAATACCCTGTTAGTAGGTTCAGCCTATTGAAACAGCTATTCCAAAAGACATCAGGGGAGGACTGGTAAATATCCAATAAAGACTTCAACTTATCCTATTTTTTTAACAGTATCAAGAACCAACTTAGCATTAAAGCAAACCTACGAACTGCATCCTTCAATTATTTACTGTTATAAATTATTGCAGAATTTAGCTAATAGGCCTTTGGGGAAACACAGCTTTCTTTCCCTATCTTCCATCCAGAACTGTACATTTGTAGATTATCTGAGTCACTCACAGCATGTTTGTATGTGTGGGTGGGGTTTTTTTGTTTTGTTTTGTTTTTGTTTTGGGGGATTTTTTTTCCCAGAGACTAGTTAAATCGCACTGGCTCCAGAGTTTCACCCTTGTGCCCTAGGAATAGAAGTCATCGGTAGCACGGAGTCAGTTTTGGATATCTCCCAATCAGAAACAAATAACAGAGACTCCTTTGGGAATCCATTGAGACCATTACAAACCTTCCAATGAACAGTTAAGCTTTGTAGTGTGCCTCCTTGAGAAACAGCTGTTTGTCTAACCTTTGAACTGACCGATACATTAATCTGAAGCATAATTTAGTTCTGTCTGAGCTTCTGGGTACGGCATGAATAGCTGGCTTGCTTACACTTGATCAGTCTCCAAAAGAATACTTTTTGTGCTTATTTAAAAATAGTCAGTTTCCCCTTCACAATTTTATTATGTATGATGATTTGATAAGCGAAAGCCAGGGCCAGTGTACAGTTCCTAGGCTCCTGTTCTGATAGCTGCACTTTTATCTGTCCTTGGTCCTGCTGGTAGTTTAACTGATATTTATCAGAATTCATAAAACAGCTACTTATATCTTTGTAGCCTCTTTTCACACCAAAGAGGAGGGAGCAACTCAAGACCTTGTTCCTGTGAGAAAGGGTTAAGGGATAAGGAGCACATATTACAAGCTCCTGTATTGTGAAGTGGAATCATTGTCAAATAACATTGTAACTTTCAGCAGGAAAGCCGTATTTGGAGGCAGCCTCCTGTAGAGTATCTTCTGGAGAGTTACTGGAGGTTTAGAGCCCATTAAATTAAACCATCTGATTTTGTAATTCCTTTATTAGAACTAGATTCTGACCAATTCACAAGCATGAGAGAGTAGATTTCCTAGAAACTAGGGATACGTTGGAGCAGCAATTGTGTAGCTGAAAAAATATATTATTCTTCTATGATTTCAAATTAAGGAAATGACCAAACAAGGGGCATGACAAGGGTCTGGGTAAGATCTTTTCAAGGACACAGGCTTTTTTTCACTTAAAGGAGAAAACAATTTAAAGAACATAATAACTTACTCAGAAACCTTAGACATGTACTGTTCTGAAGGAATTAGAAATTATAAAACAAAAAGAAACAAAAGAATAGGAGAGATTAATCATTGGGTTGTGCTATTTGGTGGGTGGGGTGCGAGGCAAATTGAAAGAATTTGTTTGAATTTGTATTCGAGTTTTGTAAATAAACTAGTGGATAATAATAGTAATGTTGTTTGTTGTTATGTGCCCTCGAGTCGCTTGTGACTCATAACGACCCTATGTACAACAGCCCTAAACTCTGCTCTGTCCTGTGCCAATCTCATTGTCTCTGACACACCTATCTCAATTATCCCAGTCACTGAATCAATCTACCTCATAGAGGTCCTTCCCCTCCTGTGCTGTCCCTCCACCCTACCAAATATGATGTCCCTTCTCCAAGGACCAGTCTCTCCTTACAACATGTCCAAAGTACGTCAGAGGAAGCTTCAGCATCCTTGCCTCCAAGGAGTGGCCTGGTTTAACCCTTTCCAGGATGAATCTCTTTGTTTTCTTAGCAGTCCATTGTACCCTCAATAGTCTCTCCGACACCAATTCTCAAAGGCATCAGTTCTCCTTATATCCGCCCTAGTCATTGTCCAACTCTCTGATGCACAACAAGTGATTGCAAAGACCATGGCCTGTATCTGGTGCACCTTAGTATCCAGAGAGACACCATTGCTCTTGAGTACTTTGGAGAGGTCCCTAACAGCAGACTTTCCCATCGCAACACATCTTTTCATTTCCTGCCTGCTGGTGCCAAGAGTGTTGATTGTGGAGCCAAGCAAACTAAAGCTGTGAAAATCTCAATCTCTTCACCATCCATCCTGATGCTGCCAATGGTCCAGTGGTGAGAATCTTTGTCTTTTTGACATTGAGCCTCGATCTATATCGGAGGCTGCAGTCCTTGACCCTCTGTAGCAAGTGCTTCAGGTCCTCCTCAGTTTCAGCAGGCAGGGTTGTGTCATCTGCATAACGTAGACTGTTGACAGATTTTCCACCAATCCTGATACCACATTTCTCCCCATAGAGCACAGCCTCCCAGATGATCTGTTCTGCATACAGGTTAAAAAGATATGGAGACAGGATAATAATAATAATAGCAGTAATAATAATAATTAATAATAATAATAATAAAGGAATACTATCCATCTGATAAGTAAGTAGTACGTAAATATGTGAGGAGACACAGGCTCTGAATATTACAGAATTGTGGGTAGAACAGGCAGTTGAGATTTCAGAGACCTAGAAAGTACCAGCTCGTGAGCAGCTTTTTGCCCACTTTGAATCATAGCTTCTCTTCTTACTGACTGTGGAGCTAAGAGGCACCAGGAATTTTCTCAGTCTTTCTATATCAAAGACATCCATGAAATCTGAATGATCATGACTCATCTGATTTTTAAGATTATTGTTAAGTGCCATCAAATCACCTGTGATTCATAGGGACCCTATGTATAATAGCTCTGAACCCCACCCTCTCCTGAGCCAGTCTCACTAGCTCTGACACATCTATCTCCATTACCCAAGTCACTGTGTCTATCCATCTCATCAGAGGTCTTCTCTCCTTCTCTGTTCCTCTAACCTTCCAAGTATGATGTCCTTTTCCAGGGACTGGTCTATCCTCGCAATATTCACAAAGTTATATGAGACAGAGCATCAAATTACTTTCCTCCAAGGAGCTTGGTTTCACTCTTTCCAGGACAGACCTTTTTTCCCCCTTCTCTTGTATGTTTATTACTCTAAAGTTTAAAAGAACTAACATCATGGATATGTCCTGTCTCCATGCCTTTTCAATCTGTAGAAAAGATCAATCAGGAGGCTGGACTTTATGAGGAGGAAGGATGTATCAGGATTGAAGGAAGACTCATCAACAATCTGTGTTATGCAGAAGACTCAATCTTGCTGAAACTGATGAAGATCTGAGTGTTTGTTGCAGAAAGACAAAGACTAAAGTATGCAATATAGATTTAAACTCAATATCAAGAAGACAAAGATTCTTACTACTGGGCCAACTGGCCATACCATGGTAGATGAAGTAGAGATTGAAGTGTTCAGCTTCCTCAGATCCAAAATCAACATGCTTGGCACCAGTAGTAAGAAAATAAAAAGGCAAATTGCATTAGGGAAATCTGCTGACAGAGACCTCTCAAAAGTGCTACAGAGCAACAGTGTCAATCTGGAGACTAAGGTGCACCTGATTCTTCAGTTACTTGCTACACATCAGAGCTGAACAATGACTAGAGATGACAGAAGAGGAGGAACTGATCTATGCCTTTGAATTGTGATGCTAGAGAAGAGAAGCATATTAAATGTGCCATGAAGCTCCATCTCACATACTTGTGCATTTGGCAAGGATGTACTAGTCCTTGGAGAAGCACAACATACTTGTAAGGGTGGAGGGACAGTGGAGGAGAGAAATATCCCAGATGAGATGGAGTGATACAATAACAGGGGCAATAGGAGTAGGTGTGTTGGAGACAGTGAGATTGGCTCAGGATAGCACAGGGTTCTGAGGTGTTGTACATAGGATCATTATGAGTCATAGATGATTTGAGGGCACATATATGCCAACATATATGAAAACAACATAGAATAAATCTGAACAAACAACAGTTTACTTACTTCATTCTCCCACTGAATTATTTTGCCACTCCCAAACCAGTTCTGCAGTTATGCTGCCACTTGCTGTACTCTAGTATCAATCTGCAGCTTCTCTCTTACCCACAACCAGCTCCAGTGACTACTTCTTCACAGAGATGTACAGCTTGGCTCTGAGAGCCAACTCTGTCCAACATCTGACATTTCTCTGCCACTTGTCTCTTCTATGATTGCTGCTATTTCTCTTGGTTTTCAGTGTTATCAGTTCAGGAGGTACTGCACAGCCTAGGGACCTTGCTTTGAAACTGTTTTACAGTTCTCCAAGAAAGTCCTCAGTATAGGCAGCCCATGTGTCAGGAATGCACTATTCTCCTGACTATCATTCATTAGATTGTCCCCATCTGAGCCTCTTCACTCTAGGGTCTTTATCAGTCACAGGATGCATCTCCTCTTGTCATTCCTGGCAAAAGTCAGATGATGCAAGGCTTCTGTACAAATTAAAGGTTAGACATGGTAGGCTGAGAGTAACAGGCAATCTTGGAAAAGATAATTTACTTGCCCCGCCCCTGACCAGTCAATCTTTGTAAAGGTGTACAGCAGACTGATCAATCATTTTTGGGAGAATCTGAAAAGTAACCTCAGAAAAGGTACATAAAATAAAACAACCCACTGTACTATGGTTCCAGTCAGAAAGCTAGTATTTATCAATGGAATATCCAATTTCAGGATATACAATTCTGAATAACAAAATTCTGTTAAGCCTTCAAAGCAGCAATAAGTAAGTTTCTGCATATCCTCTAGATGTTTGGGGACCGACACTGTTTTTTAAAACTACGAATTCTATCCTTTTCAAAGTTTTGAAGATATTTACCTTTGCAGTTTCATTTTGGAGTGATCTCATTGGCAGCCAAAAGAGGATCGATGCTTTTGAGCTTTGGTGCTAGAGAAGAGTGTTGAACATCCCATGTACTGCAAAGAGAACAACCAGAGTTGTCCTGGAGATGCTGAAACCTAACTGCTCTTTAGAGTCATGGGTTTTGAAGCTCTGTCTCACATACTTTAGGTATATTAACAGGAGTGACCAGTCTTTGGAGAAAGACATAATGCTTAAAAGGTGGAGGGACAGCACAGGAGAATAAGACCCAGGATGAGATGGACTGACACAGTCACTGGGGTACTGAGGGTAAGTGTGTCGGAGACAGTGAGAATGGCTTAGGACAGGATAGGATTCAGAACTACTGTGCATAATGTCACTACAAGTTACAAGCAACTTGACACCACATAACAACAACAGTTTCATTTTCATTCCATTTCCATTCTTATTGGGCATGGACTGGCTTATGAGAATCCTGATCAGGGCTTTGTGTGCTCCTTCAGAGATGTAACCTTGACAGTTAGATACAGATTGTAGGTAGCAATGACTAAAATGTGGTTTTAAAACTCATCTATACTTATCAGGAGGACGTTTTGCTATTGGATAGATTAAAGCTTTTCTTTTGAACACTGTGAGATACCACTTATTCATCTATCCAAGTACAAACTTAATAAAAAAAAAGGTTTATATCAAGCATCTGTTTTTCTATTTGTTATTTCCTGAAAGATTAATTCAGATATTATGTCTATTACATGCTCTTTCTCTGATATCAAGTCAATTCTTACTTGTTAATACATCCTAGTCAGTACTTAAAAAATGCAAAGCCTCCATTGGGCTTGCAAGATTATGGATCATAGTGGGAGAACACTGTTCATCTTTCTCCTCTAGAGGTACTGGCTGACTCAAACCCCTAGAGACCTATGACCTTTTGGTCAGCAACCCAACAGACTCCAGATACGACCAACAGAGTACCCTTTGCTAGGCTCCAGGACTAGCACATCTTTGGTGCTCCACAGAAGAAAGACGGACAATCTCCTAAACTTCTGTGCAGCTTATGAACTCCAAAAGCCTGCTAGAGGGTCAGTTGTGAGTCGGTTACAACTTGAGAGAATGAGAGAATCTTTCCATTGCCTTAAATTTTTGTTTGTGTACTTGAGGCAACAGAATTAGTAATATACCAATCATAAAATTTTGTGTTAATTTTCCTCTTGTGTAAATAATTGTTGATATTTTATTATGCTATAAAGCTAATTTAAAATACCTTAGCCTAGAAATTTTATGTGTTAATTAAAAGCACATGGTTCTTTATAAGCTAAAAATTCCATGTTTGGTTATAGTAACATGCCTTGCTCAAGATATAGTTTTACATGAGATAAATGTATAAAGTTCTGTATGAATTTTAGAGTTCAAATTAACTAAGTTCAATTAATATTTCCCAAATAAAAAAAGATGTATAAATACATATATGAAATTCACACTCATAAAGCTACAATTTATAAGCACCTCTAAATGGTAGATATTGTATTAGAACGTTTGGGGGTTTTTTATAGGGTTATCTCATCTTTATTTACAGCAGATAATTCAGAAATGGACATTATTGATAAATAATATATTACTAGAAAAGTTTTCCTGTCCACAGTACTAGAAATACTGTAATAAACTTAATGGCATGCACTTTTGACCAATTTTGTAATCTCAGGAACCTACTACTGCCATATTCTTGCTTCTATATACTATCTGCCTTTAACTTCCTTGTCAGTCAATTATGGCTTTGAGCCATAATTTGTCATCTTTAGTCCTTGATCTAGCAGTGTAAGAAAGATTGTACTTTTTACTCTGGCAGAGCAGCAATTTTCACTTTGGCAGTGAATGTTTCCCTGGTTCAGACTGTTTTTATTCCTCAATAAACTTCATTTGCTTTTATTTAAATCGACTCTGTAATAATGTTCTAAAACAGGTCCAAAGGAAACATTTCCCTCCTGTATATTCCTTCCTCCTGATAGTCAAATCATCTTTTCCTGACTCTTAATTGACACATGTAAGCCTAAGAATATCCAGAGTCTCTTCTCACATACCTTTTGGTCTTTTCTTTCTCCTCTGTCTTTGTGATGACCTTTTATACTCTTCCTGGATGATACTCTCGATAACCTCCCACAACTCATCTGGTCTTCGCTTTTGGTGTTCAAGGACTCAAACGTGTTCCTGAGATGATTCTGAAATTCAGGTGGGATAGACTCAAGGTTATATTTTGCTTCCCATGGATTGAATTTAATTTTCCTTAGCTTCAGCTTGAACTTCCATGTGAGTAGTTGGTGGTCTGTTCCACAATCAGCACCTGGCTTAGTTTTTACAGCTGATATTGAGCTTCTCCAGAGGTTCTTTCCACAGATGTAATCAATCTGATTCCTATACATACCATCAGGTGAAATCCATGTGTATAACCTGTGTTTATATCTCTTATAAAACATATTTGCAATGAATAAGTTGTTGATTGTGCAAAATTTAATCATTCTATCTCCAGCTTCATTTTGGTAACTAAGTCCATGTTTTCCAACTACTGGTTCTTCTTCTCTCTTCCCAACTTTTAAATTCCAGTCACCCATTATAATTATTGCACCTTGATTGCACGTTGGATTGATCTCTTACTGTAATTTGGTAGAAATCTTCTATTTCCTCTTCTTTGGCTCTGGTTATTGGTGCATATATCTGACTGATAGTGCTATTCACTGGACTTCTTGTATGCATATGGGTATTATCCTGTCACACACAGTATTATATTTCAAAACATCTAGAAGTGACTTTTTTTAACAGTGAAAACAACCCCATTTTCCCTCACCTTTTCATGTCTGGAGTAATAGATCCTTTGGTCGTCTGAATCAAAATGCCCCATGCCAGTCCATCTCATCTCCACAATACCTAGTATGTCAATATTTATGCATTCCGTTTTTCCTTAACAATATTTAATTTTCCTAGATTCACGGTTTTCACATTTGGTGTTCCAATCACTAGTATCTGCTTACAACTGTTCTTCCTTTGTACTCCCATATTTGAAATCTCCACCTCAGTTGTCTTATGTCTTAATCTACACATTCTGTTGTACATAGGGTTTTCAGCAGCCTACTATTTAGGAAGTGGATGGCACTCCTTCTTCCTAGTCTGTCTCAATCTGAATGCTCATATTTAAAGAAGTATCTGACAGACAAGCATTTTACGGAAAAAAGCAGTTGAAAGATATGCAAAGGCATTTGACTGTGTGGATCACAACACACTGTGGCTGACTCTAGAAGAATGGGAATCCCAAAACAGTTGATCATACTATTGTGAAACCTACACTTGGACCAGGAGGCAGTTGTCAGACAGAGCAAGGAAACACTGCATGGTTCAAAATTGGAAAGGTAGTACGCCAGGGATGTGTCCTATCTCCATACCTTTTCAACCTGTATGTAGAACAGATTACCCAGTAGGCTGGGCTCTATGATGAGAAGTGTGGCATTAGGATTGGTGGAAGATTAATCCACAATCTGCGTTATGCAGATGACACAACCTTGCTGGGCTAAAACTGAGAAGGACCTGAAGTGTTTGCTACAGAGGGTCAAGGACTGCAGCCTTCAATATGGATTGTGGCTCAATATCAAGAAGACAAAGATTCTTATCACTGGGGCTTTAGACTGCGTGGCTCCACAATCAACACTCTTGGCACCAACACCCAGGAAATTAAAAGACATATTATGATAGCAAAAGATTACTTTTGTGTGTGTGTGTGTGTGTGTGTGTGTGT
>NW_006399855.1:6203511-6206309 GCF_000299155.1 Elephantulus edwardii | reverse complement strand
TGCAGCTCTTGATTTAGATTGTTGTCATACATAAATAACTAATCATATATTCCTTTCAGACCATTCTTACCCATATATTCCAATGCAGTGTTCATTATCTATTCACACTTTACCTATTCTCCGCCAAATCTCTCCATATCTATCCTATTTTATAACTGCAGGATTATGTAGTATTTGATCTTTTTTGCTGAGATATTTCACAAAGGATGATGTCCTCCAGGCTCACCCATGTTGTATAATGCTTTATAAGTTTATTATTTTTCAATGATAGATAATATTCCATTATGTGAATGTATGATAGCTTTTCTATCCCTTCGTTTGTTGATAGGCTCTACAATTGCTTCTACCTCTTTGTTATTATAAATAATACAGCAATAAACTCAAATGTGCTTACATCTGTTTGAGTCACGGTTCTATTTTGTTTATGGTATATTTTAAGTAGTGGAATTGCTAGGTCAAATGGTACTTCCATTTCCAAATTTTTGAGAAAGTACCAGACCACCTGCCATTGAGATTGTACTATTTCACATTCTCATCAGTAGAGAATAAGAATTCCAATCTCTTCACAACCTTGCCAGCATGTGTTGGTTATTGCTCACTTGAATTTTACTATTATTGCTGAGGTGAGAAATGTCTCAGAGTTTAAATGTGCGCTTCTCTGACAGCTAGGGATTTTAAACATTTATTCATGTATTTGCTATCTGAATGTCTTCCTTGGTTAAGGGTCTGTATTTGTATTTTTTTTTGCCCATTCTGTGATTTCTTTTCCTTACCTTTTTCTTGTTAGGGTGCTGGAGTATTCTCTTGTCAATTTTATATATAAGTCCCTTATCACATATGTCATTGCCAAATATTTTTCCCAGTCTTTGAATTTCCTTTTAACCCTGTTGGAGAAGCTTTTGACGTGCAATGGGATTTTATTTATAAGTGATCCCATTATTTATTTGTTTCCCTCCTGGTTGTAGGTTTTTCATTATGCTTGGAAGACTCTTCATGCTGCTTCCAGAGTTTTTAAAATCTTTTCTTTGATGAAGAAGTTTATGGTCTTTGGTTTTACTCCTAGGTCCTTGATCCATTTTGACATGTTTTTTGGGTGTTTTGTTTGTTTGTTTGTTTGTATGCTTGTGAGGTGTGGCTCTTGCTCAAGTTTTCTACAGATGGCTTTTCAATTATGCTAACATCATATGTTAAAGGAGTAATGATGTCAGTTTGCGGACTAACGTGCATTGGATGTGTCTGCATCTGATAAAAACCATAGTCTTCCTGACTACTTGCTATGTGTCTGACAGTTGGACAATGAATAATGATAACAGTAAAAGAATTGATACCTTTGCGCTTTGTTATTGGAGAAGAGCATTGAACATCCCATTGATGGCCAAGAGAACAGATATGTATTGGAGAGGGTGCAGCCAGAGTGCCCTTTGAAGTAAGAATGATGAGGCTTCACCTCACATACTTTGGGCCTATCAATAGGAGATGGTATTCCTTGGAGGAGGGTATGATATTGGGAAAGGTGGAGGATCAGCGAAGGAGAGGAAGACCCTAAACCAGATGGATGGTGACTTCTGCAGTGGGCTCTGCGTGTCGGGAAGTGTGAGGAAGGCACAGGTAGAACAGGATTCATACCTTTTGTTCACAGATTCACTATGAGTCATACTTGATTCTACTGCACCTAACAATAACAACAACATATGTTTAAAAGGCTGACATTCCCTGATTTAACTGATTTTTTTCTCCTGGTCAAAAAATCAGCTGACCATTTGCAAATGAGCTGATTTTTGCATTCTCTATTCCATTGATCTATGAGTCTGTCGCTATAGCAGTATTATCTGTCTTTTATTTTTATACACCTTAGTTCTTATTTATTTTCCTTTTTAAAAAAATGTTATGCTATTTACTTACAAAGTTTGTATACAATGTTCTTCACACTGGATCGTATCACTTTCCTTTACCTACACCTCCCTACACCCATCTTGACCACTACAACTGAGTAGCAGTATTTAAGGTCAGAAAGTGTGATGCCTCCTGCTTTATTTCTCTTTTCGGTAGTGCTTCACTTATTCAAGGTGTCTTTCCATTCTAGATAAAATTGGAAATTGTCTTTTCCATCTAATGGAATTGGTATTTGTATTAGGATTACATTGAACTTGTAGATTGCCTTTCGTAGAATTGTCATTTTCATGATAATGTGTCTTCCTATCCATGTTATTGTTGTTGTGTACTGTTAAGTCAGAACAGACCCATAGTTGACCCTCCGTTGGGTTTTAAGAGGAAGTTAATGGAACAGGAAGAGATTACTCACTTTTCTCCCATGTAGCAGCTGGTGGCTCAAACCATGTGCATATGGATTGCAGCACAACTTCTTGTCACTATGTCAACAGAGCTCCATAAGCATGATATATATTTCCATTTCTCCAGGTATCTTTTTGTTTCTAATAGTAATGTTTTGTAATTTTATTTGTATAGGTCTTTTGTGTCAATAGATGTGCATCCAAGTATTTAATTTTGTGATTGGCTGTTGTAATTTGTATTCTTTTTCTTAGCTCCATTTCTATATTCTCATTATTACTGAAGAGAAATCCAACTGATTTTTGTATATTGATCCTATATCTTACCACTCTGCTGAATTATGTCCAAAAGTTTTCTTATTGAGTCTTTGGGTTTTCTAAAAACACTATCATCTGCATCTAAAGATAATTTTAACTCCTTTTTGCTAATCTAACACTTATTTCCTTCTCTTGCCTCATTGCTTTCACTAATAAATACTTTCAAAATAATCGTGAATAGGAGAGGTGATA
>NW_006399855.1:6199783-6202591 GCF_000299155.1 Elephantulus edwardii | reverse complement strand
AATATTTTCCTCTGTGAAAATGCATTCCATGTCTTTTGCCCATTTTGTAATTGTGTTATCAGTCTTTTTCTTGTAGAGGCCCAGGGGTATTTTGTAAACTCTTGTTATAAGATTCTTGTCTGAGATGTTATTACCAAATGTTTGTTCCCAGTCTGTAGGTTTTCTTTTCACCCTGTTGGAAAAAGTTTTTGATGTGCACAGGAATTTAATCTTTAGAAAGTCCCATGCAAAAATTTTTCCTCTTTAGATTGTATATTTCTGGTTGTATTTGGCAGTCTCTTTATACCTTGGAGTAGCACTTCTAAGCTTGATCCTAGCTTGTTTTCTTATGAATGTTATGGTATTGGGCTTTAATCTCGGGTCTTTGATCCATCTTGAGTTGATTTTTGTTTATGGTGTGAAATGTGGATACTGTTTCAGCTTTCCACAGGTTGAAGTTCAGTTTTGCCAGCACGGTTTGTTGAAAAGATTATAAATTCCAAATGTGATAGCTTTGATTTCCTTGTCTAATATCAGTTGACCATAACTTAGGAGGGACTGGAGAACTTTATGATGAGTGAACTAACTCAATCCCACAAGAATAAATATTGTATAAAACCATTACTATAGAATGAGAATAAGGATCCAGGAGGTGTGGGAGAGGCTGGAAACAGAGTGATGTGGATATGCAGAGAAGAGTGGGAATTAATAATTGGGTTGTACAATTTGATGGGTGGGGGTGAGGGAAATGGGAAGAATTTGTTCAAATTTGTATTAGAGTTTTGTAAATAAACTAGTAGAAGGCAGGGGGAAGAATCTTTTGGAGTTCCATCTTTTTTCTATTTTATGAAATACTTCATGTAGACTTGGTGATAGCTCTTCTTTGAATGAAGGGTCCTTCACAAAACATTGCCATAATCTGGGTAAATACACAGTTACAGCAACCTAACATCTACTAAAATAGTCTCACTTAATGTCAAGAAAACAACAATCGACCTCAGTCATCATGTAAAAAACAAAATAACACTGCTCCTAGAAAAGTATACCCAGTGACAATCCCAAATAGAGAGAACCAGAAGAAATATGTTGAAGTGGAGTTATTTGAACAGATACAGAAGAAGATTCAAATGAGGGAAGAAACAATGGAAGCCCTTAAGAGAATAAATATCCCAGAGACAGTGATCCAGAAGAAATATATTTATGAGGAGCAACTTGAACATCTTTGGAAGGAAATTCAGAAGATTGAAGAAAGAATTTATAGTATAAATAAAAGAAGCACAAGAAATTTTTTAAAAAATATATATCCCAAGACAGAGATGGTATAGCCACCATAGTACTGGAAATAGCAGAAACGCATGAAAATGCAATCTAGAATATTAA
Organism: Elephantulus edwardii; assembly: GCF_000299155.1. Taxonomy (NCBI): domain Eukaryota; kingdom Metazoa; phylum Chordata; class Mammalia; order Macroscelidea; family Macroscelididae; genus Elephantulus; species Elephantulus edwardii. The sequence continues at coordinate 6,201,232 of NW_006399855.1, read as the reverse complement.
GATCAAATTGTCTGTGTGTTCAACAAGCTGCCTCACTGGAAACATACTAGAAAAAAAAAGAGATTAGACATAAAGAAATAAAGAAAACATTACAATCATGTGAGAGGATATCAAAAGGAACAACATACATATGACTGGAATTCCAGAAGATGGGAATGACATGGAAATCACTCAGAAAACTGTAGAAGAAGTGCTAGAAGAAAACTTCCCAGGTATTTTGAAGAATAGGGAAATTCACATTTGAGTAGCACAACGAACACCAAATAGACTATAACCAAAAAGAAAAACATTAAGACATAATCAAGTTCTCCAAATTAAAAGACAAGGATAGAATACTAAAAGTAGTGTGAGAAAAACAAAAAGTCACCTATATTTGTGGATGAGCACTAGGGTTGTTTCTATGTCTTTTCTATCATAAATAATGCAGCAATATACATGAGCGTGAATATATCTCTTTGGATGAAGTTATGGTTTCTTTAGGCTATATTACCAGTAGTGGAATTACTGAGTCAAATGATATTACAATTTCCAACATTTTGAGAAAGTATCAAATGTGTTCCATACTAATTGGGCCATTTTATACTCTTACCAACAGTGAATAAGGGTACCAATTTCTTCACAACAGTGCCAGCATTAATTGTTTACTGCTCTGTGGAACTTTGTTTTTGTTACTGGAGTGAGATGATATGTCAGTGTTGTTGTGATTTGCATCTTCCTGAAAGCTAGAAATTTTGAACATTTCTTTATGTGGTTGTTTGCCATCTAAATTTATTTATTTGGTAAAGTATCCTGTGCCCATTTTGGTTTGGGGTTGTTTACCATTTTCTCACTGAGGTGCTGGAATATTCTAAAAATTTTAGCTATGAGTCCCTTATCAGATATGTTATTGCAAACTATTTTCCCCAGTCTGTGTTCATCAAAAAATGAATGGATTAAAAAACTATGGTATATTTATACAATAAGAAACTACACAGAACTGTAAAACAATGTACTTGTAAAGTATTACACAATATGGGGGACTCTGGAACACATCATTCTGAGTGAAATATCTTAGTCACAAAAGGACAAATACTACCTAGAACCACTGCTACAAAGAAGGTCTGACATGGGATGATGGGAGAAGAAAAGGATAAGAGTGGATAGATAATGACCATTGCATTGGAAAAGAAGAAAGAATTGTCTAAAATGAATACATGATTAGGCACAGCACAGAATAAGGGATATATCATTTTTAAAAGACTATGGTAATTGTACAACAATGAATGAATATTTTTTTTAAAAAAAAAAGTAAACTGAAGGTAGGGGAATGGAGGACAAGGCGGTAAAATGTACAGCAAAGAATGAATGAAAATCTAACTTCTCTGTGTTTGTTAAAATCACAATTAAAATATTTTTAAAGTCTCACCACAACAAGAGAAAGGTAAAAAATCCAATAGAATTAGATTTTTT
>NW_006399855.1:6197359-6198429 GCF_000299155.1 Elephantulus edwardii | reverse complement strand
AAGCTCCCACTCACTTGCTTTAAGTGTGGCTCTGAAGGATACTTGGCCAAGGGTGGCCCACATTAGATCCTCGTGGCTGACAGGACTGACAGGCCCCAGCTCACAGCTGGAAACAAAGGGGGACACTTCAACGATTTAGGTCCTCCCAGAAGAGCTGTGGGTGAGCATTAACATTACTGGTAAGTCTATTCATTTTCTCCTGGACACAAGAGCCTACTATTTGGTCCTAAAAGTCTTTTGAGGTCTCAACTGTTCTCATTATTTCTTAGTTGTTGGAATTGACAGAAAACCTCATAAGCAGTTCCTTACTTCACCTCTGCCTTGCATGAGGACTTCCAAGCTGTAAAACAACCCAGTGATAGATGGAATTTGGTCCAGGATTTAAGAACAATAAATGACGTAGTTGAGCCTCTACATCTTGTGGTTCCTAACCTTTATACTACAATAGACAGAGTGCTAGTCAATAGGCCTTTTATTTTAAGAACTACCTTCTCTCTGTAACTTGATTTGTGCCACTATTAGAACCTCTACTTGGAACATTATTGCTTTTAACTTGTTAGTTAAATTTGTGTCTTCTAGGCTGCAACAGTTCCATGATACATCTACAGCTAAGCACAATTAATAACAGTGCATCTAAATTCCAAAATCAATCTCCACAATAGTCTACATGTTTCTTATTGCCAAAGGGGCCCTTTAGAGTAGTGTGAGAAGATCTTCACCCTGAAACCTACCATGTCCCTTTTCAGCAGGAAGTAGCTAAGAGAATACGCCATCCCCTTTTCCTTATGAATCAGGGAGAAATCTCTCTCAGGTAGGAGTGATAGGAAATGACAAAGGATACACTGACAGAGGAGACTAATCAGAACTGGCTTTGACAAGCACTCTGGCAATGGGACAATTAAAACAGACTTTCAAGGGGGGGAAAATGAATTGGGAGGTAGAGAGAATAGTGCAACAATGAATGAATGGACACCAAAAATCTCTGTAAATGTTCATTAAAATTAACAAAATTTAATAAAAAATATTTTTAAAGTCATCTAGAAATTAAAAGGCGCATTGCCATGGGAAAG
>NW_006399855.1:6195094-6195719 GCF_000299155.1 Elephantulus edwardii | reverse complement strand
AACCCCAAACAAAACACACACACATATTGAAATAATACAAAGCATCTTCTTTGAACACAATGTCATAAAACTAGAAATAAACCACAGGAGGGTAAAGCTTACAAACCTCTCATGTGGAAACTAAATAACTCTCTGCTGGAGCATAATTGGGTTATAGAAGAAATAAAGAATGAACTTAAAAATTTCCTTGAAATAAATGAAAATAAAAATACAACATACCAAAACCTCTGGGATGAAGCTAAGGTAGTTCTCACAGGACAGTTCAAAGCAGTAAGAACAAATATAAAAAAGAAGAAGAAAAATCAATTATCTAACTCAACATCTTCACTAAATAGGGAAAAAAACCAGTCTAATCTTATAGCCTCTAGAAGAAAAGAAATTATAAGGAAAAGAACTGAAATCAATGAGATAGAAAAGAGACAAACAATTGAAACCATCAAAAATGGTCAATGAAATGGATAAGCCACTGTCACATTTAACTAAGGGGGGGCAGAGGGGAAGGGAGAGAAGACACAGATAACTAAGAAATGATACTGGTGACATCACAACAGAACCAGATCAAATTAAATCAATTATGCTGGAATCCCATGAAAAGCTATACTCTTCTAAATTAGAAAACCTAGTG
>NW_006399855.1:6186104-6194824 GCF_000299155.1 Elephantulus edwardii | reverse complement strand
ATTCTCTGAAGCAAGCGTAACCCTAATACCAAACCAGGCAAAGATATTACCAAGAAACAAAACCACAGACCAATATGTCCATTGAATATCAATGCAATAATCCTTAGCAAAATCCTAGTTAATAGAATCTAAAAGTATATAAAATTATAATATATTATGACCAAGTAGGATTCATAACAAGTATGCAAGGATGGTTAAATATAAGAAAAAGAATCATTGTAATTCACCATATTAACAAAGCAAATAACAAGAACCATGTGATACTAACAATTGATGCAAAAAAGGCATCTGACAAAATCCAACACTCCTTCTTGGTAAGGACACTCAGCAAAATTGGAATTTGATGATCATAATGAAAAATATATATTCAAAATGAAGAGCCATTATTGTTCTCAATGGAGAAAGACTAAAAACACTTTTCCTTTGCAAACAGAAACCAGATAAGGATGTCATTGCAGCCATTTCTATTCAATATTATCTTGAAAATACTTGCTAGGGCATTAAGATCAGAGAAGGAAACAAAAGGCATCCAGATTGGCAAAGAGATGGTTAGACTATCGCTATATGTAGATGATATGATAGTGTACACAGAAAATCCCAAGGGCTCAACCAAAAAATCAGAACTAGTAGACCAATTTCGTAGAGTGGCAGGATATAAGATCAATATTAAAACAAACAAACAAACAAACAAAAAACCCACAAAAAAAATATCCAAAAACACAGTGGGATTTCTCTACAGTAACAAAGACAACTTAGAGAAGGAAACCAAGGAAGCAGTATCTTTTACAATAGACAATCACACACCTTTGGAAGTGAACCTAAGTAGAGACACCAAAGACCTATACAAACAAACGACAGGACATTTCTATGAGACACTATACAAGATCTAAAAATTGGAAAAATGTGCCCTATTCATGGATAGGAAGACTCCATATTGTGAAAATGATAATCCTACGAAAAACAATCTGCATGTTCAACACAATCCACATACACATACTAAATTCTGTTTTTAAGGAGATCAAAAGGGAAATTGTCAAGTTTATTTTGGAGAGAAAAGAGATCCCAAACAAGCAAAGCACTTCTGAATAATAAAAACAAAGTGGGACACATAGTGTTCCCTGACATTAAAACCTACTACACAGTGGTAGTAACCAAACCAGCATGGTTCTGCTATAACAACAGGCAAACTGACAAATGGAATGGAATTGAGAACCCAGAATCTATTAGATTGAGACCCATATATCTATGGTTAACTGATACTCGACAATGAAATAAAATATATCAAATGGGGAAATAATAAACTCTTCAACAAATGGTGCTGACAAAACTTGATTGCTACTTGCAAAAAGCTGAAACAGGATCCATATTTCACATCTTACACAAAAATCAACTCAAAGTGGATAAGAAACCTGGGATAAAACTCTGACAGCCAAATATAGCCAGAAATGAACAATCTGGAGAGGATCAAAATGATGAGTGGGACCATCTAAAGATTAAATCCCTGTGTGCATAAAAAACTTACACCAACAGAGTGAAAAGAAAACCTACTGACTGGGAATAAAAACAAACCCCAAACCATTTTGACAGTATCATTTCAGACAAGGATCTCATATAAAAAAATGTACAGAATCTGACAGAATCTCCACAAGAAAAAGTCTGGTAACACAGTTATAAAATGGGCAAAAGACCTGCATGGAACTTTCACAGAGGAAGATATTTGGATGGCCAACAGACACATGGAGAAATGCTCAATATCACTGGAAATAAGAGAGATGCAAATCAAAACCACCAAGTGATACCATCTCACTCCAGTAGCAGTGGCTAAAGTTTAACAGACAGCAATTAATAAATGTTTGAGAGGATCTGGAGAGATAGGAACTTTTATACATTGTTGGTGGGATTGTAAAATGGTATAACCACTCTGCAAGGCAGTTTGACTTTTTCTCAGAAAGCTGATCACAGAAGTTCCATATGATCCAGCTATTCCACTGCTTGGAATATACCCCAAGAACATGAGAACTGAGGCACAAAAGGAGAGTTGTGCACCAATGTTCATAGCAGCGTTATTCACCATTGCAAGAACATGGAAATAGTTCAAATGTCTAACTACAATTGAATGGCTTGAGAAACTGTGGTATATTCACACAATGGAATACTACACAGAACACAGGAGCATTGATTTTGTAAATCATTACCTAACTTGAGATTGACTGGAGAGCATTATGCTGAGTCAACTAACTCAGACCTAAAAGGACAAATACTGTATAACGCCATTATTATAGAATGTGGATGAGGATCCAAGTGGTGAAGGGTGGGAGCAGAGGGGTGAGTATGGTTAATTATAAGGTCACATAATTGATGGGTTGATGGGGGATGGGAAAGTAAATGGGAAGATCCACTGTGAAAAACAAAGTGTGTGAGCTTTGTAAATAATCCAGTATATAATAAAAATTGTATTTAAAGAATAATAGAAAATGAAAGAATACTCCAAGTCATTCTATACAACAACCATAATCCTAATATCAAAACCAGGCAAAGATATTACCAAAAGAGAAAACTACAGACCAGTATCTCTTATAAATATAGATGCAAATATCCTCAACAAAATTCTCAACAGAATCCAAAAGCATGTCTGTGGCGTTAGACTAAAAGTTGGCTGTGTTTTTGTTTTGTTTTGTTTTTTTTCTGGTCTCCAGCTAACTCATGTGCAGGCATATGATCTTGTAAATTAGCACAGTCTTGCAAATCAGCATCAGCTTTGAGACTAGGATAAGTGAAAGAGTGCTTCCCACATTGGGCAGCAAGACTTGAGGTGAGAAAAATGAAGCAAGACTTGTGGCAACAAGACCCTGGTGAGAGTGAGACCCTGTGGTGGAGAGTCTGTGGCACTACTGTGGACAAATGGTGGCAAAGTGAGTCGTCCTGATGCCACATTCTTTCTCATAAAATCCAGCCTTCTGAATGATCTGATCTACATATTCACTGAAAAGGTATGGATAAGAGGAGGCATCCTGATGTACTCCTTTCTCAATTTTAAGCTATGCAGTGTTTCTTTCCTTGTGCTGTTCTGATGACTGCTTTCTTGTCCAAGGATAGGTTTCACATGAGCACAATCAGGAGTTCTAGGATTGCCATTCTTCTAAAGGTTAGCCACAATTTGTTGTGATCCACACAGTCAAAGACCTTTGCATAGTCAATGAAACACACATACACATCTCACTGGTACTATTGGATAATATTAATACTTTCATAATTTTTAGTCTTCTTATCCATTAGCATGGTATATTCTTCCATTTATGTGTGTCTTGATTAGTACTAGTTATTTGTAAAGTTATTTTCTTTGTTTGGGTTTATTTATAAGTATTTAATATTTTGATTATTTATTATACATAATATTATATTTATCTTATTTTCTTTTCAGAGTTCTTTTTACTGACAGATTTTTTTGTATGTTGAACTTGTACTCTTATAGTTTGCTCAACCAAATTCTGTAAGTTTCTTGCTGAATCTTGGGTAATTTCTGTATATAAAATCATACCATATGGAAGTAAAGATATTTTTACTTACTCTGCCAATTTAGACGCACTTCATTTTCTGTTATTGTGTTGTTCTTTTGCCTTGGACATCGAATATGTTATTGAATACAAGTAGTGATAAAGTATTTCTTTGTGTACACCCTGTTCCTGTTTGCAAAGAGGATGTTGTCAGTCTGTCTCCAGTGAAACTAGGGAAACCTATACTCCTGACAAGGGACTAACTAATGTCTAAAATTTGTAGAAAACTTTAACAATTCAATGGAAAGAGATAGCCCAATTGTAATTTGGGTTGTTGTTTGGAGCCATCATGTCCATGGTGACTCATAACACCCCGTGAACAAAAGATGTGAACTTTGCCTATCGTGCCCCATCCTCACAATCTCTGATAAACTTGAACTCACTGTTAGGGTCACTGTGTCAATCCATCTTCTTGAAGCTCTTTCTCTCTTCTCTGTCCCTCCACCTTTCCCAGTATGAAGTCCTATTCCAAGCACATCTTCTGACAACATTTCCAACGTATATGAAATGAAGTTCCATCACCCTTCCTCTAGCGAGCACCCTAGTTGCATTTTCTTCAACACAAACTTGCTTATTCTTTTGAAAGTTTATGGGATATTTAGTAATCTTCTCCAACACCACAACTTAAAAAAACATCAATTGTCCTTTGGATTCCTTATTCATTGTCCAACTTGCAGATTCATTAGGAATACTCGAAAAAATCACGGTCTGGATCAGGTGCACCTTAGCTTTTAAATGAACATTCTTGCTCTTTAGCACTTTGGAGAGATTCTTGACAACAGATTTTCTCAACAAATCACATCTTTTGGCTTCTGAACTGCTGTAATCATGGGTGTTTATTCTGGGTTTAAGTAAACAGAAAACATTAACAATTTTAACCTTTTCTCTGTCTATCATGATGTTGTCCCAATGGGGAGGATTTTGTTTTCTTAATGTTGAGGCTTCCATACTGAGAGCCGTAATCTTTGATCTTCTTAAAAAAGTGCTTCATGTCCTCTTTATTTTCAAGTAAGCTTACAAACTTATATCTGTATAATAAAGTCTGTTAAAGAGTCTTTGTCTAATCCTGATGTCACATTCTTCTTCTTAAGTTCTAGTTTCTCAAATTATTTCCTCTATTATGGTATACCAAAATCAACTTTGTAATTTCCATAATATATTTTAAAATTGAGTCACAATAATACATACTGTATTATTTCCTTTCTAGAAAATGCTCACAACCATAAAAAACTTAGTGGTTGTATATAGTTGAATTGATGTGAAATAAAAATAACAAGAGAATACAGAGTGTAAATAGTGCAGAATGTTCATCTTGAACAGTTATCCACATGATGTAAGAATCCATGAATACATAAGGGGGTGGCATAAATATCTATCCATCTATCCATCCATGTTGTTGTATTGTTAGGTGCCATCAAGTTGGTTGTGACTCAGTGACCCTGTGTACTATAGCTCTGAATCCAGCTCTATTCTGAGCCAACCTTATTGTCTCTGACACACCTACCCTCATCACCCCACTCATTTAATCAATTCATCTCATTGAGGGCCTTCCTTTCATGCACTGTCCCTCTGTCATCCCAGGCAGGATGTACCTCTCCAAGGACTGATTCCTCCTTGCAATATGTCCAAAGTATTTCAGATGGAGCTTCAGAATTCTTGCCTCCAAGAAGATGAACCTGTTTGATCTCCTAGCAGTACATGGTATATTCTCCAGCACCACAGCTCAAAGGCATCAATTATTCTTCTGTCATCCCTAATCATTGTCCAGCTTTGTGATGCATAACAAGTCATTGCAAAGACCATATCATGGTCTATTCAAGCATTCAAGCACATTTTTCTTTAGAATATTGATTATGCTGTTATTGTTGATTGCTATCATGCTGGAACTGACTCACAGCTGACCCTCCAGCCAGTTTTCTGAGACTGTAAATCACATAGGAGGAGACTGTACATCTTTCTCCCACAGAGGTGCTGTGAAGTAGAACTGTGTACCTTCATCATCAGACCCCAGAGCTTCACAATGTAATCACACTTTCCCCTCTTTCTCCTTATAATTCTCCTTTCCACTAATTTTTCTACCTTACCCCTTTCTTGCCTTCTGGGTTTTACCCTTCAGAAAATGTTGTTCTTTTGACACATATAGTTGGTTATCCTCAGGTGTGAGAACCTTCCTGATATTCATAGGCATCTTACAGATACATGAAAGCTTAAGTCCGAGTGAGTGTTATTCTAGATTCAAAGCTCATTTCCATGAACTGGAGACCACAGGAACTAGATGATATCCACTGGCTAACATTTATTACTTAAAACCAATTACAGTAGATCTTTGATAGAGTGGGAAAGAATTTCGACCAAAGCTCAAAAAATAAAAACGGTGAAGTCTAACTGTCTAATAAAAACTAGTGGAAACCTTAAGAATATGAACCTTTCTAACCCTTCAAACGTGGAACAAAACAAACCTCTGTAGCATTTTCCATTTTCAAGGATGAGTTCTTCCTACTCAGACTGCAAGAAGATTATATATTTGCAGCTTCTCAGATGCATAGAATTTTGTAGTTAGTGGTTCAGAGATCAACATTTTATGACATTTAGCTTATGGCAATACTTCAGTTCTAGATTCTCATATCCATAATTCTTTCTCATAGTGGTTCTGACTATTATTGAAGACTTCGTAGTTCTAGTTTCCATAGAAGATAAAGTTCATATAAATGTAAAAAAAATGTTTATTTTTTCTAAAAGAAACACACAAGAAATTACATCATAAAAGTGGGTAGAATGAATATATTAAAAATGTTGAAGGGTATAAAGTTCTCAAAAGAAAGAAAAATATTTTCCAACATGCATTATATTATTTTATTATTTGCACTATTATTTTATTCATTGTCTATATAGTTATGTCTTTAAATATTTTTAGTTTTTCTGTTTGTATTATCATGGGTTCATTTTCTTAGATGTCCACGGTATATTCAATACTCTTCTCCAGCACCACAGCTCAAAGACATCAATTCTTCTATCCTCCCTAGTCATTTCATAGCAAGTGACTGCAAAAACCATGGCCTGTTTCAACTGCATCTTAGTCTCTAGAGAGGGTTAAACAGGGTTGATCCTTGGAGGCAAGGATTCTGAAGCTTCATCTGACATACTTTGGACAAGAGAAGGTGGAGGGACAGTGCAGAAGAAGTAGATCCTCAATGAGGTGGATTGATTCCGTGACTGTAGACATGGGTGTGTGAGAGACAGTGAGACTGGCACAGGACAGTGCAGGGTTTAGGGCTATTGTACATAGGGTCACTGTGAGTCACAGGTAACTCGATGGCAACAACAACATAATCATGGGTACCATATGTTTAGTTTTATATCCCCTTTTCTTTGTGAAGGGGCCTTTGTGTCATTGAGCATTGTGTGTTTGATTTCTAACTGAAAGGTTGGCAGTTCAAAGCTGCCAGCTGCTTCATGAGAAAAAGAAAATCTCTTCTTAAGATTTAGATGCATTAGAAACCTAATGGAGTGTCATTATGGGTTTGAATAAAATCTGTGGCAGATGAGTTTTCCTTCCCCCCCCCCTTTCTACCCCTAATAATCACTAGGAAACAAAACTGACTTGTTTTAGCATTTGGTTCATAAAAATAACATTAAGCACATTCTGTATTCCACCTACCCAAGAATTTGTATTCCTTTTCCAATAATTAAGTTGTAAGATCTGCCAAGTTCTTAAACATTGTGTATCCCCACTTGTCAATTGATAATTCTTAGACTAGTCACTTTTTTGAAGTGATCCAAAAACGTTTTTTTTGAGGAAAAAAAATCACAAAACATCCAAGCTATATTAAGAGACACTAGAGAATGAGACAACATATGATAAAAGATAAAGAGCTCAAGGAACACCTTGGTATCACAGATGAAAATGAATGTACTAACATCAAATTAAGTTGTCCAACTACTATTGCCTTGGCATAGGACACATGGTTCATTGATGAATCACCCAACTAAGCCATTCCTGGATTTCTAACTCACAAAGCCATGCACCAAATAACTGTTCTGAGACACTTAAATATGGGGAAAATTTTCGATATTGCTAGATAAACATAAATGTTTTAAAAGAAAATGTTATGGAAGAGCTATTTAAGAGTAAGATTTGGCTTGCTTATATCAGCTTTTCAACTCAGACTGCAACGGAGAGATATGTGATAGTACGTGCTGTAGTCTTAAGATAGTTAACCAGAGAAATTCTATTAAGTGATAAATGGACAAATTTCTTATTTAATTAAGAAATTATGACACTGACAAGGTCGCTTAAAATTCTCAGAAGACTACACCTGGATACTGAATTCTGTTTGAGGTATCTAAACCTCAGACAGTTTGGAAGAAGTTCAGAGAAGGATAATCCCAACTCTGACCCATACCTTCCGCAATTAAAAAAAAATACACAAAACCAAATTAAAAAAAAAATTCCAGAAACCAAACAACAACAGTCTACCCCACACATTAAACCACCATGATGAAAGAAAGGAAGGTCTGGCTGCAGATAAAAGACAAGCATATAGCTAACTACATGAAAATGTACCTCAGGGCCAGCAACTGGTAACTACAGGAAAACTATGATCTGAGGCTAGAAATATTTGAAAGTCATTTCACACCAGCAAGAGAATTTCTTTGAGGTTTTACTAGTAAAGTTGTATTCACACATGCACACATACTTTTCCCCATTAGTTTCTTCCCAATCCAACACTAAAAAATAAGAGCAGAATTACAAAATATTATTAATATTCATATTTTTTTCTTCTCTGCTACTATTGCAAATAAGAATAATTCTCATTAACGACCAATGAAAGGTCCTAAGAAAATAATTTTAAAGTTGCTAGTTACATTTTAAGCATACACAATTATGTAAACATATATTAACATACACTTTATAGGCCTGTACGTTGTATTCTCTTTTTAAAAGCTTATTTCCTTAATTTTCCAATGTGCTCATTTGTGTGCATTGTTTTGATCTTCAAAAACTGGATGATCATCACCATTTTATATATATATTTAACAGCAACATCTTAGAGAGAGCTTAGATGGCCTAATGGGCAGAAAGTGATGCTACCAAGCCAAAAGTGGGTGATTTTAATCTGTGTACCTCTAGATGACATAGCACTTCTCTGCTGATTTGCTGTACAT
>NW_006399855.1:6183930-6185529 GCF_000299155.1 Elephantulus edwardii | reverse complement strand
ACCAGCAATCAGATTAGGAAATGTATTGAGCAAGTTTGCTGTCAGGGACTTCTCCAAATTATCAAGGAGCAGTGACATCACTATGAAAGCTAAGGTGCACCTGCACTATGCCATGGTCTTTTCAATCATATACTACACATCTGAAAGCTGGAAAATATATACGGATGACAGAACAAGAATTGATGCCTTTAGACTGTGGTGTTGGAGAAGAGTATTAAATATTCTATGGGCTGCCAAAAAAAAAACAAAACAACAACCCACCACTAAACAGACATATCTGTTATAACAAATCTATTAGAAAGAGTGTAGCCAGAATGCTCCTTAGAGGTAAAGATTGGAAAGTTTCATCTAATATACTTTGAATATGTTTCTAGAAGAGGGTATTTTAACAAAAGGATATCATACACGGAAAGGTAGAGGATCAATGAAAGAGAGGAAGACTCTCAATATATGAATTGAAATAGTGACTGCATCAATGGCTTCAAGTGTGTCAGAGATATAGGAAGGCCCAGGATAGGACAGGTTTCAGAACTCTTTTTCTCTATACGAAGTACTAACTTGTTGGCACCTAACAACAACAGCATTCTAGTATAGAAGAAAACTTTGTACGGAAATTACTAATTTTCTGACCTGTGTACTAAGATAGTTTTGCAATCACTATGGCTTGTAAAGAAACTGGATGCAAACAAGGGAATCCTCAAGTTGAGCCTTGAATGAGGTTACTATTCCAACATAAAATGCAAAGTAGTATACATGAAAAAGCACGTCTTAAGTAGCATGGTATATGTGAAAGTCCTTAGAAAATGTGAAAGAGTACACAAATATTTACATTTTACATACCCATGGTACATTTGCCACAGTTGACTCAATCAACTAGAGGGATTTTGATGGCTGAGTAATGCTATTAATCTAAAGCCCACATATCTTCAGCAGTTTAAATCCACTGGACACTTCACAGGAGAAAGATAAGTAATCACTTCCTGTGCAGTCAGTTAGGTACTAGTTCCAACCCAAAGGCAGTAAGAGAAAGACTCCATTAAAATTCACTCTTGGCGTTTCATAGTCTTATGGATTTTGACATATGTCATTGCATCATCATCATACAGAATAGTTTCATTATCCTAAAATGCTTATTTTTCTACCTATTTAGCCTTTTCCTGTCCATCTCAAACCTATGACAACCACTAATCATCTAACTCTCTCCATAATATTGCCTTTTTCATAAAGGTATATGTTGTTGCTCTTAGTTGCTGTCAGATTGACTTTAATTCAGGTGGCCCTATGTGTTACAGAGTAGAACTGCTTCACAGAATTTTCCTGGATGTAATCTCTACAGCAGATAGGATTTCTACAATATTACTGGGTAGATTTAAACTGTCAACCTTTAGATTTAAAATAGAGTACAAAATATTGTGTCACCTAGGGACATTTAGTAGGGCATGTAGAAGGAAACGAAGTATTGACAGTTCTGCTTTTTACACAATGAGATACCATCTCACCCCAATAGCAGTGGCAAAGTTTAGCAGAGCAGCAAACAATAAATGTTGGAGATGATGTGGAAAGGTGAGAACTCTCATATACTGTTGGTAGGATTGTGAA
>NW_006399855.1:6174553-6183802 GCF_000299155.1 Elephantulus edwardii | reverse complement strand
TTTTGGAAAGGCTGGGGAACAAACACAGTCTCCTAAGGACAAATACTGCATGAGACCATTATTATAAAAATAGAAGAATAACTAATAAAACATGTATGGGAACTCAAAGGGATGGGAGTGGATGGATACGGATAGGTAGGGATGAAGCCAGAGGCTGTAGAGTTTAGTGCAGGGAGAACAAATGGGATGAATCAGGGTGAAAAGACAGGGTAACGATGGGCTAAGTTCAATGGTGGTCAATTTTATAAAACATAATGCATGAGAATGATTGTGTGAATCACAATGTTAGTGAAGAATAGTGTGAAGCACAATATATACAAACTTTTTTTTTTAATATATACAAACTTTGTAAGCAAACCAATAAAACAAAACAAAAAAAACCCTAATGGCCAACTAAACTAAATTGTCATTTATTCCTGATACATATTCCAATTCTCTATCTATCTATCTATCTATCCTGAAATATGGAGGCTTTAATATTTATATATTTATGTGAGCACTATTTATGGGTCAATATTGCCAACGCCATGCACATTTATTTTCGTAAAAAATATTAGCCATAGAATGCAAAATACAGTCACTGTTTTTATAAACACAGACACACACACATGCATGCTTGTTTTTACTGATTTTTTTGAGGGTGCTTGTTGTTGCTGTTGTTAAGTGTAACCAAGTAAAGTATGACTCTTAGCAACTCTAACTTGAGCCCACTGCTGCAGTCACTATGTCATTTCATCTCATTGAGGATATTTCTCTCTTTCACTGACCATCCATGTTTCCAAGCATTATGTCCCTTTCCAAGAAATAGCCTCTTCTCACAACCTGCCCAAAATATACAAAAAGGAACTTTGCTACGCTTTCCTCCAAGGAGAACTCTGGTTTTACTTTCTCCAAGATATGTCCATCTGTTCCTTCGGTAGCTTGTAGGATATTCAGCATTCTTCTCCAACACAACTCAAAGGCACCTATTCTTCTATCATCCTCACTCATGGTCCAGCTCTTTGAATGGCTGTAATCAGGTGTACTTGGGTCTGTATTTTAACATCATTGTTCTTCAGAACTTTGGAGAGATCTCTAGCAACTGTTAATAATTTCAAACTTCTCTCAATCATATTGCTTCTGATTGCCCCAGTTGTGCCAACTTTTGTGCTCTTGATATTGAGATGTAATGCAGATAGAAGGCTCCAGTTCTTAATCCTCTTCAGCAAGAGTCCAAGAGTCTCAAGTCCTTGCTTTCAGCAAGCAAGGTTATGTCATCTGCATAATGGAGGTTTTTTAATGAGTCTTCCTTCACTCTTGATAGTCTTCATAAAGTCCAGCATCTCAAATTATTTGTTCAACATACAGATTGAATAAATATTAGAAATGATAGAGCCCCGATGCACAAGTTTTCTGATTCTAAACCATGCTCTATTCCCATGCTCATGTTCCCTTGCTCTATTCCAACAACTTCTTGGTCTAGGTACTTATGCCTTAATACCAATTAATTAGTTAAATTTCTCTCTAGCTCATAACTATTGAAGATGCACCGCCTTAATCTCCTTCTAAGACAGTGTGGTTTCCCACGTGCTAGGAATGTCACTGGACAGTAGTTAGCTATCAACCCTTTTCAGAGACTATCAGCCTACCCACAGTCCTTTCCTAAAGTGTGGAATTGAATGGCTAAAATTTTTACTGGAAGTCTCAACTACTCATTTATTTTCACCATCATGGACTTCTGAAGAGACCCGAGAAAGCACCTAGTTCCCTTCTGGATCTAATCTATATGTGCATACACAACAAGGCCAGTGAACTATTGTCTCCTTAATTGCTAATAATAAAATGAAACTTACTATCTCAACCAACAGCTTCTTGCAATTTTAGATATTTCTACTAGTCATTTCTAAAAGTATCAAGCTGAAAACTTCCATTTTCTTAAATATATTTTATGGATTTTTTTTTCCTCTGTGAATGGCATTCAGAGGTACTTTATTTCCAAATAGACAGTCATTTTTTCCCTATCAAAACTATTTTCTAAAGTAAATGTATTTCATTTCCTCTCCAAACTTTGCATTTAAAAACGCATGGGTTTGATTGTGCTCTGTGATTGGTTATCATGAATTCTAAGATGATATATTTACATTTTCAGTATGCTTTTGTTTTTCTCTTAACAAAAATATTTTCTGTTGTTTATGCTTTAAAAATATGAAGTAATAATTTCCCTGATGGAACAAAAATGATTAATCTAAAAAATTTCCTTTTTGTGTAAATATTACCATACATAATGTTTGACATAATAAATATGAAAAAAATCAATGTGTTGGTTTTTATAATGTCTGAAAAATAAAAGAATGTATTTGGGAAAAATAATGGCAATTTTGTTTTGCTCATTATTTTCATTAGGGAAGTTTTTAAATTGCTCTGGAGTAAGCTGGTTATTTCTCTGATATTTTTAAGAGGTTGAAACCTCAAGTACACAAATGATATTCGAATGTAATGAGCTTTTCTTTTTAGAATGTAGTACTTATATAAAACATGACTAATAATAGCAATGAATAGAATATGCTAATAATTATTCCTGTTAATTTCAAGTTTAATAATTAACATAAAATTGGGAAAAAAACCCATCATTTGATCATGTATAATAAGTATACTATGAAACAACATTGCAGAATCCTTCCAGAGGAATTTAATAGATGCTCATTTGAAATCTCTACTCATTTATGCTTCTTAGCATATAATAATTAATAAAAATATTGGTGATATGAAAATGGAACATATAAACAGCTCTGTATACATAAGCCCGAAAGGATGGCATTTTCTTTGGAAAAATGGTTCTTATGTGTCATATTTTTAAGAGGCCATGTTTAACACATCCATTTCAGCTACTTAAAACAACTTTTATATAATGGATTCAGGGTCCTCATTTTCTATGAAAGACATAAATGAGCTACTTCTGTTTTAGTTAAAGAAAACACTAGCTACAATGTACTGTTGGGATAAAGAAAAAAAAATTTCCATGTTCTATGTTTCATTAATTTGGTATCTCTTTGGATCTAATTGTTAGCTATGGAGCATAGCATTATTTTCATTTTCAATGGACATATTTCAGAGAAAGAATAGATTAACGATGCTATGCTACACAGAATTAACTAGCTGCTATAATAAATGATACTTAAGTCTTAGTAGATTTACATAATGATGATTTCTATCTATGAGATTAATGCTAGGGAGTTCTGATGGCCTAGTGGCAAGAAGCTGTGCTGCAATCCCAAAGGCTCACAGTTCAAGGCCACCAGCTGCTCTGTGGGATAAGGACGGACAATCTCCTCCCATGAGATTAACTGCCTCTGAAAACTTACTGGAGGGTCATCTATGGGACTGTTTCAACTCAACGGTACACAACAACAATAAATCTAACGTAGGTTTATTGTGAAAAGGAAGGGCTCTGCTCCATATTGCTGTACTAATATAGTCTTTTAGAATGTGCAAAGTTTTTTGTGATCAAGCGTGTTGTTGTAATAGTAGTTTTTATGTGTCATCAAGTTACCTTTGTCTCATAGCGAACAAGCCTAGAAGTAATATATTCACTTTCTTTCACAATTCAATGAGCAGAACTGAGTAACCTACCTCTTTAAAAGAAGATGAATACATCTATCTGTGGATATTGCTGTTTTGTACCATTGAGTCAGAATCAATTCATAATTGACCTTCCAGTAAGTTTTTAGAGGCTATTAATAGTCATGGGATATTATTGAACGTCTTTCTTCTATAGAACATTAGACAGATGTGAACTCCATGCCTGGTGGTCAGTAGTACAACTCCTTACCACTAAGGCATCAGAGAGCCTTATCTATGAATTGTTGTTGCTGTGTACTGTTGAGTCAGAACCGACCCATAGCTGACCCTCCAGTGGGTTTTCAGAGGCAGTTAATGGCACAGGAAGAGATTGCCCATCCTTCTCCTGTGGAGTAGCTGGAGGATTTGAACCATGTGCTTTGGGGGTTGCAGCAGAGTTTTTTAGCACCAGAGCTCCCTGTTTAGGAATAAAGGAAGAAAATAATATTATTTGGTGTACACATAGCATTGTGTCCATCACTGACTGATTTGGGGTTAATAGTCTTCCTCACTTTTTTGTGTTCTAGTTTCTTGACTTAAATCTTTCCCACACTGTAAGTCTTGCTTTGGATTTCATTACAACCTTAGTCTAACTAGTCTTCTCAACCATAGTTATTCCTTCCCTACCATGGGATCCAGGCTAATGGACAAGGAAATATGAGAACAAAGAATCTATTATTTAGAAATCAGCAAATAAGAAGCAGTCAATTAAACTGATGGTATTCAAGAAAGTGTCTTTCTCACCAATTTTTTCTTCTTTGCAATTAACATTACTATCATAGTGAATGCCCATATACTGTCACTTGTACCTCACCAAAAGCCCAAGATAAAGCATTGAAGGTGAATTCCAGTGCATCTTTTCCCACTAAAATCCTTTAAACCTCTTCAGTGCAGTACCATTCCAAGAGATATATTACATTCAGAGTATCAGTCTCTTTCTGTTTTTAGTTACTACAATCTATTTACTTAACAGCAGCAAGAATGACATTTTGAAATTATTCATGAGGTTTCACCAAAATATTATTGAAAATTCTAAATTTTCTTTTTTAAACTCTACAAGGTCCCATGTGAGCCAAATGCTTAAGAACTATCCAAACTCATATGTTAACACTTCCATTCTGGATCACTTCACTCACTTTTTTGGGTATTATGATTATGACAAGAATCCAGAATGAAGGTTGCATAGTGGAGTGTAGTTGGGGTGGGGGTGGGGGAGATTGTATACCAATGAAGGAAATTTTCTTTTACTTTTCAAAGAGCGAACGGGGGGAAGGGTGGGCAGGGAGAAAAACATAACAATGAATGAATGGAAATGTAAAATATTTGTAACATTCATTAAAATTAATTAAAACATGGTTTATATTGTTTGAACACATAAATCTCATTTCCAGATCAAGGTATTTGCAATTACTCTCAAATATAACTGTTTTCAGATTTTTCCCTAAATATTATATCCTCAAAGAGGTAATTTTCAACCACTCTATTTAAGTATTACCATAGTCTCATGGACTGCCAAAAAAACACACAGATATTGGAGAGGGTATGACAAAGGTGTTAATTGGATGCAAAGATGATGAATCTTTGTGTCACATCCTTTGGGTTTATTGCTAGAAGAGGCTATTCATTGGAGAAGGAAATCATGCTTGGGAAGGTGAAGGACTGTGAAAGAGAAAAAGACCCTCTATCAAGTAGATTAACACAATGACTGCAGCAATGGGCTCAAGTGTGTCAGGGACTGTGAAGATGGCACAAGGTTAAGGTCTGTTGTTCATAGGGTGACTATTGGATGTACTCAACTCAATGGTAACTAATATCAACATCTGTATCCTATATAATACTCATTTTTCATTCTAGAACTTATAATTAATAATGGATTTACTAGGTAATTTCTTAGTCTTCACTAAAAGTTATTTCCTTAAGGACAACAGAATTCTCTATCCTATTCACTGTTCTTATTAAATACAGTGGACTTGGAACTGACAGGTACCTGCACCTCCAGCAGGCAGTAACCTCACGGGAGAAAATTGCCTGTCTTTCTCTCCAGGAGCAGCTCATGGATTCAAACCATAGGCCTTCAGGTTAGCAGTTATCCCTAGACCACCAGAACTCTATTCACTAGTGCCTGACATAAAAGAATGATTATTCCATATTAACTCTCTTATTGCCATATAATTGAAATAGACTCATAGATAAACCTCTGACAGGTTTCAAGGCTTTAAATTACCAACCTTTCTCTCTGAGAGCTCCAAGTGAATTTAAACCGCCAGAGAACAATGGCCTTTGAATTAGCAGCTTGAGTTCTCTCAATAAATATGTCGTCGTTTTTGTTGTTAGGAGCCTTCAAATTGCCTTTGACTTGTATTGACCCAGTCAACAACAGATCTGAACTTTGCCCTATCCTAGGCTATCCTCACCATTTCGAACATGCTTGCTCTGTCTAAAGAGCAGAAAATGGGACATGAAGGCACATGGCCATGAATGTCTCTTTGAAATGGGCAGAGGGAGTAAGAATAGCACAGCCCCTCACTGCCCCAGAGCAGAAAGCAAAGAAAGAGTCCATACCCCAGCTCCACGGTGCCTCTATAGACACAGCAGAAGTAAGAATTAAGTTTATTTGTGGTTGACACACAGACTCACATAACTGTGATATCAAGAATAGGGTTTATTAGAGAAAGAAATTGGATAGTGGGAGAGGCAAAGAATATCGCCCAACACAAATCCAAGTTTTAGCCAAGCAATCCTAAGGCATAGTTTCTCAATTAGTCCAGGCTCTGATGGCTGTTCAGCAAGAAGCTTTTCTTTCCATCATCTCAGGCAAGGACATCAAAACTTTTAACTGTGGCCAGTACAAATGCAAGAAACCTCAGATAACAACTTGCCAGTTTCACCAGCAATACCACAGTCTCTCCAGGATCTCACCAATCACCTTCATCGGGGTCTTGCCAACAGGGTCTCATTCTCAACAGGGTCTCATTCCAGTCTGCCTTAAGACTTCTTGTCTTCAAGTCTTGCTGCAAGTCAAGCTCATTTCAAGTCATGCTGCTTAGTGTGTGAAGCACTCTTTCTCTTATCCTAGTCCCACAGCTGTTAATAATTTGCAAGACCATGCTGATTTGCAAGATCATGTATTTACAGTTAAAGGAGGTGGAAATCAGAGAAGGCTAACTAATGCCTAAAAAAGCCAACTTTTAGGCTACACCACAGGAGCCCACTGCTATAGTCACTGTGTAAATTCATCTTTTTGAGGGTCCTCCTCTCTTTCACTTACACTTTTCCTACCTTTCCTTTTCCCCAAGGACTGGCCACTCCTAACATGCCAAAATAAAGTGAGTAAAATGTCATTATCTTTGACTGTAAGAAGCACCCTAGGCATATTTTCTTCAAGACAGACTTATTCTTCTAGAGGTCCCAAGGATAGTTAGTATTCTTCTCCAACAGTACAACTTAAAGACATCTTCTTCTGTCACCCTTACATTGTCTAAATTTCAGATGTGTAGAAAATAATTGAAAAAAACATGGATTGGATAAAGGATATATGAGTTTTTCCATTAACATTCTGACTCTTTAGCACTTAGGAGAAGTCCTTGACAGCAGATATTCCTAATGCAACATGTTTTTGATTTCTTGACTGCTGTCACCTGTTTTTTAATTATGGATTGAAGTAAAAAGAAATAATTGACAACTTCAAACTTTTCTCCACCTATCACAATGTTTCTTCTTGGTCTAGTGCTGAAGATGTGGATATGCAGTCCATATTGAACTTTATTAAAATAGTAGATTAATAAATAAAGAACAAGCTATTTTACTAGGATTTTGTCAAAGAACAGACTAGAATCACCAAAGACCCAATAATAGAAAAGTGTGTTTTGGAACAATTTAACTAATAGAAATATGTATCTCTTTCTCCCAGCCACATGCCCAAAGTAAGTGAGGTGGAGCTCCAAAATCATAGCCTCCAAGGAGAGAGAAAATTGGTTTCACCCTCTCCAAGACAGACCTTCTTGTTTTCTTGGCAGTCCATGGTCAACTAAGTTTCTACTTGGAGGCTAGGATTTTGAAGCTCCATCTCACATACTTTGAACATGTGGCCAGGAGAGACCGATCCTAGGAGAAGGAACTGATACTTGGAAGGGTAGAAGGGCAGTGCAGGAAAGGAAGACCCCTGATGAGATGGATTGATACAGTAACTAGGGTAATAAGAGTTGGGGGGTCGGAATTAGTGAGACTGGCTCAGGACAGGGAAGAGTTCAGAGCTGCTTTACATAGGATTGCTATGAATCACAGGTGACTCAATAACACATAACAGCCTAACATGCTATGACAGGTTTGGAAGCAGTAGTGGCATCCACTTCCTAAACAATATGCCTCTGGAAACTATATGAACTTTGATAAATGCCAATAACTGTAGAGGGGCTTCAGGCCTTTTGTTCATAGGGTCACTATGAGTTGTGCTCAACTCAAGGGCAATCAACAACAATATGTATCTTGAATATCCTCAAGTTATTTGCTAAATTTATTAAAGAAATGAAATTCTGTAACTTTAGGTTAGGTTAGAATGCATTGCTGGAACTGAGGTAAACATTTCATCTTGAAATTTATCTCTATTTTTAAGGATGGTCTTAAATTAGTACTTCTGGTGTTAAAAAAAAGAAAAGAAAGCTATGCTGAGCGAGTTTGGTTGGCCCTTTTGATTTTCTGACTCCAGGTCTTGGCACACTTCATTATAGTATCATGCTTTGTAGTTCCAAGCTGCCCTTTGTAATTTCCTTTTCAACTCTTTAATTTCTTGATTTCTTCCTTTAGCTTTGGCTTCTCAGTGCTCTAATATTCAGAGTCTCATCTGATATCCATCTTGGTCTTTTCTTTCTCTTCAGCCTTTGTAGGGATCTTTTGCATTCTTCATGGACAATATGCTTGATATCCTCCAAAAGTTTATTTGGCCTACACTAATTTAAGCTCATCAGATGTTACCCTGGATGTGCTCACTAAGTTGTGCCAAGAAATCTGGAGGAGAGCCACCCAGCCAAGTAACTGGAAGAGATAGATATTTGTTCCCATTTCTGACAGAGTGAGGAAATTATTGAACGATATTAATATCAATGCAAGCAAGATTCTGCTGAAAATTTTCCAAAAACAACTAGAGCAACACATCAACAGAGAACTTCTAGATGTGCAGGCTGGATTTAGAAGAGGTCATGGTACTAAAGATAGTATAATTAGTATAAGATGGATCTTCGCATAAAGCTGAGAGTACCAGAGGAATGTCTCTCTGTGCTTAATTGACTATGCAAAGTCTTTTGACTGTGTGGATCACAACAAGCTGTGGCTGACTCTGAGAAGAATGGGAATCCCAGAACATTTGATTGTGTTTTTGCAAAACCTATACTTGGACCAAGAAGCAGTCATCAGAACAGAGCAAGGAGACAGTGCATGGCTCAAAATTGGGTAGGGGGGTAATCTGATGTAATCTGTCTCCATACCTTTTCAAACTGTATGCAAAACAGATAATCTGGGATCCTGGGCTGTATGAGGAGGAATGTGTCATTAGGATTGGTGGAAGAATCATCAACAACCTGCATTATGCAGATGACACAACCCTGCTTGCTGAAACTGAGGAGGACCTGAAGCACTTGCTGCAGAAGGTCAAGGACT
>NW_006399855.1:6167597-6173508 GCF_000299155.1 Elephantulus edwardii | reverse complement strand
TTGGATCCTCATACATGTTTTACTAGTTATCTTTTTATTTCTTCAATAATTGTCTTATGCAGTATTTTTATTTATGAGACTGAATTAGTTCACCGAGCATAATGCTCTCCTGTCCCTTCCAAATTATGCAGTAATTTTTGAAATTGTTCCTCCTGAATACTATGCATAATATAAAAAAATGCATGATATTAAATATGTTTATAATTTTATAACCTTATAATTAACATGATATTGTTTTTATATGTTGTCGTGTTGCCTGGGACTCAGAATGACTCTGTGTAACACTGAAACCTGTCCTTTTCTGAGCCAGTGTCACTGTCTCAGACACACACATATTTTTTCAGTTTCTGTGTCAATCCATCTCAATCAGAGTCTTTTTCTCCTGTGCTATCCCTCCATCTTTCCAATGATGATGTTTTTCTCTAAGGACTGGCCCTTACTGGTAACATGCCCAAAGTAGATGAGACAGGGTTTCAAAATCCTTGCTTCCAAGGAGCAACTTGGTTTCACTCTCTTTCTCGGACAGACTTGTTTGTTATCTTGGCATTTTATGGTATGTTTAATATTCTTTTATAGCACCACAAATAAAAGACATTCATTCTTCTTTTAACATTCTTAGTCATTGTCCATACCTCTGATGCATAGCAAATAATTGTGACACCATGGTCTAGATCAGGCGTATCATAGTGTCTACATTGACTATGTTGCTCTTTAACACTCTAGAGAGGTCCCCGACAGCAGACTTTCACAATGGAAATTGTCTTTTGATTTTCTGACTACTGTTGTTATAGGTGTTTATTGTGGACCCAAGCAAAGTGAAATTGTTAACCATTTCAATCTCTTCTCCATCAATCAAGATGTTGCCAATTGGCCAAGTGGTAAGAATCTTTGTTTTCTTGATGCATGTTTTATATTGCCAAATACTTATGATACTACATATTTTATCTTAAATAAACCTAACAAACATTCTTTACAGTACAAATTAAGTTGCATGTAAACTTTATTCTAAATGTTATATTACATACTTTAAGATATTACTGAGAGAAAGATGGACAATATCTTCCTGAGATATTTACAGTCTTTGAGAACTTGCTGGAAGGTAACCTATGGGTTTGTTCTGACTTGAAGGCAAGGAGTCTTTTTGAATATGATTATAGTTGTCTTCTCTAATTTTAGGAATTCTGCTGACACAGTCGTCAAAAATCATTCAGTTGCTAATCAAGAAGTCCATGGTTTGACCACATCAGTCGTTTACTCATCATAAGAAAGACGAAGCAGTCAGCTCTAGTAAAGATTTACAACCTTGGAAACTCTTTGGAGTAGTTCTACTCTGACCTACAGGGTTACTATAAGTCAGTGTGAAGTTTTTCTTTAAAATTGGTGTTGGATGAAATATTTTCTAAAACATTTCAACTCAGCTCATTGTCATTGAGGTGGAACTGACTAACTGTTGACTGTCCAGGAGGTTTCCAAGGTTTGTGTAAATTCCATGTGAGGAGATTGCTCATCTTTCTCTTATGGAGCTGCTCAAGTATTTGAACTTCCAGAAAGGTGCCAATTTGGGGTTAGCAGCACAATTCCCTAAGGATTACACCAAAATTACTTAAAATGTCACTAAACATCAGTATTATTAAAGTATGTTAATTTAAATTGCAAGATTAAAGTTGAGAAATCAATTTCCTTATAAACTTGCTCTCACAATAAAAAAATAAAAGCAATTTAATAAATAAAAACTAGAGATGAAAAAGAGTAAAGGATGGGGTAGTTCTCATTTCTTGTGTAATTCAGAAATGGTAAAAGACAAAAAAATTACTTTCCTCACCTACTTTAGACTGAATTATCCTCAGTACTTTCCTTTTAAGGTGGTATATAATACACTGGATAATTATGCTAGTATTGCAACCCATAGTTTTGCTTAATTTGTCAGATACTTTTGTAATAATAAATTGTATTAGTGCTGGAAATGAAAAAGAATTTCTTGCCTTAATCATGTTGCCTTTATTGAGGCTAATTTTGCCATACTTTCCCACCATGTGAAAGAACTGTTTCCTTCAGCTTTTTAAAATTGTCAGTTAATCTCTTTTAATGACAGGAATTTCAGATATCTGCAGGCTTGCCTCAAACTTCAGCAATGTGATCTTTATTGGCAGTGAATGTATCTGTCACAGTATGACGATGTGCTGCTACCATTTTTGCTGACTTCAGGGTAAGCTTAGCCACTATGGTTTCTTGCTACTAAAGTTTTTTTCCAAGACATTTTGAATTGGCAGTGAATTCCTGATTATTAACATAAAAGTAGGTGAGGATAATGCTGTTGTTTATGTGCTTTCAAACTGACTTCTCAGGGCTGCACTAAAATACCAATGACCTTCAGATTCCAACTTCCAGCTCCTTTCTTCTTAACTATTCATGAGGCACATTTCATGAAATACCAAGTTCTGTGGACTCAAACACAGCAAAGATTGTGAGGATGGCACAAGATCAGGAAGACTTTTGTTCTGTTGGGCATAGGATCACTGGGAGGGTGGAGCTGACTTGAGGCATTTAATGAAAACAACATTGATATTTAATTATATTTATTGATATTTAACTGCCTTATTAGGGA
This sequence comes from Elephantulus edwardii, assembly GCF_000299155.1. Classification (NCBI taxonomy): domain Eukaryota; kingdom Metazoa; phylum Chordata; class Mammalia; order Macroscelidea; family Macroscelididae; genus Elephantulus; species Elephantulus edwardii. The sequence goes on along the minus strand of NW_006399855.1, from coordinate 6,170,903 downwards.
GTTCTGGTGGCCTTGGGGCAAGAAACTGTGCTACAATCCCAAAGGCACACAGTTCAAATTGACCAGCTGCTCTGGAGGAGAAGGATGGGCAATCTCCTCCTGTGCAATTAACTGTCCCAGAAAACCCACCAGAGGGTTAGCTATGGGTTGGTTCCAACTTAACAGGGCATAACAACAACATGCCCTATTATAACATATCTGTTGGACTATTTTTACTCTTTAAACTCAAAGTGGTGACAAAGACATTTTGAACAGAGTTTATTTCTCATTCAGCACAGGTTGCCTGATAATTTGTAGTAAGGACACATTACTCTTAGTCGTTACTATTAGCACTTAAGAGTTGTTGAGCAGCAATTATGGCTTTCTTAGAAGCTACTAGACATCCTCCATCATTCTTTCAGAGTGTCTCCAGATTAATTTCTGATGTGCTTTTCACCTTGGGACCAGGCTCCATCCTGTTTCTTATTCATCATATTCTATTGTTCAAACTTCCTGTGAACTTGGCCTTGATGCCTGTTAGTTCACTTCACTTTTGAAATGTATCACACATATCATTTGGTATATGATGCATGAATGAGCTGAATTCTTTATTACCTTAGGTTACCTGATAACACAGAGAGTAACTGAGACAGAAGGAGAGGAAATGGCCTTGCTGGAAGAGAAATGGATACAGTGTTTAGTCATGAACACTAAAATTTAAAAGAGAAAGTGACATGGTACTTAGTGTTGAAAGAGGTTAAATAAGGAAATTGTGGCATTCTAATATAGATTTTGTGATATTTTGTCCACAGTGGCTAATTAGAATATAATCAGTTTCAAATTAAAAAGCAAACAAGCATGCTAAATCTATAATTTTCACGCTTAGTATCTTTCCGCAAACAGAACGTGAAATAGTCCACAAAGCAATGTGGGCTAGCTGGATAATGGTTAATTGTTTTTCAAATACTCATGTAGTGTCTTAATTTTGCTTCTTGTAGTAGCCTGAGTCAGTATCAAAGCGCTGACACTGTTTGGAAAGTCCCAGTTCAAAGTGGGGAGGGTAAGGAGCCCGGAAGAAGTGAGGTAATTAAAGAACAAAAGCAATTAACATAAATGGCATTTCGGCAATAGGAGTCTTGAGGATAAAAAACTGATGGTTTTGAAGTTAAGTTCCTTGGTATATAGAGTTTCTCTGAAATACTTGCAAGCAGAAATTACAACACAGAACAATCCAAGAAAGGGGAGAAAGAGAAATTGATCACCTTCGTTGACTGCATTCTTAAAAATCTCTATTGTTAAAATTCACCCTATAGATTCATGTAAGCACCCAGATTGAGTCACCCACCCTTTGTCAGCTGTATTAGCAGCCAAATGCCAAATAGATGGAAGACAGTTTATCCAAATCTTGAAATTGATGGCAGATCAGCATTTGGACGAGTTGCTGACCATGAGAAGAGTATTAAGATGAGATGTCTATAATATATGAAATGTGCTTATAACAAATATTTTCACTTATGGCCTCCCAGTGTGTGTCAGCTCAATAAAGATCACAGAGTGTATCCACTAACCTATGACATGACCACAAACTTGAAACATATTTGCACTGATCTCTTTGGGCTCCCATTCTTATTGGTGAAGTATGGTGGCATTTTGGATCTCCACGTAGTAATGTCATCTCAACCATCTTAATAGATTTTTAATAGTTCTCATATTTCCCACTATCAGTATAAAGTTGCTCTTTCAAATGACAATATGACTATTTTAGGAACAACGGGAGAAATATTACTGAATGTTATGAAACTTCAGTCTTTCATCAGGTTCACACAGCCTACCTTTTCATCAGCAGAAGTACTTGGACAGTACTTATATTTTAAAACTAATAAAACTCATTGTCATTGAATTGGGACTGAGAGGCTGTAAATCCTACCAAAGCAGATTTCCTATCTTTCTCCTTTGAAACAGCAACAGATGCTTTAAACCACCTCGAAGTATGGTCTCAACTCCCTAAGAATTGTGACACCAGAGGTCCCTCAACTCTTAAAATCCTTTCTGAAATGTAAATCCTGAATTCTGAGATTCTGAACCTATCTAGTGTTACATCCCACCTTTCTTGCTAGCTTAAAGTCTCAAGATCCAAATGCACATATGCTTTCAGTGTATTGTAATTGCATGTTAGCTGCAACTATTTTTCCTATGTAGAAGATGTATTTCTGGCCTATTATGTTGACTACCCCTTAATAGGGAATGCTGAGACCAGACTTTGTTCATAGCTTGTGGGCAATGTGAAGTGTGAGAAGTTTAATTTGAAAGGACAAAGTGTCAATTCACAAGACATCTGCACCCTGTGAGATCATCAGTCTCCAGGTAAAGATAGTCTGAACTATGTCCTCTAATGATAGAGGGGCTGTTATTTAGGGGTATAATATAGTCTGTATAATTAGTCTGTATAATATCAGATTCTATCCATTCATTGTCCCTATTGTAGGTCTCAATATTTCACCCTTTCACACTCATGGTTCTTACATAGTCACATAAAAAGTAGCAAATTCAGAATTTTGTGTCTTCTGAATTTGTGATTGTTTATTAGTATGGTAAGTAACTTCCCCAAAACATGCTTTTTTTTTCTTCCTATTCTCAGCTGCTGTCAGAAGTAATTGTCCCACATCACTACCATAAATAATGTTGCTCCCACAATTATAAAATGCCACAATTTTTGGCCTCTAAATGCCTTGATTCCACTTACAGATCAGCTAAATGACCGTAGGCAAATGTAATAATTAGATTTGATGCCACTAAATACCAGTGGTTTTGCTTTTCAGTGAAGTAAGTCATTTAATTCTCAAGGCTCTTCTTGAGACACCAATGCTGTTATCCTTAGCTCTGTAGAAGCAGAGCCTGAGCCAAGTATTATAATGATGATAGTGTACAGGGGAAGCCCAAACAGCAGCCTCTGAGAATGAGAGAAAACAAAATTTATTCACGTCAAGAAAGATACATACAAGCAAAACAAAATGTCCATTTCTTTGGCCATTTGTAATACACTTTATGCTATCCCGATCTTACAATCTGAGTAAGTAGTGTTATATTTGGGGGAGATATCATTTATTTATTTGTTGAAATATTTATATAACTAGAATAAAAAATCATTTATACACGAAAACAACATATAAAATGTATTTAGGAACAAAATTGAGTTAATAACTCAGCTGTCATCTCTAGTGAGAGAAGATCTTCACCCTTAAACCCACAGCGTCCCTTTTCAGCAGGAAGTAGCTAAGAGGATACGCCATCCCCTTTTCCTTATGACTCAGGGTGAAGTCTCTCTCA
>NW_006399855.1:6154994-6162047 GCF_000299155.1 Elephantulus edwardii | reverse complement strand
CTCTTATAAAATGTATTTGCAATGAATAAGTCATTGATTTTACAAAATTCAATCATTCTATCTCCAGCCTCATTCCTGTCACCAAGCCCATGCCTTCCGACAACCGATTCTTCTTCACTATTCCCAACTTTTGCTTTCCAGTCACCCATTATTATCAATGCATCTTGATTGCATGTTCGATCTATCTCCGACTGTCAAAGTTGGTAGAAATCATCTATTTCTTCTTCTTTGGCTCTGGTTGTTGGTGCATATTATCTGAATGATAGTGGTATTTACTGGACTTCCTTGTAAGCGTATGGATATGATCCTGTCACTCACGATAATAATATATACTTACATAATTATATGTAGTTTACAGAATTCAGCAATAAGCTTCTGCCAAATTCTTGTGATGAAGAACAGATTAGATAGTTATAATAAGTAAGAAGTAGAGATATATCAATAATGGAAATTCACAATGACACCATATTGAAATCACACCGTGCTAGTGTCTGTTCAGGCAGACTTTCAGAACTCTGCAAACACTCCTAGAGTCAGTACTAGCAACATGTCATCAGAACAAAATTTCAAAACATTCAATTTTATAATCTTCTTCCTCTTAATCTAGCATGGACGATGATTTGTGAAGAACCTTAATGATACTCCTAATCTACTTCATATTAAATGTTAACTTATTGAAATTATTCTTCTTCTAGCTTTTAAAAAATTAGTATATCAATAATGTCATAGGTGAAACATTGTTACCCCAAAAATACAGATGTATATTGACATCATGTGTCAACTATATAACAATCCTACATAATTTGCTAAATCAAATAGTTGTAGGAGGATTAAGGTTGGAATGTAACATTCTAGAAGCCTATCCAAACCCCAATTAGATGTAAAGAGATTTCTCCTAGGATGTGGCCTATGACATCTTTACTTCATTAGAGATAAAAGTGGAGAAATGAAGCATTAAAGGTGACCCTTTGAACATCTCAGAAATAATTTCAATGAGTAGAGAGTGTCTCTTTGGACCTAACTCCTTTCAAACAAAATTCCAGTATAACAGGAAAGCATATGGAGGTCTTCAGAGAATGTTGGACTTACAAATGCTGATGGAAACAAGCACTTTCTTCCATTACTGACAGAGAGTAAGCCATCCTCTGGAGTTAACATCCTGAATTTTAATATCTAGCTTCTTAACCATTATGCATCTGAGAGCTGGACCAAGCATGACAGAAGAATTGATGCCTTGAGCTGTGGTGTTGGAGAAAAGTACTGAATATCCCATGAACTGCCAAAAGAATAAAGAAGTATGTCTTGGAAAAGTGCAGGCTGCTTGGAGGCAAAGAGGGCAAAGTTCCATCTCATGTATTTTGGGTAAGTTTCTAAGAGAGACTATTCCTTGGAGAAACACTTGCTTGAAAAAGTAGAGGATGGGTGAAAGATAAGAAAGTCCTCAACCAGTTGGATCGACACAGATTAGATAGTCATAGTAAGAAAGCAGAGATATATGGATAATGGAAACTCACAAGGACACCATATTAAAAATCACAGTATTAGTATCTGATCCGGCATCACGTATGTTCATGGATGTCAGGAATGAGGGGGCTGGAACAGGATAGGACATATTTCAGATCTGTTGTTTCTATGAGTCATGCTCAACTTGAAGGCATCTAGCAATGATAACTTCTCAAGCCATAGAGAATAAATTCCTGTTAGTTAAAGCCAGCACTTATGGTATTTCTGTTATGACAGCACTAGACAACTGAGAACATCAACAACATCAAATAGCCTATATTCCTTTCCTTCAAAGGGGAGAATGAGCATTCCAATATTTATCAAACTTGAGATACTGTTGTGAGTTTTACTTGAAGAAGGTTTGGGTATTCTAAATGTAAGTTTAAGTGCAATAGTAAGCTAAATGTAATAGTAAGACTTTCCTTTCAGTTGGATTGAAGAATAGTCTTGCCGTACATATTAATTCAATTTTATATTGTAAGCTAGTTGATTTGGGAAATATTGGACATACAATCTGAATACTATGATAACTTGAGAGTGGACAGATTAATTAGGCAAGACATTCTTCAAGGGAGAATCAGATGATACATACAGATACTAATGTCAATTCTGATTTCTACGGTAGAAACATGGATTGCTAAAGTAAAGAGTGCAAAGACATGCAATCATTAAAAGCATGATCATACTTCAATGTAATTTAGGGTTATATTTGTCCCTTTTGGATTTTCCAGAAAAGTAAGACAGGTTGCTTGATCTTCGATCTTAGAATTTTCTGAATGCCAAAAAGGACCTTTGGTAGATAGTGTAAGTGTAACATTCAGTTGTTAACAGAACTGTAGTTCTTAGCCCCCAGTAGCTCTGTTCTGCTGAAGAAAGATAAGGTGGTATTCTCCTACGGGTCTACAGCCTTGGAATTATTCAGTTTTCACTCTGTTCCACAGAATCACTATGAGTCAGACTCTACTCAGTGGTAGCAAGTTTGGATTTTGGTTTTTCTTTTAATAGTAATCCTTATTATTTAACAGACACACAGAGGGATCAGTATTTTAACTTCCTGATAGCTTTCCAGTTAGTTTGAAGGTAAATGTTTGAACCACCAAATGTATATTCATTTTCATCAATGTGATGGCACTTGTGGTGGTGGTGGTGATGATGATGATGTTAAATAACTGAAATGATTCAATTTACTGAATCTTCAGCTTCAACACAAGATGTATTATACTTTAACCTCATTTATAGCTGAAGAAATAACAGAAAATGCTTAGTCAGGCCAAACTCAGGGGCTACTACTCTTGATCATCAAACTACTGTCTTGGATCTGTGTAGTACAACTTATTTTGGAACAAAATTCCTTTTAACTTTGAAAATGTATAGATCATACTATCAAACCTACACAGGCTTCTTATATGAGATCCTTGTCTGAAATGGTATTGCCAGATTTTTTTTTTTTTTTACCAGCCAGGAGATTTTTTTCTCACTCTGCTGGGAAAAGTTTTTGATGCCCTCAGGGATTTAATCTTTAGAAGGCCCCATTTATCAACATTATCTTCTCCAAACTGAGAATTTCTGGCTGTTTTAAGCAGTCTCTTTATACTACAGACTAGACCATCTAAGCTTGATCCCAGTTTGTCTCTATCGTTTGGGGCTTTACTCTTAGGTATCTGATCTACCTTGAGGTGATTTTTGTGTATGGTGTAAGATATGGATCCTGTTTCATCTCTCTGCAGGAGGAAGCCTAGTGTTTCCAGCACCATTTGTTAAAGATGTTTCCATTTTCCCATTTGATAGGTTTTATTTTCTTGTCATGTATCAGTTGACCATGGATAGCTGGGTTCATTTCTGGATTTTCAATTCTGCTCAAAATTTACAGAATCCTGCAGGAACTCCACAAAAAAAAAAAAAAAAAAAAAAGAAAAGAGGCCAGTAAGATAATTACAAAATGGGCAAAAGACATGGAAAGACTTTTCACAGAGGAACATATTTGGATGGCCAACAGACACATGAAGAAATGTTCAAAATCACTGATAATAAGAGAGATGCAAATCAAAACAACAATGCGATATCATCTCACACCAGTACCAATGGCAAAATTTAATAAGACAGCAAGTAATAAATGTTGGGGAGAACGTAGCGAGATAGGAACTCATATATTATTGGTGGGATTAAAAAAATAGTACAGACACTCTGGAAGGCACTTTGGCTTTTACACAGAGCTAAACATAGAAATTGCATATGACCCAGCTATTCCAGCACCTGGAATTTAACCCAAGAAAATGAGAACTGAGGTACAAATGGAGCCTACTACACCAATGTTCATAGCAACGTTATTCACCATTGTAAGAACATGGAAACAACCCAAATATCCACCCATAATCTAATGGATTGAGACATTATGGTACATTCACATGGAGTACTATGCAGCACACAGGAACAATGGTTTTGTAAATTATTACCTGACTTGGAGGGACTGGAGAACATTATGCTAAATTAATTCGATCCCATGAGGACAAATACAGTAAAAGACCATTACTGTAGAATGTGCATGAGTATTTAAGGGAGGGGGCGCAGAAAGGTGAGGGTTGGTGGGGATGGGGTGGGAATTTAATCATATGGTCAGACAATTTGATGGGTGGATGGTGGAGTGGGTAAAGGAAATGGGAAAGATCTGGTGTGAAAAACAATGTAAAGGAACTTTTAAAGTAAGCCAGAATAAATTAAAATAAAACAAACAAACTACATGAGCAGTTCTATGAAGCCTGATTTCTATGAGAAAAAGGTACTGAATTTCAAGAAAAGTTGATTAAATTTTCTTTATATTGTGTCTCATTGGAGACTTGCCAACTAAAAAGACAAGGAGCCTAGACATAATCTCTGTGTAAATATTTATACCAATAATTCTTAATACGCCCATATATTTTCATCAGTCTTTCCCCAAGCTTGTGTGTGTGTGTGTAGCAACACTCTAACTCATTTTCAGAAGCTGATTACTGATGTGAGGCATGAATTGAGTGTTAGTAATTGTTAAGCCTCTCCTGTTGCTTCTGGGTGCCATCAAACAGGAAGAAACCCATAGCTGACCTCCTACTAGGTTTTCAGAGGCAGTAAATCACACAGGAGGAGACTGCCCATCCTCCTGCAGAGCAGTGTCTCCTATTAATTCTAAAAAAGGGAAAGAAGATCTTCACCAAGATGGATTGTTTGACATAGTGACTTCAATAATGGGCACGGCAGATATTTTGAGGATGACACAGAATCTGCTGGTATGCTGTTGTACATAGGTTTGTTATGTTTTGAACCCAAATTCAAGGCACTTCAAGGCAGTGATTCTGACAAGCTCGCTGTTACAGTGATCAGTAACACACACCAATATATTTTTATCTACAGGAAGAACTCTTTTTTTTTCTTTTTTTTTTTCCAAACTCTGGTGGTTCTAATCTGCCAGCTGTTCCACAGGAGAAAGATGGGCAGTTAACTTCTGTGAGATTTACTGCCTCTGAAAACCCTCTAGAGGATCAGCAACAAGTCAGTCCTGATTCAGGATCCACAACAAGGGAACAGGATTCTCTGAGGAGGAGGGGAAAAGGAAATTATAAATGGAGATCACAAAGTCAGATTTTTCCCTTTACTGAGATTTGATTTCTTTATAATTACTATTCTTACCATCAGTATAAAATACCACTTTAAATTCATAAAGAATAGGAACAAACCCCCTTGAAGGAAGGACCAAGATCACCGACAGGAATCCAGTTCCATTTTAGTGAATTCTTTGACACTCATATCAAATTTCTCTCAACCCATAAGTAACATTGTGCTTAAAATATTTCTGGCAATATTTTTATATATACTTAGGCAAATGCATTTTTGTACATACTCCAAAATCTCTCTTGTTAAATGTTAATAAACTACCTTATCTTTTATCCCTCACTGGAAGTTTACAATGTGCAATGAAAGAAATTTTTATTCAGTCTGAATTAAAAACAATCTCAAAAGTATTTGCTGTTAATTTTCCAAGTTTGACAATGACAATCTTTTCATATAATTCTTAATTTATGTTCTGAAGGATCAGTCTGCTATGAAAAAAAGTTTACCCTATGCATATAAAGAGCTCTGGTGGACTAGTGGCAAGAAGCTGAGCTGCAATCCTGAAAGCACACAGTTGAAGGCCATCAGCTGCTTCGCAGGAAAAGGATAGGTAATCTCCTCCTGTGAGATTAATTGCCTTGGAAAACTCACTGAAGGGTCAGCTATGGATTGGTGCAACCAGAAAGTACACAGTATAACAACAGCATGCATAAATAAGTAATATAAGTATTGTTGTTGTTGTTGTATGACTTCAAGTTGGAAATGACTCATAATTGATGCTCCAGCAGGTTTTCATAGAGGACAAATCACACAGGAAGGGATTAATTTATATTCCAAGAAACTATCTGCTACAGAAAACTGCCTGAAGCATATATAAATGTACTGTTACAACCAATAATTAATAATTGCTTTGGTGACTAATGAGTAGAGTTGTGCTGCCAACCCAAAGGCAAACAGTTCAGATTCACAAGGTGTTTCACAAGAGAAGGCTGGACAACCCTTTCTGTATGATTTATTGCCTCTGAAAATACAGCATAGAGTTAGCTATGCATCAGTTCTGACTTAAATGTACAAAACAAGAGCAATTAATAATCATCATATAGGGGTGAGTGTGTCTGAGGCAATGAGATTGGCTTAAGAAAGAGCAGGGGTAGGAGCTGTTGTACGTAGGGTCCCTACGAGTTGCAAGCAACCCAATGGCACTTAACAACAACAACAATCATTACATTAGACTGAAAACAATATTAGGTATTTTCATTTTAATATTTATTTTATGACAAGAGAAAGTATTTAAAGCACTTACTGCACAATATTGCTTGCTTGCCGATAGTGAGAAGGACTTACAATGCTTGCTGTATAAAATCACCGACCACAGCCTTCAACATGGATTGCATCTCAACATCTAGTAGACAAAACCCTTACCACTTTGCCAAATGGCAGTATCATGATAGATGGAGAAAAGATCCTGGGCTTAGCAGTCAAAAGATGTATTATTTTAGGGACCTCTCCAAAATACTGAAGACCTGATTAAAGCCATGGTCTTTTGAATCACTTGCTATGCATCTGAGAACCGGACAATGAGTAAGGATGATAGAAGAGTAACAGATGCCTTTGCATTATAGTTGTTGCAGAAAAGTGCTTAGTAGGTTTTGGACTGCCAAAACAACAAATAAATGTATGTCTTGAAGGAGTTGTAGTCAGAATGCTGCTTAGAAGCAAGGATGATGAAGCATGATCTCACATACTTTGACCACCTTGTTAAGAGGGGCTATTCTTTAAAAGGGGCATCATGGGCATAGGATATGAACAAACACTTCACCAAAGACATTCAGATGGCAAACAAACACTTGAAGAAATGTTCAAAATCACTAGCTCTAAGAGAGATACAAATCAAAACAACTATGAGATATCATCTCACCCCAGTAAGAATAGCAAAATTTAACAGAACAGTAAGCAACAAATGCTGGC
>NW_006399855.1:6152397-6154894 GCF_000299155.1 Elephantulus edwardii | reverse complement strand
GAATGAATGGAAACCCAAAATCTCTGTAAATGTTTATGAAAATTAATTAAATATAGAAAAAAAAGTTAGAAATAGAAATAGCTTATCCATGTTAGAATTTTGCTTAGTAAATATATCAAAAGCATGAAATTAATAAATAACAATTTCAAACTGTTACAATCATCTTCAAGACCTTGTTCCATTGTATCTTAAGTGGCTCTTGGCTAAAGTTGGTTATTTTCTTGCAAGTACATATAGTACAGACATCATTTTATGTACTACATGTCTCTTTCCCTGATTGAATAAAACTCCTTAAGAAAAGGAGGGAGCACTGGTAGCCTAGTGGCAAGAAGTTGCACTGCAATCCCAGAGGCACATGGTTTGAATCCACCAGATGCTCTGCTGGAGAAGGAGGGGCAATCTCCTCCTGTACCAGTCAGATCCGATTTGACCGTACACACACAAAAAATAAAAAAGTTTAAAAAAAAAAAGACAAAAAGGAATTTGTTTGTTTGTTTGTTTATTCTTATGTGTAATGAAGAGTCCTGTTGTCCCAGTGATAAGAACCTACATTGCAACTCCAAAAGTATAAAGTTCTAATTCACCGGCTGCTCCATGGGAGGAGGAGGATGGGCAATCGCCACCTGAGGGATTAACCGCCTCTGAAAACCTGCCAGCGGGTCAGCTATGACTTAGTTCTGACTCAAAGGTACACAAGAATAACAATAATATGCTCAATTATTAATTAGTTATGTTCCATTTTTTAAAAGAAATTATTTAATGCAAAAAAAGACACTACTATTTTAAATTGCTCCAAAATGTCTGTACTGCTTTCTTTGTCTTTCTAAATAACGCTCTAAATACTTCTTAAAATATCCTAGGTCTTTACATTATATTCTTTTAAAGCATTTTCGTATGACCTGAAATGCCACTTTAGTAAAATGCAAAATAATTCAAATTAATGTAAATATTTACTACCATATACTAAGCATAGAGTGTTGAATTGAAAAATCATAACAATTTAAAATATCTTGAAAATACAAAGAAAAAGCTGTATGAAAAAGGAAAAGCATAACATTTAACATTACAAGTATATATTGGTCTGCACCTGAGAGAGAATAGTGTGTGTGTGTATGTGTGTTCATGTATATGGATGAAATTAACTTTTCTCTAAACTGGAGAATTAGAATGTTTCATGAAATTAATGGAAAGAGTATCCTAGAAAGAATAAAGGGATGTCTGGATAAATTAAAGATTTTATCTTCAACCAAACTAGATTAATTGGCTAAATTAACTTGTCTTAAAGAGACGCATTCTGAGACATTGCAAAATAAAGAAAAGATAAAAGGAAATTAGAGAATATAATATGGCATATAAATAGCAATAGTTAGAAATAAAAGGGAAGACTGAGAGTCTTATTGTGGAGGGAAGGAAAGGTTTACACGTACGTAAGTGACTAAATGCATCATTTCATTACGTGAAAGGAAGCCTAGAATTTTTCAACTGACCTGACAAACTGAAAATATGAACACCAAAAACCAACAAAACACAAAACTAAGTAAAAACGACACTCAAACCCAAACAACAAAATCTTTCTGTATTCAGAATTATTTTTTCATACTCAATAAGGAGTAAGACATAAATTCAAAGTATGCTGCTATTATATACCTGTACCAAGGAAATGGGACAAACAGCTGACCCTCTAAGCAGATTTTCAGAGGCAGGAAATCTCATGAGAGGAGACTATATTTATCCTGAGAAGCCACTGGTGGATTCAAACTGCATGCTTTGGATTGGCAGTTATAGTTTCTTACTTCAAAATTAAAAGTTTTTAATAAAATAGTAAATCTTTCCTCCCGTTGCCTTGTACTGTCCAGTAAACTTTGACTCAAAGCAAGTCTGTAGGATATAATGGAACTGCTCCATAGGGTTTCCTAGATTAGACACGTTATGGAGACACATAGCCAGGTCTTTTCTTCTGAGGAACTACTGGTAGGTTTGAAACAGTAACTTTTAAATTATTTTTTTAGAAATTAATCATAGTGTCACAACATCTCCTTCTTTCAACCTTATTCTGTCCCAATTTCCAAAGGATTACCTTCTTTGTAAACATTCATATATGTATATATGTGATTTATTAGTAGACTGTTCAAAACGGTTTCCTTTTTGTACTATGGATTTTGGCACATTTAAAAGTGATTTCAAAGTAAAATATATGGGGAATGAAGTGGTATAAATTAATTCTATGATGTAGAATACACAACTGAGTTGTTTTATACTCACTTTTTTTTTTCTAAATATCTAGCAAAGTGGAACTAACACAGAAAGATAGTAATAAGTGTTTCATTGCCAACCTGAAGGCATGTGGTTTAAATCCAAAAGATGATTTGCAGGAGAAAGATGGGCAATCAAATACCATGCAATTTACTGTCTCTGAAAACCTACTGGAGGGTCAACTATATGTCAGTTCTGACTCAATGGTACACAACAACAACAGTATTATTGTCGTTAGGTGGCA
>NW_006399855.1:6150513-6151862 GCF_000299155.1 Elephantulus edwardii | reverse complement strand
ACTCCTGCAATATTATTCAAAATGGGTGACCCTGGAGGACATTATGCTGAGTGAAATATCTCAGTCACAAAAGGACAAATACTGTAAGGTGCCACTGTTGTAGAAAGTGACTGACATCAGAACTGGGGTAAGACTGAGAAAAACTGGATAGGTTATGTATACTGCATTGAAGCCTATGAGGGAGAGAACAGTTTAAAAGTGATATATGATAGCAATATCATTATTATCACAGGAATCTAGAATTAAGGTTGCATAGTGGAGTGCATTTGGGGCAGGGAGGGGTGGGCAGGGTCAGAGTCGAGGGGATTGTATACCAAGGAAGTTTATCTTTCGCTTTTCAAAGAGAGGATCGAACTGGGGAGATAAAGAAAAAAAATGCAACAATGAATGAATGAAAATCCAAAATCTCTGCAAATGTTCATTACAATTAATAAAATATTTTTTTTAAAGGGCATCATGCTTGGAGAGGTGGACGATCAGCAAAAGAGAGGAAGATCCTCAAAGAGTGCATTGACACAGTGACTGCAGCAATGGGCTCAAGGATGTCAGAGATGATGAGGATGGTGCCCTATAGACAAGGCTCAGATCTACCATTCATTGCTGGACTTGACGGCACACAATTACAGAACATTATGAAAATCAGTGATTATGTAAAAATGTGAGCTCAATGGAATGGTCATACTTTAAAAGAAACTGAAAATCTAGATTTACATCTCAAATAAAAGATTAAAGAATTTGTATTATTTAAAAAAATCCCCTGCTATTATTGTCACTAATTATGTTGTAGAACAGTATAATAGTATAGCAACTAGACCAAAAAGATACTTAATATTTTCCCATTCATCTTAAATGAATGTTTTCTTTTATTAACATGTAGCTCCTAATACACTCTACTTTTTTATGAGTTTTAGTCTACTTTTGTTATGAGCTTTATTGGTGCAGAATCAAAGTCAGAGGGTAACATATTGCTAAAAACCTTTAGCTAAGTAAATTAAATGGTAACATTAAAACTATTGAAATTGGAAATTGAAATTTCATCAGGCAGACCACTGTAATCAGTTCAGTAATAAATCCCTAATATTACTGAATTAATTTATAAATTCCTTGCAAATTTTAGCAACCCTTTCCCAAGTATGTTTCTAAATTACTTTCCAGTGTTATTAGAGATAAATTTGCTTCGTTCTCAGACAGCCTGCAGAGCTTTGTGCCTATTCCTGGCTCTTATCAACTGTCCCCTGATTCCTTAACTATTAGAAAAGATTAGATTCCTGAGAACAGGGGGTAACATTTTCTTCTCTGCACTGCCTAGTCCATTGGCTAGCAAAACAACAGTGCTCAGCATGTTTTGT
>NW_006399855.1:6143111-6149161 GCF_000299155.1 Elephantulus edwardii | reverse complement strand
AAATACTAATGAAAAATTTAATAAAATATATTCAAGTTGCCTTCACTCAAATTATAGCAAAAAGAGAAAAATATATGCAAAAATAACTGGCAGTTTTAGCTCATTACTATTGCTATTACTATTGTGCCAGTAAGCTTTTACGAATGTGAAAGATTTTGGCTATAATTTGATATAAAAAATCAATAAAAGTATAGTGCAATAAAGCAGCATAGTAAACTGGGAATGTTAAACACAAGCTGCCTTGTGTTTAATAATAGAATAACTGTTATTATTGTTAGTTGTGTTGACTAATGACAACTTCATGCGTGTAGGATAGAACTGACACTCAAGTTTTTCAAGGCTGTGGCTTTTCTGAAGGAGATCATCACATTTATTTTCTGAGGCACATCTGATTGTTTCTAGGGAGCTCTGGTGGTAAGAAGCAGAGCTGCAAACCTAAAGTCACACAGCATGAATCTTCTAGCTGTTTCATGAGAGATGGATACGCAATCTCTTCCTGTGTGATTAACTGCCTCTGAAAATCCACTATAGACCACTTTAAACTTTATTACACACAACAACAATGGTTCCAACCACAAATCTTTTGGCTAGCAGCCAAATTGTCAACTGTCTGTGTGCCAAACAAGACTCCAAGAAGTTAAATAAATCCTAAGAGGCGTTTCAAAACCTATTTCTGGTGAAAGAAATAGTCTTTTTCAATTAAACACTTGCTCTTGTTAGATTCCATTGTGTTAACTATGACTCAAAGCTATAGTAAACAGAAATTGTCAGCAAAATTGAACTTGAATGTTGCTGTTAGGTGCTTTTGAGTCTCCTACAACTCATGGTGACTTTAACGTACAATAGCTCTGAACTCTGCCCTACCCTGATCACTTTTCACTGACTCCCAGACATCTACCCCAATTACTGTGCAAAAACATGTCATTACAACTGCTCCTCCTCATTTGTGTTTCTTCATGTGTCATAACTTCTAGTCTATTGTAAGTGTGCTCTAGTACCATTGTCATGATTTCTGTTATGTTCAAGATCACTGTTGTAGTCCCAGTCTCAATCCATCTCATTGAGAGTCTCATTCTCTTCTGCTGACCTTCTCCCTTATTCATAATTATATGTTTTTAACATCTAAAAACCCTACAATATTGCAACTCAGTTTGAATTTTTTCTTTAATTCTGTCAGTTTGGGAAATGTGAACATGTTCTTCCCTTTATGTTTGCTAATTCTACATCTTTGTACATTTTGTTATTAACACTTCGTTTTGTCACCTTAAGCAACCCTTTGAAATTTTCTGTTCATTTCTCGTCATTTCTTTCCTTTGTGGTCTCTCCAACTTCTTGTGAAAATTTCAGAGTATTTTCTATCATCCATCTTGGTCTTTTCTATCATTTTTATAACATCTTGCTTACTTCTCGGATGATGTTCTTGATGCCATCCCAGAATTCGTCTGGCCTTCAGTAATTAGTGTTCAACGTATCAACTGTATTTTAAAACCCAGTTTTCATAGACTCATATTCCTTTCTGGAGTTTGAGTTTTCAATTTGAACTTGCAAATGAGTAATTTATGGTCTATTTTGCAGTCTGTAGAATTGTTTAGATTGCTAACATCTACTCTTTCCACATGTTTAGTCAATCTGACACCTGTGTATTATATAAGATTAGGTTCATCTGTCACTTATGCTGGTGAAAAAAGGAGTTTGTAGTGAATAAATCATTCATTGCACAAAATTTTACCATGTGATATCCAAGCTCATTCAACCTCATTAAGGTTGTATTTTAAAGACTTCTGAAAAGAGAAAGAATTCAACCCTGATGCATGCTTTTCTTCATTTTAAACATGGTAATGTTCCCTTGCTGTGTACACACAACAGCTTCTTGGTTTATGTATAGGTTTAACATGAGCACTATCAAGTGTTCTGGGATTTCCATTCTTCTCAATGTTAGTCATAGTTTGTGTGTTACATGCTGTCAGATGCCTTTGCATAGTCAATAAAACACAGATAGACATTCTTCTGGTATTCTTTATTTTAAGCTCAGATCCCTCTGACATCAGCAATGGCGTCCTTGGAACCAGGGCCTCTCAATCCAATCTTAACTCCTGGCAGTTCTCTATGTATTGTACTAGCTATTTTTGAATGATCTTAAGCAGCATTTTGCTTGCAAGTGATAGTAATGATATTATTTGATAATATACACATTAGTTTGGATAATCTTTCTTGGGAATGGGAACAAATATGGATCTTTCTAGTCAGTTGGCTAAGCAGCTGTCCTTAAAATTTCCTGGCATAGGCTGGTGAGTACATTCAGGGCTGCAACTATCATTTGAAATAGGTCATTTGGAATCCCATTGATTCCTGGGCCTTATTTTATTGCCAACATCTACAGTAAAGCTTGAAGGCTTCCTTCATTGACATTTTTCACTTGGTCATTTTGTGCTCACTGAATTATTTTAGTGTTGGCCAATTCTTTTTGGTACAGTGATTTCCCCTCCCTCTTCTTTTGATGTGTCCTGGATCATTCAAGATGTTGCCCATAACATCTCCAAATATAGCAACTCAAGGCTTTAATTTGTTTTTAAGCTCTCCATGAGGAAGAATGTGGCATCAGGATTGGAAGGGCGACTCATACATAACCTTTGGTATGCTGATGACACAGTCTTGCTTGCTTAAAGTGAGGAGGGCTTGAAGCAATGCTACCAGAGATCAAACACTGTAAACTTAAATAGGGATTGTATCCCAATATCAAGGAAGCAAAATTTCACCACTGGACCTATAACATCATGAAAGATGGAGAAAAGATTGAAATTGTCAACAACGTCATCTTATTTTGATCCCCAACCAATACACTTGCAACCAACAGCTGGTAAATCAGGAAGTTTATCGCACTCGGAAAAGTCTGCAGTCAGAGGTTTCTCTAAATTATTGAGGAGTAATAATGTTAGTTTAAGAACTAAGGCCATGGTCTTTTCAATCACTTTTTATACTGCCAAGAGCTGGACAATGAATAAGGATGACAGAAGAAGAATGGATGCCTTTGAATTGTGGTTTTGGAGAAGAGTGCTAATACCAACAGACTACCAAGAATAGACAGATATATCTTGGACAAAGTGCTGTCAGATTACTTTTGGAGGCAAGGATGGTAAAGCTTCATTTCACATACTTAAGATATGTTGCTAAGATGTCTGTACCTTGGAGAAGGACAGATATCATGCTTATAATGGTAGAGGGATGGCAAAGGAGAGAAAGCCCCACAACCAGGTGGTCTGACACAGTGACTGTAGCAATGGCACGAGTGTGTCACAGATTGTGAAGATGGCACAAAATAGCACAAGCTTCAGATCTATTGTTCATAGTGTCGCTATGGATAATTCTCAACTAGAAGGCACCTAACAACCACCACCACCACCAGTCCTTCTACTTTGTTTACAGCTTTTGTATGCCAGTAACCAATTATTATTAATGCTTTTGATTTTACGTTCTGTCAACATAAAGAAAACAAAAATCTTCACTTTTGGACCAATAGGCAACATCATAATATATGGAGAACAAATTGAAATTGCCAATGGCTACATTTTGCTTGGCTCCACAAATCAACACCCCAAAAAATCAAAAGTTATGTTTTTAAGAATACCTCTTAAGGACCTTTCCAAAATTCTCATGAACAATGGCACCAGTTTAAAGACTAACATGCATATGATCCAAGCCATGATACTTCAGTTGCTTTATATGTAACTGAAAGTTGAAAAATGAATAAAAATAACAAAAGAAAAATCTGTGCCTTTGTATTGTTATTGGTAAAGAATATTGAGTATCTCATAGACTGCCAAAGAACAAAGAGATCTGTCTTGCAGAAATGAAATCAGGGTATTTCTCAGAGGCAATGATGGTGAAACTTTGTATCTTACATACTTTTGAGTATGTTATCAGGTGATGCTAACCCTCATAAAAAGATATCATGCTGGAAAAGATAGAGTCAACAAAAGAATGGGTAACTCTCATTTAGCTGGATTAACACAGTGACTATACCAATAGGCTCAAGAGTATCAGAGATAGTGTGACTGACACAGGACAGGGTAAGGTCTGCTACTACGAGTCACAGTTGCCTTCATGGCTTCTAACAACAACAACAACATTTAAGGACATATAATTGAAGATAGTACAATATTGTCTTTAAAGGTATTGGATAAAATATCTAAAAAACCAAAATAAAATTTTAAGTTAATTTTCTGATAAAAATATATCATTTTTTCTTTATTTTCTAATTTCATATAGAACTTTTAATCAAGAGTTAATTATGATTGCAGCATAACATCCTTTTCAAGGCAATATACTTCTTGTGATTAGAGTAAATATCCAATGCACACAAAGTAATTTCAAATACAAATAGTATTATAATACAGTTCCAGTTATACATCAAGATAAGTGGACAATATGAGAATTCTTGTGAAGAATTAAAACTTAAAAACAACAATAAAAATTTCACCTATAAGACATGCTTTCTATTTACATAGTATTATTATTTAAAGAAATTAAAACATTTTATATTAAACAAAAACCTGTTCATGATATCTTCTGTGAAAGTATGCCTCCATGCCTTTCAAGACATAAGAAAATTCGTCCCAACTTACAGATAGTATTTTAATTTCTTCAGTATAAAAGAGTAGCCTCAAAGCTATTCTTCACTCTCTACCCTTTAGTTTGTTAATTTTGTTGAGCCGTAAGTTTGAATTACACCCACAATGCAAACTTAACATAGATTTCATCTTTGATATTTTAGTAGACACAAACACACTTCAACTAACAGCCATCAACTATTTGTGGAATCCATTGAAAATAAACATGGCTGTTCTTTGTGAGTCTGTTCTAGTACTACTCTGAAAGGGGACCCCTACAGGCAATTTAAACTACTGTTGAAAGAGCCATTAAATTTTTCATTATAGTTTAATAGTATATACCTAACAAACTCTTTTATGAATATTTCACAGATAATTGTAAACTGTAGACTAAGTATTGGGAACACTTGTGGCCTAGTGGCAAAAAGCTGCACTGTAATCTCAAAGAAACGGTTCAAATCTGCCAGCTGCTCCATTGGAGAAGGATGGACATTCTCCTCTGGTGCTATTAAATGCCTCTGAAAATTCCCCAGAGGATCAGCTACGGGTCGGTTCCAATTTGATGGTACACAAAAACATCAAAGTATAAAATAAATTTCTTTGAAATGGGTTGACATTGGTGGAAGAGAAATACACTGGGAAAGATTAAAATTCCTATTTCTGTTTGTCTCAGGGTCCTCCAGGATAGTCCCTGCATGACTGTAAACTTATGAGCAAGTTACAATCTTACTGGTTTATAAAGTGAAAAAATAGAATTCAAGATTGACAAAATGATTGGTACTAAAAGGAAAATGGAAAATAGACCCACAGAAAATTTAAACTCCTCAAATGTAACATAAACTCTACTTTGCTCGACACACATGGGACAAACCAAGGGAAAACATAAAGCAAAAGCTGAATGTTTCAAAGTCCATAGCAGAGATTTAATTTGCACCCAACATACAGGAAATATCTGTGATATTGCTCACTGGTGAAGATACTTATTTTCTTGATGTTGAGATATTATCCATATTGAAGGCTGTAGTCTTGATCTTCTGCAGCAAGTGTTTCCTCACTTTTAGTAAGTGCAAGCAAGGTTTTGTGATCTGTATAACATAGAACGTAGATGAGTCTTCCCTCCATTCCTGATACCATATTCCCCTTCTTAGAGCCCAGCTTCATGAATGATTGGCTTAATATATAGACTCAAGAAAGGAGATAGCCCTGAAATATCTCTTTCTTGACTTTAAACCATGCAATTAATGCTCCCTTACTCTGTTCAGACCACAGCTTCTTATTCTAGGTATGCTGTTGTTGTTGGTTGTACTTGGGTCTTTAGCATCATTGTTCTTTAGAATTTTGGAGAGATCTCTGTTGTTATTGTTCTTGTTATGTACCATCGAGCCGCTTACGACTCATAGCGACCCTATATACAACAGCCCTAAACTCTGCTTTGTCCTGTGC
>NW_006399855.1:6130040-6138731 GCF_000299155.1 Elephantulus edwardii | reverse complement strand
AACAAATGTTGATGAAGATATGGAGATACTGGAACTTTCATAAACTGCTGGTGGAAAGAAAATAACTAGTATTGAAAGCACGCTGGCATTTCCTCAAAAAGTTGTAAAGAAAAATCTCATTTGATCTCATTATTCTACTAGTGGGAACACACCCTAAATAAATTAGAGTTGAGATACAAACATATGAATGCATACCTATGTTTATTGAAGTAGCACTCACAATTGTGAGGAAGTAAAAGCAGTCTAAATGTCATTAACAAAATAACTAATAGAGAAATTATGATACCTTCACATAATGGAATACTACACAGCACTAATAAATTGTGAAGAACTAATGAGACACTACACAACATAGATGAGTCTAGAAAACATAATGTTGAGTGGAATTACTCAGTTACAAATACTATATAAGATCTCTATTATAAAAATTGGACAATTATGAGGAGAAGGGATCAGGAATTAAATGGATAGACATGTAACACTGTAATAGATTGGGAAAGGGAGATCAACCTTAAATGGATGGACAATCAGACAATATGTGTATTGTGGTCAACTAACCAGAACAGGACATTTGAAAGTGACTGAATGGGAAAGGGGAATGGAGAAAGGAAACAGGAGAGAAAACATGAAACAGAGAACAGGGAAGGTTTACCCACATTTGCAAGGGATTGACAGATTGGGACAGGAACAGAGAAAAAGCGACAAAGATTAGTCAGGTAAAGAAGAAAGGAAATGATAGTGAAATTATGATAAGATGTAAAGAATGGCATTATACAATGATAATTATTATTAAAAGTGCTGAAAAATGGTCATCTATCATCTATCTCTATCATCTATCTATCTATCTATCATCTTGCCTCTGAGTTGAGCACAACTCATAGCGACCCTATGAACAAAGGCCTGAAGACTTTCTACAACTATCAACATTTATTAAAGTTCATAGTGTTCTCAGAGGCATGTTGTTGGATGCCACTCCTGCTTCCAAAGGAGCTCTGGTGGCCTACTGGCAAGAAGCTGCACTGAAGCCCAAAGACATGCAGTTCAAGGCCCCAAAGTCACATCCAAGAAGGTTGGGCAATCTCCTCCCGAGCAATTCACTGTCTCTAAAAGCCTACCAGAGTGTTAGCTATGGGTTGGGTCAAACGACAGTGTGCAACATCTATATCTATCTGTATCTATATCTACCTATATATCTATATCATTGATATCATCTGTATGTCTATATCTATCTATAATTTATACAACAATAATAAAGGCAAAACAATTATTTCTATATGAATGAAAAGTTAATTTATTGTCATAAGGCCTACTGTGCAAGAAACATTAAATTAAATCTTTAAGAATATGGAAATAGACCAAAAGTCCATAATTAAACAAATGGATAAAGAAATTGTAAGACATTCACACAATGGAGTACTATGGAGCATTCAGGAGCAATGATTTCCTAAATTATTATATAACATAGGAGAGGCTCAAGAGCATTATTCTGAATGAGCTAACTCCATTTCTTGAGGACAATTACTGCATAAGGCCTGACCAATATTGTAAAAATAGAATAATTAGTAAGATGTGGGCAAAAGTCCAAAGGAAAAAGGGGAGATGACAGCGGGCTAAGGATGGGCATAGGGAAAACCATGAGGGCACAGTGTTTGCTGGGTACAGTAATGGGGTAAAGAAATTAGAACAGATCTAATAAGGGTCTAAAAAGACGAGGTGAGGTGATAGTGGGCATAGATAACATAGATCAATTTTAAAAATACAGAGTATGGGAATAATCGTATTAAAAAATGGAAGGAATGTGTGAAGCACAATGTACATGAATGAAACATAATATATATGAATTGCATATGCTGAAAATATATGAAGGAAATGGGAAATTCAATTACATACATAGAAAGATACAAAAATCACTAGAAATGACATGTTAATATAAAATATTATCTATTTATATTCTTTTATCTTCCCAAAGATAGTTAATTTCCTGAAATTTTTATAAAGAAACTATAACCTTATTATAGATTTTATAACATATTTAAATAAAATAGAAGTGAAAATTATGGCACAAAAGATGGGAGAAATTGTATTTACTATATGGGTGTTGTTGTGTACTGTTGAGTCAGAACCAACCCATAGTTGACCCTTCAGCAGGTTTTCAGAGGTTAGTAACACAGAAGGAGACTGCTTATCCTTCTCCTATGGAGCAGCTTCAAACTACTTGTCTTCAGGATTGTGGCACAACCAACAGAGCCCCCTATATAAGAATCTTGTTTATTTTTATATGTAGTAAAAAATATCAAATATAGTTCTTTTTATTGTTCGGTGCCATCATGTTGGTTCTCACTCCGAACAACTCAGTGTGACACAGAATAAAACACTCACTGGCCCTGTGCCATTCTCAGACTTGCTGCTGCGTTTGAGCCTATTTAAAGATAGTAGACCAAAGGACAATGTCTTCCCCTTCAAATTTACAACCTCAGAAACCTGATGGGGCATCACTGAGAGAAGGAACCCATTAGTAACAAGTTTTGAGTGTGAAACATCCTGTAAATAACTTTTTATACAATAGGGTGTAGTTGAAAAGCCAATGCAATATTTAAGGTAAAACCGTTAAGTCAGGAGAAGACATCAATGAAGGAATAAAAGGGGAGAAAATTACAAATAGAAAATGAAAGACTTTTAAGTATACCAGAAAATCACATAAATATACACAGTCTAAAAATTAGCATCAAAAGGCAGAGATTATCAAATGGATGAAAAACATAAGATATCAGCATCATTATTTTCAGAACAAATGCATTTTATAATAGGAGTTGTACAATTTGATGGGTGGGGAGGGTGAGAGAAATCTGAAGGATCTGTTCTGGAAAACAATGTATTCAAATTTTGTAAATAAACGAGAATATAAAACAATAAAATAAATTCACATAGAGATTGATAGGAAAAACCACTAAAATTATATACTATGAAAATGGTAAACATTTCAAAGCTTTGGGTTTCCGCTAGCAGAAAAATAAAGTCAAGGAGTAATATGAAAAGAGAAATATTTTATAATAATATCAATTAATAATTCATACCCTAACATTGTAAGTAGCTAATAACCAGGTTACAAAACACAAGAAGCATACATTGAGAAAATTAGTATGAGAAATAAACAAATCCACAATCATATTAAAGGCTTGAACACCCTTAATTCAGTAATTTGTAGAATTGATAAGCAGTAAGGTTTCAATATATCTGAGTCACATTATAAAGTATCTTAATCTAATTTATGTGCTCACCAAGTTGTGCCAAGAAATCTGGAGAACAACCACTTGGCCAACTGACTGGAAGAGATCTATATTTGTTCCCATTCCAAAGAAAGGTGACCCAACTGAGTGTGGAAACTACAGAACAGTGTCATTGATTTCACATGCAAGCAAGATTCTACTGAAGATCATCCAAAAACGATTAGAACAGCACATCAGCAGAGAACTGCCGGAAGTCCAGGCTGGGTTTAGAAGGGGTCTTGGTATTAGGGATATTGTTGCTGGTGTTAGATGGATCTTGGCTGAAAGCAGAGAATACCAGAAGAATGCCTATCTGTGTTTCATTGATTATGCAAAGGCATTTGACTGTGTGGATCATAACAAACTGTGGCTGACTCTGAGAAGAATGGGAATCCCAGAACATTTAATTGTGCTAATACGAAACCCATACTTGGACCAAGAGGCAGTAGTCAGAACAGAGCAGGGTAACACTGCATGGTTCAAAATTGGGAAGGGTGTATGCCAGGGATGCATCCTGTCTCCATACCTTTTCAACATGTATGCAGAGCAGATTATCCAAGAGGCTGGGCTCTATGAGGAGAATTGTGGCATCAGGATTGGTGGAAGATCTATTAACAATCTGTGTTATGCAGATGACACAACCCTGCTTGCTGAAACTGAGGAGGACCTCATGCACTTGCTGCGAAGGGTCAAGGACTGCAGCCTTCAGTATGGACTAAGGCTCAATGTCAAGAAGACAAAGATTCTCGCCACTGGACCAATTAGCAGCATCAGGATGGATGATGAAGAGATTGAGGGTGTTCACAGCTTCAGTTTGCTCGGCTCCACCGTAAACACTCTTGGCACCAGCAGTCAGGAAATCAAAAAGCGTATCGCGATGGGAAGGTCTGCTGTTAGGGACCTCTCTAAAGTACTCAGGAGCAACAGTGTCTCTCTGGAGACTAAGGTGCACCTGATACAGGCCATGGTATTTGCAATCGCTTGTTATGCATCAGAGAGTTGGACAATGACTAGGGAGGACAGAAGGAGAGTGGATACTTTTGAACTGTGGGGCTGGAGAAGGGTACTGAATGTACCCTGGACTGCCAGGAAAACAAACAGATTCATCTTGGAGAGGATTAAACCAAGCTACTCCTTGGAGGCAAGGATTCTGGGGCTTCGTCTGACATACTTTGGACATGTTGCCAGGAGGGACGGGTCCTTGGAGAGGGACATCATGCTTGGGAGGGTGGAGGGACAGCGCAGGAGGGGAAGACCCTCTAGGAGATGGATTGATTCGGTGACTGGGGTAATCGGGATGGGTGTGTCAGAGGCGGTGCGGTTGGCGCAGGATAGAGCAGGGTTTAGGGCTGTTGTGCATAGGGTCGCTATGAGTCGGAAACGACTCGACGGCACATAACAACAACAATCTAATTTAAACTTAGCAACTTAACAAATACTAAACCAATAAACTGTAGAATACATATTATTTCCTGGGGCAGAAATGTTTTAACATAGACCAGTAATAAAATATTTCCAAAGAAGAATTGATGTCTTTAATTGTGGTGTTGACAGATAATATTGAATATACCATGGATTACCAGATCATACAAACCTGTACTGGAGGAATGCAACAATGGTGCTTCTTAGAAGTAAGGATACTAAAACTTAACCTCACACACTTTGCAAGTTATCATACTTGAAGTACATCATGCTCAAAAAAATAGAATTGAAGTTCAAGTGAGAAAATCAAGAATAGTAATTGACAATTATGTGCAACAATATGTTTAAGCATGGCAGATATTGTGACAACAAAAGATAGGCTTAGCCAAAGCTTAATTCTTAGTTTCTTTCAGTTGTCAAACACCAGAACACTTAACAACCAAACAACAAACCTTGAGATACAATATATTTAACAAGACAGAAATAACAAAGATATGTTTAGAAAATCCTCAAGGGTTTAGAAGTTGAATAGAGTACTAACAATTGGTGAATGCAAATGCAAAGTTGGTAACAAGGAATAAAGGTCTGTAATCAGAAAAATATGGACTTGGTAATGGGATGAGGCTGGAAATAAAATGATAAAATTTTGTATAATCAATGATTTATTCATTGCCAATACATTTTTTAAAAAATGGCGACTTTACATATTGACCTCATCAGACATACTACAGAGCTATCTATCACATTGATTACATATGTGGAAAGAATCAATGGAGAAGACCAATATCATCTGAAAAACCAGGCCAGATGCTGACTGTGGAAAGGATCAACAAGTCACGTGCAAGTTTAAACTGAAGCTAACAAAAACAGTCACACAATTTGATAGTGGAGTGTTGAAAAAATGGGAAGGAACTGGTGTGAAAAAAATGTATTCAAATTTTTAAAATAAACTAGTGTAATAAAAAAAATAAAAAAAACAAACAAACTACAAACCACACCTAAAACAAAGCCTCAAGAACCAAAGTACGGCCTTAAGTGTATCCCACCTGAAGTAGAAGAACCATCTCAAGAAATGGTTTGAGGCCTTAAACACTAACCAGGTGAGCTGTGGGAGGATTCTAAGAATATCATCCATGAAGAATTTAAAAGGTCATTACACAGGCAAAGGAAGAAAAGATCAGACAGATGTCAAAAGAGACTGAATATTGCATTAGAGCACCAAAAATCCAATTTAAAGAAAAATTAGCAAGATAAGGAACTGAACAGAAGATGTCAAAAGACAGCTCAGGAAAACAAAGCAAAATATTTTCAAGAAATGTGCAGAGAGCTAAAGTCAGAAAACCAACAAGGACAAACTAGCTTGGCATTTCTGAAGCTGAAGGAACTGAAGAACAAATTCAAGCCTAGAGTTTCAATACTTTTTTTTTAAAAAAAAAAAGCAACATTTTTTATTACTATTTGAGTGAAAGTTTACAAAACATATAATCCATTGATCATTTACACACATTTTGTACTGCAACATTGATTACAATACACCCAGTGCCTGATCATCTATTCATTCTACATGGTCTTCCTTTTTGATCATATTAATAAGCATTTATTATCTATGAATTAATTTTCTATTCCTCCCCACTTCATGGCAACCATTCTTAATGGAAGCAAGATTTCCATTTATATCTCTCAATACTTAAAGATGCTGTGGGTAGTAAATAGAATGATCCAGGAAGAATAAAAAGAAGATGAATGGAGGACATTAAGTCACTGTACCAAAAAGAATAAGTTTATACAGAAGAATTTCATGCAGCAACATATTACTAAGGTAATAGTGATGAAGGAAAGAGTTCAACTTGCTCTGATGGAACTGGGGGGTGGGGGGTGGTAAAAAAAGGCCTCAGGAATTGATGGGATATAAATTGACATATATCAACAAATAGATGCTGCCCTGACTTAATGGACCAAGAAATGTGGAGGTTCTGACAAGAAATCTGGAGAACAGCTACCTGGCCAAATCAATGGAAAAGATCCCTATTTATTCCCATTACAAAGACAGGTAATGTAACAGAATATGGAAATTAGTGCACAATATAACTAATATTAGACACAAGCAAAATCTTGAAGATTATCCAAAAAATGACTAGAATAGTACATCAACAGAGAACTTGCAGAAATAAAGTGAGTTTAGAAGAGGCTGTAGAACTAGAGACATCATTGCTAATGTCAGATGGATCCTAGCTGAAAGCAAAGTGTACCAAAAGAATGTCCTTGCCTCCAAGGAGTAGCCTAGTTTAACCCTCTCTAGGATGAACCTGTTCATTCTCTTCACAGTCTATGGTATATTCAATACTCTTCTCCAGCACCACAGCTCAAAGGCATCAGTTCTCCTTCTATCCTCCTTGGTCATTGTCCAACTCTCTGATGCATAACAGGTGATGGCGAAGACTATGGCCTGTGTCAGGTGCACCTTAGTCTCCAGACTGACATTGTTGCTCTTCAGGACTTTGGAGAGGTTTCTGACAGCAAACTTTTCCAATGCAATTAATCTTTTAATTCTCTGGATGCTGGTACCAAGAGGGTTGTTTGTACAGCCAAGCAAATAGAAGCTGTGAACAATCTCAATCTCTTCACCATCTATCATGATGCTGCCAATCGGTCCAGTGGTGAGAATCTTTGTTTTCTTGATACTGAGCTTCAATCCATATTAACGGCTGCAGTCCTAAGAGCTTCAGGTCCTCCTCAGTTTCAGCAAGCAAGTTTATGTCATCTACATAAAGCAGATTGATGATGAGTCTTCCTCCTATCCTTAAGCTACATTTCTCCTCATAGAGCACTCATTTCTGCACTCATAGATCATAGAGTGCAGCCTCCAGATAATCTGTTCTGCACACAGATTCAAATGGTATGGAGATAGGACCCATCCCTGGCATACACCCTTCCCAGTTTTAAACCATGCAGTGCTTCCTTGCTTCGTTCTGACGACTGCCTCTTGGTCCAAGTATAGGTTTTGCATAAGCACAAATGTTCGGGGAGTCCCATTCTTCTCAGAGGTAGACACAGTTTGTGTGGTCCACAATATGGTACTTATTTTTATATCACGTGCTGGAGAAGAGTATTGAATGTACCATGGACTGCTAAGGAAACAATCAGGTTCATCCTGGAGAGGGTCAAACTGGCCTGCTCCTTGGAGACAAAGATTCTGGGGCTTCGTCTAACATACTTTGAACATGTTGTAAGGAGCGACCGGTCCTCGGAGAGAGACATCATGCTTGGGGAGGTGGAGGGACAGCGCAGGAGGGGAAGGCCCTCTATGAGGTGGATTGATTCAGTGACTGGGGTAATCAGGGTGGGTGTGCCGGAGACAGTGAGACTGGCACAGGACAGAGCAGGGTTTAGGGCTGTTGTACACAGGGTCACTATGAGTTGCAAGTGACTCAATGACACATAACAATATTTGTTAATTTTGCCTTTTTTTAAATAAATGGCATCATCTCTATTTTCTTTTCGTAGTGATTTTTTTTCCTGGTGTTTTCCTCTAATGCATTATATTTTTTAATGCAGATCTAATGGTGACAAATTATCTTTTGTTCTAAAATGCCTTTATTTCATCCTTATCAATATGGAAATCACTTCTTACAGAGTTCAAAGTTAACAGTTAAACTATTACTGAGGTTTGAAAATTGTTCTATTGTCTTTTGTCATTAATATGCTCATGGAGTTTGAATAACAAAACAAAACCCATATTCTTTTTATGCTTGTACTTTTATTTTTAAGTTTTCTCTAGATTTTATTGTAATGTGCTAATATGTGATCTACTTTATATCATATTTGATGTATATAGACTTTGATGATTCTATCATAATGCTTTCTTTGTTGGTTTCTATGTATTCATAGCAATTATCTCTTCAAGTGTTATTCCACAAGATTTTTACTTTAATTTTATAGCATCAGTTACAGATATGACATATATAACTAACTGGTTTGTTTTGGGATTGTTGGGTTTTTTTGT
>NW_006399855.1:6076332-6129057 GCF_000299155.1 Elephantulus edwardii | reverse complement strand
AATAGTGGTACAAATAAAGTTACAGAGGGAAGGTGGTTCTTACAATAAAAGGCCTATAGACTAGTACTTTGTCTATTATAGTGTAGAGGTTAGGAACCACAAGATGTAGAGGCTCAGCTATGTCATTTATGGTTCTTAAATCCTGGAGCAAATTCCATCTACCACTGGGTTGTTTTACAACTTGCAAGTTCGTATGCAAGGTAGAGGTGAAGTAAGGAACTGCTTATGAGGTTTTCCTTCCATTCCAACAACTAAGAAATAGTGAGAAGAGCTGGGACCTCAGACGGCTTTAGGACCAATCAGTAGGCTCTGTGTCCAGGAGAAAATGAATATACTTACCAGTAATGTTAATGTTCCCCCACAGCTCTTCTGGGAGGATCTAAATAGTTGAAGCATCCTTTGTTTCCAGCTGGTTCTTGATCTTCTTAATTTTTTCCACTGTTAATCAATCTGACCAAAAGGTCAAGCTTCCTCAGTGGTTCAAATCTACCTGCTTCCCTTTGGTAGAAGAATAGGCAACCTTTCCCCACTAATATTGATAGCCTTGTAAACCCAATGAAGGATCATTTGAGTCTTAATTGACTCAGCAGCAGTGAGTTGGAGTTTTGTGGGTTTTAAAAAATTAGCATTTCAGAATTTCCATTTGCTTTTTTATTTTGACACATAGTAACTGTGTTCTTGTTGTATGGAGCCATTTAGTCTAATACAACATACAACAATCCTATGAACAAAAGATCTGACCCCTTCTCTTGTGCCACCATTATCATCCCTGACATAGTTGAACCCATTGCTTGTCATTGGTATTATTATCCGCTTTTGCTGACCCTTCTACCTTTACAGGCATGACATCTTTCCAAGGAATATCCTCTCTTATAAACACGCTCCAAGTATGACACAAAGTTTCCTCTTAGTGTCTTACTGTAATTGCCCCATAGAGTTTCCAAAGCTATAATTCTCTGCAGAGGCAGACTGCTACATCTTCTTTTGGAGAAGCTCATATGTTTGAATTAACAATCTTTTGTTTAACAAGGAACTGCCTTAACCATTGCACCAGAAGGGCTTTATTTTCAATAATTAATGGGATGCTCCATCTATAATTTATGTTTTATTGATATCAAGTTGTGTCATTTTTCAGGTCTGTGTTTTATAACTCTTTTACTTGGATTTTCTACGTGTTTGCTTTTGTCTCATGTCTTTTTTTTTCCTCTCAAGTCTTGCTTCCTAGTGTACTGAATTATTTTCAATTGTATGCTAGATATGTAATATAAAAATTATGACAAAATTTTGGGTCACATTACTTTCCCTTCCAGGGGATTTACCTTTAAGTATACTAAAGAAGTTAGATAACCTAAATTAATTTATTGTTGTTGTTGTTGTTGTTAGGTGCCACCGAGTTGGATGTGACTTGTAGGAATTCTGTGCACAATAGCTCTGAATCCTACCCTATCCAAGGCCAATCTCACTATTTCCAACACACCTATCCTCATTTGCCCAGTTACTTTGTCAATCCATCTCATCCAGGGTTTTCACTGTCCCTCCAAAATATGTCCTTCTCCAAGGACTGGTCCTTCCTGGCAACATGAGATGGAGCTTCAAAATCCTTTATATCCAAAGAGCAAACTGATTTCACTTTCTCCAGGACAGACCTGTTTATTCTCTTGGTAGACCATGTTCAGTACTCTTCTCCAGCACCACATCTCAAAGGCATCAATTCTTCTGTCATCCTTGATCATTGTCCAGTTCTCTTATGTATACAGCCTGAATCAGGTGCACCTTAGCTCTCAATTAACATCTCAGTTCTTTAGCACTCTGGAGACGTCCCTGACAATAGATTTCCTCAATGTAATTAATCTTTTGATTTTCTGACTTCTGATGCCAAAAATGTTAATTGTGGAACAGAGCAAGCTAGAATTGTTAGCATCTTAATTTCTTCTCCATCTATCATAGTGTTGTCAGTTGGCCTAGTGTTTCCTTGATGTTGAGCTTCAAACTATATTTCAGTCTTTCCATTCAGCTTTTCCATTTCCAATTCTCTTCCTACTCCTTGGGTGTAGTGCAAACCCTTGAGTATGTATAAGAACCCTCCCTTTTTTTATGCATTAAATTTCAATTCTTATCTCTCCATAAATGAAATGATAAAGGTTTTCAATGTTTACCTGTCTCATGACTATAATAATGGTAAAACTTTTGAACCTGTCAACTTCTGTTTGGAGGCAGAAAATACCTTGAAATAATCACAAGGATTTTCAATATGGTCAGTAATATTGGGACTCTTGACCTTTCAAACCTTTTTTCTGGATACCTCTTCACTAAGGTCACACACATCCATACATATATATTTCTTCTCTTTTTCTCTTTTATCTTTTTCCCCCTTATATCCACATACATACACATGCACACATCAGAGGTTTGAACTCACCAGTTCAAACTGGTTCAGTCATGGATAATAAGGTGAAATGAAGTTGTTTTTGTTGTTATGTGCTGTCAAGTCATTTGTGACTCATAGTTACCCTATCTATGTACCACAGCTCTGATACCTGCTCTATCTTGAGCCAATCTTACTGTCTCTGACACACCTAATCTCATTTTCTAGTCATTGCATCAATTCATTTCATTGAGGTCTTCCTTGCTTGTGCTGTTCCTGCACCCTCTGAAGCATGACATCCCATTCCAAGGACTGGTCCCTCCTTACAACATGCCCACAGTATGCCAGATTAAGCTTCAAAATAAAAATATGGAATGCTTCCTAAATTTGCCATGGACTTACAAGATACTGGAACAATAACTCCAAGGGGGAAAAATGAGGGTTCATGTCCTTCTACAAAGGTAGTGACCTTCTTAGAAAGTAAGAATGTCTTGAGTAGCATCCAGATCTCTTGAGCAAAGTTGTAAACAGCAGTGCATGTGTCAGCGTTGGACTGTGTCACTTTGAATGAGTGTTGCACTATACAGTCCTGATAATGATGCCCTCTTCCACATCAAGTCTTCTGAAAATGTTCACTATACCTCTTCCAAGTCTTCCATTGCACAGTTGTTTGGGTTGTATTTTTGTTGTTGTTTGTTTGATTTTAGTAGCACTGGGAAGGATGAGATTGGTAGTTCTTTGCCAGTTATAGAAATCCACAAATAACTTTACTGAATTTCTACAAAGTTATTTCTTATGCTGTGCTTTCTTCCTCTCAAAGTTTGGAAATTTTATTACTTCATTAGGTCAATTAATCTTGCACAATGTACTATTTTATTATAGTTGTCATATTTGACTTGCCAGAATTTAGGATGTATCTCAGTACTTGGTACTCATGCTGTTTCTCAATCTAAATAACATGAGTAATTATTGGCTTCATTTTCACTTTCAAGCCACATTTAATATTATCTAAAAGATTTTAGTATCTACCTTAAAATATATCCAATTTCTGACTCTCTCTTAATGAATGTATTACTTTAATCAAATATCCTTTATATCTCATAAGGATTTTTATAATTATCTTACTACTAATTCCTTGCTTCTGTCCTTGATCTCTCTCTCTCTCTCTCTCTCTCTCTCACACACACACACACACACACACACAAATCCAACCAAAAACCATGTTTATTCAAGGCAGGAGTCAAAGTGATCCTCATAAAATTAAGTTATTCATGACTTGACCCCAACCTCACTTCTGACTTAGAGTAGAATATGTTACTGTAATTGCCTACAAAGCCTGTCTCATTGTATACTCTTCATCATCCTTTGTCTCTTTGAACTCATATACTACTTTCCTCTTGAATATGACAAAGACTCTGAAGATGGAGAAGGATAGGACAAGGTTCAAATCTTGTCCATAGGTGGATATAAGCTGTAGTTTAACAATAGCTAAGACTCACTCTCTGGTAGTGTTGATTCTTCCTTTAAGAGACACATTCTTAAAGGAAAGCATTTACATATTTTTTGTTGCTCTTACCTTGTTAGTTTTAACACTATGAAAGTTTTCCTTCACTTAGCATTTTCAGTCTTTGCTTAATATCTCCTGTTCAAGATACTACCTTACTCAAATTAGAAACTTATTTTCTACATACACATGCATCTGCACACACTCACGTGCACATCTATTTCTCCTCTAATATTTATTTTCTCTCTTAATACCCTCTAGTGCCTAAAAGGATGTTTGGCACACTGTAGATAATCTATAAATAGATTTTAAATTAATAAGTATCCCATGATGTGAATTTTGCTTTCTAAAATATTTAGTTTTTTAAAATTTAATTTGTGCTAATATGGGAGCAAAAACCTTTTTTTCTATAAAGAAAACTTTATCATTCAATCTGAACTCTTACTGGAACTACTTTACCAAAATACTATTTTCACTTATGAAATGTTTCATAACAATCAATGTAATATCTATCACAATCTTTCAGAAATTTTGAAGTTTAACTACATTTTCCTTTATATATCAACCACAAAACTTGTAAAAGTAATTATTGTTTTTGTTGACGGCCATTGAGTCAAGCAAAACTAATAGAGACACTATTAACAAAAGGCCTGAAGCCTTTCTATAACTATCAACATTTATCAAAGTTCATATAATTTATGACATTTATAACATTTATTCAAAGTTCATATAATTTCCAGAGGCATGTTGTTTATAAAGTGAATATCACTCTTGCTTCCAATTAAAGAAATACTTATCAATATGTGTATGTTAAATTTGAAATGTCTGCATTACTAATAGTGTCATACGCACACTAGAAATAAATTACACAATGGGATAATAAAATTGCAATCTGTATAGAAACAATGAAATGACTTTTAGACTGTATGAAGGTAAGTTTGAGAAGAAACTGAATTGCCAATAGATGAACATATGCTTAAACAAATGATTTAAAAATAAAAATTTGTTGAAGACAGTATTTAATACTAAGTTATTTTTTTAATATATAAATGCATATATGTGTCTGGTTTGCATTTGTATGTCTGAATTTACATGTGTCAAAAGATGTTTATCTGTGTGTATTAGCTAAGAGAATAGACTGCTTTGGAGATCAATTTGATATTATTTAATAAAATTTAGTTTATAATGTGTGACTTAGAAATTCTATTACCAAGTCTGTAGACTACAGAACTAATTTGCAGATGGACACAAGAAGAAACATGATATTATGTTCACTGTAGCAATGTTTGTAATTGATAAAAATGTATTTATGTTAATAAATAAATTGTAATGTGCTCTGTGCTTTTAAGTTGCAATGGACTTACAAATTACTTTCCAGTTATTTTTTCTTAACATGAACATAGCAAATAAAATGAAAGAGAAATATATTGAGAGGGATTTGTTGTTGTTATGTGCTGTTGAGTCACCTGAGACACATAGTTATCCTGTGTACAACAGCCCTAAACCCTGCTCTATCCTCTGTCAATCTCATTGCCTCTGACACACTTACTTCCATTACCCCAGTCACTGAATCAATCCATCTCACAGAGTGTCTTCCTCTCCTGCACTGTTCCTACACCCTCCCTAGCATGATATCCCTCTCAAAGGACTGGTCCCTCCTTGCAGTATGTCCAAAGTATGTCAGACGAAGCTTCAGAATCCTTGCCTCCAAGGAGCAGCCTGGTTTAATCCTCTCTAGGATGAACATGTTCATTATCTTAGCAGTCCATGGTATATTCTATTCCCCAACACCACAGCTCAAAGACATCAATTCTTCTTCTATCATCCATATTTATTGTGCAGCTCTCTGACATGTAGCAAGTGATTGCAAAGATGATGGCCTGTATCAGGCACACCTTAGTCTCCACACTGACATTGTTGCTCTTTAGTACTTTGGAGACGTCTCTGATTCCAGACTTTCCCATTGCAATATATCTTTTAATTTCCTAGCCGCTGGTGACAAGACTGTTGATTGTGTAACCAAGCAAGCTAAAGCTGTTAACAATCTCAAACTCTTCACCATCTATCATGATGCTGCCAATTGGTCCAGTGGTGAGAATGTTTGTTTTCTTGATATTGAGACTTAATACATATTGAAGGCTGTAGTCCTTGAACTTCTACAGCAGGCACCAGAGATCCTCCTCAGTTTCAGCAAGCAGGGTTGTGTCATCTGAATAGTGCAGATTGTTGATGAATCTTCCTTCAATCCTGATGTCACATTTCTTCTCCTACAGCCGAGCCCCCCGGATAATATATTCTGCATATAGTTTGAAAAGGTATGGAGATAGGACACATCTCTGGCACACACCCTTCCCACTTTTGAAACATGCAGTGTTTTCTTGCTCTGTTCTGATGACTGCCTCCTGGTCCAAGTATAGTTTTCACATTAGCATGATCACTTGCTCTTGGATTGCCATTCTACTCAGAGTTAGTCACAGTTTGTTGTGATCCACACATAATAATGCCTTTGCATAATCAATGAAACACAGACAGGCATCTCTCTGGTACCCCCTGCTTTTAGCCAATGGTCATCTAACATTAGCTACAATAACCCTAGTACCATGACCCCTTCTAAACCCAGGCTGTACTTCTGAGAGTTCTCTGTTTATTTGCTGTTCCAGTCATTTTTTATAATCTTCAGCAGAATCTTGCTTGCATATGATATTGATATTAATTGTATTATTCAGTAATTTCCACACTCTGTTGGATCACCTTCTTTGGAATAGAAAAAAAATACGGATCTCTTCCAGTCAGTTCACCAAGTGGTTGCCCTCCAGATTTCTTGGCACAACCCCCATAGAGAAGTTTATGTAATTCTAATACATACATACATAAATACATACACACATACACACATACACATATGCATATATATAATATATACACATATATACATATGCATATATATAATATATATTCTATAGAGAGAGTATATACATATCTAAGGTGGTAAGATTGACAAAATGAGTTATAATTTATATAGCACAATATTCTTAGAGTCATGTATGCAAATATATGAAGTAAAACTGTTATCAGAGACCTCTCAAATTACTGAATTGCAATGATTTCAGTATGGAGACTAAGGTGCTCCTGCTTCAGGCCTAGTCTTTGCAATTACTTGCTATGCTTTGGAGAGCTGGACAGCAACTAAAGATGATAGAAGGAGAGTTGATGCTTTTGAGCTGTGGTTCTGGAGAAGATTATTGAATGTACGATGGACTGCTAAGACAACAAACAGGTTTGTCCTAGAGAGGGTGAGACCTGGTTGCTCCTTGGAGGCAAGGATTCTGAAAGTTCATCTGACATACCTTGGACAGGTTGCAAGTAGTCCTTGTTGAGGGATGTCAGGCTTGGGAGTGTGGAATGGCAGCATAAGAGAGGAAGACTCTCGATGAGATGGATTCACTTGGGTAATGGGGGAAGGTGTGTCAGAAACCATGAGATTGGCACAGTATAGAGCAGGGTTTAGGGCTGTTGTACATAGGGTCACTATGAATGTCAAGCAACTCAATGGCACATAACAACACATGCACACATATGCATCAGAAAAAATCTTTTGCTCTCAAATGTTGAACCTAGTTTGAAGTGGCACTGTTGTTGTTGAGTACCATCCAGTTGAAACTGAACCATAGAT
This sequence comes from Elephantulus edwardii, assembly GCF_000299155.1. NCBI lineage: Eukaryota > Metazoa > Chordata > Mammalia > Macroscelidea > Macroscelididae > Elephantulus > Elephantulus edwardii. The sequence goes on along the minus strand of NW_006399855.1, from coordinate 6,121,515 downwards.
GACCATCTGGTGGTTTTTCAGAAGAAATTATTTGCATCGGAGAAGATTTCCTTTCCTCCCTCAGAGCAGCTGGTGGATTTGAACCGTTTGCCTTTGGAACCACACCACAGCTTCTCACCAGTTGGCCAACAGGGCTGCTCCAGTAAAATATGGAAACATCCTGCTCAGACACAAAAGTTCCCTTTACAAAGATGTTGGCCAACTTAAATTGATGTTACTTTCTTAATCCTGCTAATCTAACACCATGATGCATTACACTCCTAAAAGGATTTACAATGTTTTTTCTGGTCTTCCCTTCCAGTCCTTCAGCCTGTTCTAAATAACAATGTTCCTATTTGGGATACTGTTGTGCACCTTCTGTAGCTAACTCTCCAGTGTGTCTTTAGAAGGAGTTAATCAAACAAGAGGAGATTGTTCTTCCACCCTCTGGGGAGTAACTGGTGGAGTCTAACCATACACCTTTGGAATTGCAGTGCATCTTCTTGCCACTAGGATACCACATGTTGTTGCTGTTGTTATGTGCTGTCAAGTCACTTGCGACTCATAGCGACCCTATGTACAACAGCCCTAAACCCTGCTCTGTCCTGTGCCAATCGCACTGCCTCTGACACAACCATCCCGATTGCCCCAGTCACTGAATCAATCCACCTCCTAGAGGGTCTTCCCCTCTTGCGCTGTCCCTCCACCCTCCCAAGCATGATGTCCCTCTTCAAGGACTTGTCCCTCCTTGAAACATGTCTAAAGTATGTCAGATGAAGCCACAGAATCCTTGCCTCCAAGGAGCAGTCTGGTTTAACCCTTTCCAGAATGAATCACATACCATGTGGAATTTCCAAAATTGTAAAACTTAAAGTCTCTTCTTCCCTGACCATTACAGACAGGTTTAAAGGGCAAATAGACACTGTATATAAATTGCAACTTTGTAATCTGGGGACTAGATTGATTTGATTTTGTATGGAAGTGGAGGAATAATGTATATCAAATAAGTGTAATAAAACATGTCTATTTTTTTGGTCTTTTTTTATTTATTTTTTTTTAATTTAGGTTGTTTATTTTTCATTTCAATGAACATCTACAGAGATTTTGGGATTCCATTCATTCATTGTTGCACCCTTCTCCCCGCACAAACCCCTCCCCACTCGCCCCCCATTTGCTCCTCTCCTTGAAAAGCAAAGGAAAAACTCCCTCACTGGTACACAATCCCCCCCACCCCGCAGTGCGTATGTGTGAGTATGTGGTAGTACATAATACTTAACATTTGTGTGTGCACATAAACATAATTTCCATTTAAAAAATTCTATTAAAAAACCAAACCCTCCCATTAAACCAATTCCAACTCACAGAAACCATACATTAGTATCCTAAGACTGTAAATCTTTATAAGAGGACATGAGCTATCTTTTTCCAAGGTGAAGTTGTTTGATTTCAATCACTGACATTTTGGTCATCAGCCCAACATATTAAATATTACACCACCAGAGAGAGAGACAGACAGAAACAGAGGTAGAGAGAAACGGGGGGGTGGGGGGAGAATTAAGATTTAGATCTATATACATATCTTTTATATACATAATTGCTGTTACATGCCGTCAAGTGTCATGACTGATAGTGACCCTATGTATATCAGTCCTGAACCCTTCTCTATCCTATGAAAACCTTATTGTCTCTGACACACCTAATATCTCACTACCCCAACACACTGAGTCAACCATCTCTTTACAGTCTTCCTCTCTTTTGCTGTCTCTTCACCCTTCCAAGCAGGATATCCCTCTCCAATGACTGGTCCCTCCTTGCAATATGTCCAAATATGTCAGATAAAGCCTCAGAATCCTTGCCTCCAAGGAGAATCCTGGTCTTACCCTCTCTAGGATGAACCTGGTTGTTCTCTAAGCAGTCCATAGTATATATATTCAATGCTCTTCTTCAGCACCACAGCTCAAAGACATCTATTCTCTATTACCCCTAGTCATTGTTCAACTTTCTTATTCATAGCAAGTAATTGCAAAGACTATGGCCTGTATCAAGCACACCTTAGTCTCTAGACTGACATCATTGCTCTTCAGTACTCTGGCAAGGTCCCTATCAGCAAACTTTCCCAATACAATTTTATTTCCTGGATGCTGGTACCAAAAGCATATTGTGGAGCCAAGCAAACTAAAGCTGTTAACAATCTCAATCTCTTTATACATATATATAACCTCTGGGCTCTATGAACTTAGAGAAATGATGAAATTTATGCGCAATTGTTCAGGTCTTTCATTCATCAGGTCGCTATGAGACATCTATGACTGGACAGCACTTATCAACACCACCACCAACATAGAGAGAACTCTGTGGGCTTGGTGGATAGAAAATTATGCTACCAAGTCAAAGGTGGGTGATTTTAATCTGCAGCCCTCAGGCCTGGTTTTGTTTTTGGTCAAATATTCTTCTAAGTGGTATAGCACTGGTCTGTTCATTTACTATAGAGGTAACTTGTGGTTTCTGTGATGCTAAACACTGTGACACTGATTCATCAAACAGGATAATGGTTACCCATGGTGAAAAGTGTTTGGTGGAGCTCCCCAATTAAAAGAAGCTTGGAAACAGGAGTGGCATCCACTTTCAAAAGAGCTTGCCTCTGGAAACTCTATGAACCTGGAGAAACTATGAAAGTTATCCAGCTGTTCAGAGCTTTCATTCATAGGGTTGCTATGAATCATCTATGACTCGACGGCACTTAACAATATATATTACACACACACACACATATATATGCATATATGTATGTATGTATATGTATATTCTTTTTCTTTTCATATATGATAAAAATAAAACTATTTCAGTAGATACTCTGAAATACAAATAAGAAAAAGATACCTTGTTAAATCTTTCTTGTAATACTTTTGCTAGTTATTTTTTGTTAGTTCAGGCACATGTGCTTTTCTAACACTATGAAATTAATCTGCTTTGAATTAATTAACTAGTAAGAAGCAAATTGAGTTACTAACATTTTCAAACAGTTAAAGCATCTCCTGGATTAGTTTAGTGAAGTTATGAAATATTATATAACCCTAGAAGTCAGCTTCTCCATGGCCCCAGCCTAAGGGAAGAAAGCCCCATACATAGAAAAAAACCTACAAACACTAACTGCATTAAAACATTAATTTCTTCTTTGGGATCAGTTCCCAGCTTAACAAGTTAACCTCTGCTTCATTAGGGAATAAGCTGAAAGGAAGGCATAATTGAGGATTTTATTCAGAGAGAAATTGATAGCTGTGACTCATTCATCATCTTATACATATTTGTGGAAAATAATTTTCTACTCATAAGGGAACAATCCATAAAATATTTTTCATTTATGCATCTTTTGGAGGACTCAAGATAAGTTCCTTTGGAAGAAATACGGAAAGGTCATGTCACCTAAACTGGTTTAGAGATTCCACCTCTCTCACAGCAAAGAGGTCAGGTCAAATATTTATGTAATTGCTTAGAGAGGTCTTTCTTTATATGATTTTAAGATGTGTCTACAAAGTACCCTCAAGTTTATATAATACACATTAATAATAAAGGACTTTAAAGAAGCTGAAAGGTCATATAGTACAATCCTTTAATATTTTCAGGCAAGAGATCTAAGATCTAAAAAGGTTGAAAGTCAAAGATTTTAAGAAAGTTCCCTGATAAAATTTAGAGTTAATTTGGAGCATACTCAATTCTCTCCTAGTTTAGCCTCTTCGATATCTAGTTACTGTGTTTTAAAAGAGCTAATATATTTTAAAGCTCAAGATATCTTTACTCTTTATTACCTCCTTGACGTCAATATTCCTCCAGATTTAAGTTCCTAGATTTTCTTACTGTTTTACCTTTAGAAACATAATATGTGTATTTAAGGAACATTGTATTTTACCATAAGAATAGTCACAAAATCTTTTTTAAGTCTCTGAATTATTTGCTCTAACTTTGCATTTTTTGCTTCCTCCAGAGATATATGACATCATTACACTATCAAAAGATGTCTTTTAAGCACAATAGAAGTGTGGCCCTGATTATATGTATGCACATATGAAGTATACTTGCCTGTAGTTTTCAATGATGAGACAGTCAATACTTCTAGAGACTCTGTTGTAGAATATTCTAGTAGTACAATATTATAATATTCTCTTCATAGATGTGAATTATACTTTTTCTTTTACCTGCTCTCTGCAGTTTATTATTTTCATCATTATAGTATATACACTGCTTGGAAATTCCACATTTTTCAATCACTACTGTTCCACCTAAGGTAGTTTGGGCCATTTCTCCCCATTTACCAGAAAGCTAAGCAAAGTGAATTACCACTTTCTAGATGAGTCAGATGTTCACTTTTGTGTTAAAACAGTGATTTATAAATGCTTAAATTAATTCAACTACCTCTGCTAACTATTTTGGGATAACAAAAATGTGTTAGTCTATTAGTGATATTTTTATCTTGGCTCCCTTCTGCCCATACTCACAGAAATTATTAAAACATAAATAACTATCCAAGGCATAGAAGAAAATATTAAAGTGTTTTTTTTTCTTGTAGGCAAAATTTTAATATAAGCTTCTTTGAGAACTTTCTAGCATAGATGAACATAATTTTAAAAATATTGTTTCAAGTTTTTAATATGCTTTTGTCAATTTTACTAGTGTATAATTAATTATAAAATATGTATTATTTCAGAAATTAATATGTGTGTCCTTTAAGTAATCTAGGCCAATAGGTACTGAGATCTACAGAACTTCCCTCTTCTAAAACTAGGACAGAAAATCTCTTTCTGCACCAAAAACACCTCTGTTTGTCCTGCTTATAATAACCATAGTAAATTATGTCAATAACATAGTTTCTTATACTACAGTCACCAGATAGGAAAAATATCACTGATATATAGGTTCACAGTTCTTAATTTAGCTAACAAATCAAATATGCAAACTAGTAAAACTCTTGTGTGTGGAAGAACACAAAGGAAAAGGCATTGAGTTTGCAACAGCATACAGTGCACGATTAAATTTCAAACTTCTAAAATGAATGATCCATGTATGTAATGACCATTTTTCATGATGAGAGAAGAAGAAAATATGTGGAATAGAAGTTGAACAGAAACTGAATTGAAGAGAATTCAAAGTGTGTGGTGGCAAAAGGAGTATCACCAAGCATCAGAAACCATAGGTTTAAATCTTAGTGATGTTATTTACTTATTGCTCACTTAACTTACTATATCTTTGACTTGAGGAGAATTACTTACTTTCTCTGAATATCAGTTTCACTGTCTGCACAAGGAAGATAATGTCTCCTCTCTAAGGCAGTCTGATAAAATGATATTTTACATGTGACAGGCCCTAAAATAACTCAAACAATGTAAGCCTTGCAATTTATGTTGAGAGATTTCACGAAAGAGAGGCCCTATTTTTTTGTCAGATCTAAAAAAGAACCCCTTTACATTAAACAAATTTATACATGAAAGAATTTTAATTTAAAAGAAAGTTTTCTTTTTTTAATATTCATTTGTATTAACTGGTGCTATACTAAAGAGTTGAATAGAAGATTTCAAAAGGCAGCACGGGATGACAAAGCAAAATATTACAATGAAATGTGCAAGGAGTTGGAGTTAGAAAATCAAAAGGGCCGAACTTGCTCAACGTATCTTAAGCTCAAGGAACTGAAAAACAAATTCAAACCTCGAGTTGCTATAATCAAGGATGCTTCGGCAGAATGTTAAATGATCCAGGAAGTATTAAAAGAAGATGGAAAGAATATACTGAGTCACTGTATCGAAAGGAATTGGAAGACACAGAAGAATTTCATGAAACGACATATGAGCAAGAGCCTATGGTGATGCAAGAAGTAGTTCAGGCTGCTTTGAAGGAAATGGCAAAAAATAAGGCTCCAGGAATAGATGGTATACCAACTGACATATTTCAGTTAACAGATGCTGCCCTGGACGTGCTCACCAAGTTGTGCCAAGAAATCTGGAGAACAACCACTTGGCCAACTGACTGGGAGATTGATATTTGTTCCTATCCCAAAGAAAGGTGACCCAACAGAATGTGGAAACTACAGAACAATCTCACTTATTTCAGATGCAAGCAAAATTTTACTGAAGATTATCCAAAACCGACTGGTACAGCACATCAACAGAGAGCTACCAGAAGTCCAGGCTGTGTTTAGAAGGGGTCGTGGTACTAGAGATATTGTAGCTGATGTTAGATGGATCTTGGCTGAAAGCAGGGAATACCAGAGGAATGTCTGTTTTTCATTGACTATGCAAAGGCATTTGACTGTGTAGATCATAACAAACTATGGTTGACTCTGACAAGAATGGGAATCCCAGAACACTTGATCGTTCTAATGCGAATCTTATACTTGGACCAGGAGGCAGTCGTTAGAACAGAGCAAGGGACCACTGCATGGTTCAAAATTGGGAAGGGCATACGCCAGGGATGCATCCTATCTCCATACATTTTCAACCTATATGCAGAACAGATTATCCAGGAGGCTGGGCTCTATGAGGAGAAATGTGGGGTCAAGATTGGTGGACAATTTATCAACAATCTGGATTATGCGGATGACACAACCCTGCTTGCTGAAACTGAAGAGGACCTGAAGCGCCTGCTGCAGAGCGTCAAGGACTGCAGCCTACCATATGGATTGAGGCTCAATGTCAAGAAGACAAAGATTCTCACCACTGTCAGCACTGGATCAATTGGCAGCATCAGAATGGATGGTGAAGAGATTGAGATGGTATACAGCTTTAGTTTGCTTGGCTCTGTAGTCAACATTCTTGGCACCAGCAGCCAGGAAATTAAAAGGCGCATTGCCATGGGAAAGTCTGCTGTTAGGGACCTCTCCAAAGTACTGAAGAGCAATGGTGTCTCTCTGGAGACTAAGATGCATCTGATACAGGCCATGGTCTTCGCAATCACTTGTTATGCATCAGAGAGTTGGACAATGACCAAGGAGGACAGAAGGAGAATTGATGCCTTTGAGCTGTGGTGCTGGAGAAGAGTATTGAGAATATCATGGACTGCTAGGAAAACAAACAGATTTGTCCTGGAAAGGGTTAAACTGGAGTGGCTCCTTGGAGGCAAGGATTCTGAGGCTCTGTCTAACCTATTTTTGACATGTTGTGAGGAGAAACCGGTCCTTAGAGAGGGACATCATGCTTGGGAGGGTGGAGAGATGGTGCAGGAGAGGAGGGCCCTCTATGAGGTGGACTGATTCAGTGGCTGGGATAATTGTGATGGGAGTGTCAGAGACAGTGCGATTGGCACAGGACAGAGCGGAGTTTAGGGCTGTTGTACATAGGGTCCCTATGAGTCGCAAGGGACTGGAAGGCACATAACAACAACAACTATCTACAGTCAACTGATAATTGATAAGGAAACAAAACTCATTAAATTGGGAAACCACAACTTCTTTAACAAATGATGCTACCAAAATTGGACATCTACCTACACAGAACTGAAACAGGATCCATATGTTATCATACACTAAAATCAAATCAAGGTAGATCAGAGACCTAGGAACAAAACTCAAAACCACTGGATTAGAAGTACTATAAGGGAAGTTTTGCCCTGGAGACAGGCTTGTTAAAAGTAGAATTTGGCAGTGGGTTCTGGGGCTAAGTCTAGGGGACAGATTAAGTCCTCTCCAGTATTCTGAGGAAATTTGCATTTGAATGGATTTGTAGATTCACCCTGTACTTTAAATTGAAGAGGTTCACATTTGAAAGAAAGGAAAGTAGGAACACCGAAAAAGAAGACAAAAAGTCTTTCATTTTTAAAAACTGAAATAAGCTGTTTGGTTTCTGAACCTGGGTAAAGTCAGTGCCCATCAAAGCCCACTTCTAGCACTTGAAGTTAAAGGGAGCTGGCACATATATTCTCTTGTAGTGATTTCCTGGATCCACTGGAGTGGAAGGGGGAGGCATGCAGCAAGGAGGAAACAAGCTGAGCTTGCACGTGTTCCTTCATCACACCCACCTAGCATGCACAAATATATGGACAAGAGAAAAAGTGTTCCTGGCATGAGCATCAGGAAGTCATGAAGCCCTTGGCTAGCTGACTTGATCCCATTGTAGAGGTCAGTCTGAAATATAGGGAGAAGTGTGGGCTCTTGTATTTGCAGCTGATGCCCATTTGGGCCTAACCACAGTTGGTCAGGTATGAGTTGGCCAGAGCCCAATCAGATGAAAAGAAGCTGATCCATCCAAATTGTGAGTTAGTGTTGAATACTGCAACTGATGGCTTGCCCTGGGTTTCACTTTACTTTTGGATGCAGATGCTCAAAATTTCCAAAATAGACAGAAGATTATTCAGAGAGAGAGAGAGAGAAAAAAAAAAGGTGCATGCTTGTTCCATTAGAGAATTAGTTTGATAAGGGAAGGAAAATCAGAAAATGGATGTCTAAAACAGGGATTTTAATACATGAGGCATGAAGTAGCTGACTTACATGTTTTAAAAAATGTAGTTAAGAGTAAGATGGTCATAAGGAGAAAGTTAATTCTTCAAATACAAAGGTTAAAGGCTAGAAAAGCTAGGGAACGGTCTCTGGTGTTCAAGATTCATTGTTCAAAATGGCTTTCCTAGCCACTGAGTTTGACTTTGCAATATAGATGGGCAGGGATTTCTATTCATAGGGGATTCACTAGTGTTTCTATTCAATTGAATGGGTTCAGTAGTAGAAATTGAGAATGTCACCATGAGCAAAGATGCGGAGAATGCAAACTGTGAGTCCTTTGTGGCCAAAGATTCCTGGACTATTCAGAATGGTACCTTCAGGAAGAGCAGCCTCAGCACAGAACCAGACAACTGAAACAGAGCTGCTCTAGGGACTGATATCTCACTGAACCAGCATGAGGCGCCTCTGTCCAAGTTTGCTGGAGGGAAATGTCATAACTGGAAGGACCAAGAACTTTGTAATATTGGCCTAAATCCATGAGGTTGAAGGCTCATGTGCCTGCAAGCACATCCCAGAAGCTGTTCTGACTGAACAATTATATTCTGCTGCCAAACTGAAGTATAGTCTTTTAATTTCTATAATAAGCACCATAATCAAGGTGAGGGGAACTTCAAACAAGCAAAATGTTTATGAATGATTGTATAAAAGTGAATTATATAAATAAGAAATATTCAAAATGATCAATGACTCAAAATTTTCAGATATATTATCACCATGCTATAGAAATTAAAAGACCATATATATTGTTTTATTTCCTAAATCTAGATGGTTTTATATGCTGGCATAATATGTCCCTCGAGGAAATATGAATAACAGAAGCAGCTATAGAGAGACTTAATTCATCAGTTTCTGAGTTAAGCAAAGTTAGAAACTTACTAAGAAGACCTGCTTTGTATTGTCACTTTAAAATTAAAAAAGAAAAAAAAAAGCCATACAAAAAACTACAGCTACAGGTTTTAAAGATTTCTTTGAAACAACTGAAGAGTGAACTTTAATTCATGTTTTTTAAACAAAGGTTATATGAGACTTACAGCAGTCTTACAATATCAGCAAGAATTGCACATTACGCTCTGAGTGCAACTGACTTTCAAATTTCTCTACAGGTATTATTTCCCATGAATAGGAACAAAGAGCAAAAACAGTTAAAAAAGCATATTCAAATGTGTGCATAAAAAGGCATGGTAAATGAATACTGTTTAGTTTGCTGACATAATTACTTGAATGTAATTTTTATGAGTCGTAGAAATCTTGGCATTTTCACTGAACCAGATAATTAGACTCTGAATAGAACAGGGTCAGAATAATTAATACATCAAAACTAGATGAACTTTTTCTAATTATTTTTATTTAATCTCTATTATAATTATTGTTATACTCTGCTGAGCATGATTGCCTCATGTTCATAGATTTGAATGCAGTCTTACAGTTGCATCCTGGGACTTTGTGGAATATTAACAAACCGTGGCATGGAGAAATTAGAATGATGTAGTTTCATGATGGAATTCTAAATTGGAATTTCATATTTTTCTATATAGTTGCAGAAAATTTGTTCCCTAATCATAAAAATATGAATTTTAAAACAAAAGTCTACTTTTCTTTCAAGTTATACTTCTCCAAAGTTCAAGAAAAAAATTATTTCCTAAGAGTTCTTTGAAAGGCCTGCCATGCAATTTATGTAAAATTTTCTGAAAGGTGATTGCATTAAGTTTTTCATTTGAAAGTTTTTAGTATCATGATGAATCTTAATTATGACAATGAATGAATCAACAGGCAGTGAAGATCATCATTAACTGTTATTAAAGACGGTAATCTTTAAAATTTATGTGAGGAAGTAATGGTGTCACTTTCTGGTTATGATGATAACTACCTCGCACTGTAAAACCATTCTATGCCCACAGTGAAAAAGAAATTATTATAGCAGATGAAACTAAGAATACTGATAGAATAGATTTTAAGCTCAAGGACAAAAGGTTGAATGTCAAACTCAAAACCAAATTCACTGCTTACCTAGACATTCCATTTCATAGACATATAAAACAAACTAGAACTGCCACATAGGGTTTACAAAGCTGTAAACTACAAAAACAGACTATCGAAACTGGTGGGTTCAAACCAGTGAAGTTCTGGTTACTAACCTAGTGGCTTAGTACTTTAACAGTTGTACCGTCAAGGGAGCTCAAGGGAGCTCTGGTGGTGATAAGAAGCTGCTCTGCAATTCCAAAGACACATGGCTCAAATCCACCCGCTGCTCCATGGGACATGGATGGGCAATCTCCTCTTGTGTAATTTACAGCCGTTGAAACACCACTGGAGGGTCAGCTATGGATCCATTCTGACTTGGTAACAGACAACAACCACAACTACCATCAAGGCTTAGGATAGTATAAAATATGACTGAAATATGACAAATTTATGTCTGACATCTGAAATAAGAATGGTATAGTAAGAAACAAAAAAGTCTTCATAAAAATGGTAGTGGTGGTGGTGGTGGTTATTGCCATGAAGTCAATTCTGTCTTAGAGAAGAACTGCTCCATTTAGTTTTCAAGGTTTTGATCTTTCAGAAGTTGGACATTTAACATTTTAACACATCAAAAACTACACAAAAGTAGCAACCTGTTTTCCATAGTTGTACAGCTTTGAAAACCCTATGGGGCAGTTGTACTATCACAAAGCGTAATTCTGTGTTGAAATCAACTTAGCAACAATAAGTTTGAGGACTTTCAGAAGCAGATGGTTTATTCTATCTTCTGGGTTGTCTGTAGGGGACATCAATCATCAATCTTTATCGAGGATTCAAGCTCTTACATGCTTGTCAGGTAATATATTCGATGAAGACAGTAGTTACAGGCATCAATGAAAAACCTTTAAGTTACTCCTAATTCAAATTTCCTTTTCATAGCTTGGCTGGTATTACCTTCTATCATGAAACTTCATTTTGCATATTTGGGCATATTATCAAGAAGGGCTAATTCTTAGAAAAAGAAAACATGCTTATAAAAGTTCTACCATATCTTGCATCAAAGAACAAAAAGAATTCTGTTTTGTTACCACATATATGCCTTTACTTTTGACTAAAATATTTTTGGACTCAAATAGCATGAGAGCTGTGTCAAAAAAGAAGACCTTCCACAAGAAGTATTGAAGAGTGGCTGCAACAATGAGCTTAAGAATGACAGAGATTGTAAAGATGGATAAAAGGTAATACAGGGTTGGTTTTTTTTTTATATATATACACGCGTCACTGTGAGTCAGAACTGACTTGACAGCACTTACAACCACATTTTCTCCTTATTTTATATGTCTCTTGACCGTATCCACATTTGATTAAAGTCTACATCTTTCTCTTATATTGACAGGATAGTGGAAAATTACTTTTCCCTTTTATTATACTAGTTTATTTACAATATTCGAACACATTGTTTTTCAGACCAGATTCTCCCAATTTCCCTCACCCTCCTGACCCACCAAATTGTACAACCCCATGATTAATGTCCCCCACACACATCCTTAACCCTCTGCTTTCACAAACCCCCTCCAATTGGAGTCTCATATTTCTATAATAATGGTATTTTACAATATTTGTCCTTATGGGACTGAGTTAATTCACGCAACAAAATGGAGTATTTTTAAATATTTAAATAAGCACTTAAGTTTGTTTCAGTTGTAGTGACATAATTGGTAGTTTAGAAAATGAAGTCACTATTAAGGATGCCCTTGGAAGGTGCTGTTCATTTGATTCCAACTCATAGTGGCCCTACAGAAATCAGCAATAAGGCTCAATTCTGTGCCATAGTAGTAATTATTACTATGCTTGAGCTCATTATTTTAGTCACTGTGTCAATCATCTTGTTTTGAGCTTTCATTTTTGCTGACCTTACGAAGCATTCCCCAGGGATTTGACTCTGGTCACAGCATGTCCAAAAATACTTGAGACAAAATCTCACTATCCTCTTTTCTAAGTATTCTTGTTGTACTTCTTCCAGGACCAATTTATTTATTTGTTTACCCCCTAATTCCATTGCAAGTGAGTTGATTCCAACTCAGAGACTCCATATGACAGAGAAGAACTACACATAGCATTTCCAAAGCTATATAATCTTTCCAGCAGCCTATTGCCATGTCCTTCTCTCTCTTTCTGAGAACTTGCCTAAGGTATGTAAGAAAATTTCCCACTTTTAAATAGTACTCTTGCTATACTTCCTTGAAGATAAAAAAACTGTGGTATATTTAATATTCTTCACCAATACTCTAAGTTAGTTCTTCATCAGTCTTCCTTATTCACTGTCAGCTTCTCTCTATATATTAAGGGAAGGTATACTATATAATTATACTAGTTTACAATGTGAGTATGTTGATTGCCATCGAGTTGAGCATGACTCACAGCAACCCTATGAGAAAAAGGCCTGAAGCTTTTTATAACTATCATCATTTATCAAAGTTCATAGAGTTTCCAGAGACATGTTGTTTAGAAAGTGGATACTACTTCTGCTTCCAAACCTGTCTTAAACTGGGAACTCCATCAAATATTGTCTACCGTGGGTAACCATTATATCATATATGTGAATATACTCTGTGAAATACTAGTAATACTATTACTTAAATCAGGTGTACTTTAGTTCTCAAGGAGACATCTTCATCTGAAACACATTAAAGATATATTTAAATTTTTGGGTGTGCAGTGTAGAATGTTTTACTTCTTCACTGCTGCTTCTATGAGTATTAACTGTGGATTCAAATAAATTAAATCCTTAACAACTACAATTTTTTCTCCATCTATCATGATGTTAATTATTGGTCCAATTGTGAGGACACAAGTCAATAAACACACCAACAAAAAACTTTGACAGTTTCTAAAAATAAGGGGCACTATGGAGAAGAGAAACAATATAATTATCAACTGAAGAATTAATTAAAATAAGCAAATCACTCATTAATCATTCACTAAGAGAATACTTCCTGTAAATTCAACAAAAATAAAGAAGCAAACAAGGCAAAAACTCAACAGATATGTTCTGAGTACACAGGTTAAGAGGATTTCCTAAGGTTAAATATTCTGTAGTTAGTGAAAAGTTGTCAATTCAAACCCACAGTTCAAGTTGTCAGAAGCAAAATAGGAGAATGAGGAGGAGGAAATAAGCTTCTGTAAAGATTACATCCTAGGAAACTCTGTTGGTTCACTCTGCTGTGTCCTGAAGTCACCATGAATCAAAATCCACTCAATACCAATAAATTATTATTTTAAATCCCACTTCAATTATATGTAGCCATACTACGGACATTGATATAATGAAATAAGTTACCTTATTTTATAAGATTCACACATAATTATGTTTAACTGGAATGCCGTCAAGGCTGGGGCTTTTTCAACATAGTTCAGGAAATAATTTGTAGACCCCACTTCCACTTATATTTTACAATTAAATTTTATTCTAATAAAAACTGGCCGTCGAGTCGCACTTAATGGCACTTAACATCAATAACATCAACAGAGAGAGAGATCAGCTGGCCCAGTGACCAAGACCAAGGTGGGTGACCTGTGGTTGCTGTGAGGCTGAACACTATGACACAGAGGTGTCAAATGCGTTAATGGTTGGCTACCCAATGCGGACTGAGAGTGGGGTGGAGCTCCCCGATTAAAACAAGCTTGGAAGGAGGAGTGGCATCCACTTCCATAATAGCTTGTCTCCGGAAACCCTATGAACCTGGAGAGAGGATAAAAGGCACCAAAGCGTCCATGACTCTCCTTCATAGGATCGTTATGAGTTGCCTGCGACTCGACGGCACTTAACAACAACTAACAACAATAAAAACTGGCTTAAATCAAGACATAAAATTGATGAAGTTATGTAAACTAAGTAAATTGTTAAAATGTAATGCTTTAAAGAAAAAAAACACAACTATTTGTGCAAAAAAGTTTTAAAAATGACAATCTGGTTTCAGATTAAATTCACTTGAGAGGGCCAGAGTACAATGGAACAGAAAAAAAAAATTGTAATCCAAAAATATTTTGGTCATTTGTAAAGATAGATATGTGCCAGTAAAACATAGTGACTTTTATGCACAGAAATGAAGGATTTAGAATTCAGGATATTATCTGCCCACTAATACACTTATTGTTATTGTTGCTGTTATGTGCTGTTGAACTGAGTACAGCTTATACCAAAACATATGAACAACAGATCTAAACCATGTCTTATTCTGTGCCCCTCATAATCTGACATACATACCATTATTGTCATAACTGTGTTGATCCACCCAATAAAGTTTTCCTCTCCTTCACTGACCCTAACCTTTCAAAGCATGATGTTCCTGTCCAAAATTGTTGTGTGCCTCTGAGTTGGAATTGACCTATAGTTGACCCTCCAGAGGGTTTTCAGAGCCAGTAAATTGCACAGAAGGAAGACTGTCCATCTTCTCTTGTATAGCAGTTGGTATATTAGAACTGCATGCCTTTGAGATGACAGCCAGTTCCTTATGACTAGGCCACCAGAGTTGCCAAAGAATAACCTCAAACGACAACATGCTTAAGTATGTTAGACACAGCTTCATCATCCCTACCTCTAAGAAGCACTCTGGCTTCACTTTCTACAAGACATATTTGTTTGTTCTTTTGGCAGTCTGTGGGATATTCAGTACTCTTCACCAACACCAGAGCTTTTGATTCTTCTTCTGTCATCCTTATGAAATGTCCAGCTCTCAAATGCATCGCAGACAACTGGAGAGACTGTGGCTTGAATCAGGCATACTTTAGTCTATAAATTGACACATTTTTCTTCAGGGCTTTGATGTAGTACCTGACAGTAGATTTTTCCAGTGATCTGCAACTCCAGATCCCCTGACTGGTGGTACCAAAAGGGTTGACTGTAGATCCAAGCAAGATGAAATTATTAATAATATCAGGCTCTTCTTGACCAATCGTGATGTAGCTATTGCTCCAGTAGTAAAAATTTTTGTTTTCTTGATGTTAAGATATAATCCACACTGATGGCTCTAGCACTTGATCTTCTGTAGCAAATACCTCAAGCGTCCTGGCTTGCAGCTAGCAAGGTCATTTTATTTACATAATGCAAATTGTTGATGAGTCTTTCTCTAATCTTGATATTACATTCTTCTTTATAAAGTCCACTGTTCAAATGATTTGCTTGTATGCTTGTTTGCATGCATGTATGGAGAAAGGATATGGCATAAGAATGTAAGTATAGGTATATAAAGGAATTTAGGTATAGGTATGGAAATTAAGAAGCAGAACTGAAGGTTTCAAAGAGCACTGCAGGAAGACAAAGCAAAGTACTATAATGAAATATGAAAAGAGCTGGAGTCAGAAAATTAAAAGGACCAAAGTCGTTTGGCATTTCTTAAGCTGAAGAAACTGAAGGACAAATTCAAGCCTCTTGTTGCAATACTCACGGATGCAAGGATGCAAAGTGCAGAACACTGAATGAGTCAGGAACCATCACAAGAAGACGGGAGTGGACAGAGTCACTGTACCAAAAAGACTTGTCTGATACAAAAGAACTTCATGAAACAACATATGATTAAGAGTCAATGGTGATGAAGGAGGAAGTTCAGCTTGCTCTAAAGGAATTAGCAAAATATAAGGCCTCAGAAATTGATGGAATATCAGTTGACATATTTTAGCAAACAGAAGCTGCAGAGGATATGCTCACCAGGTTTGTGCCAGGAAATCTAGAGGACAACTGCCTGGCCAACTGATTGTAAGAGATACATATTTATGTCTGTTCCAAAAAAGGGGGATCTAACAGAATGTGGAAATTATCAAACTCATATACTACACAAGCAAAATCCTGCTGAAGATTATCCAAAAACAACTGGAACAGTATATTAACAGAGAACTACCAGAAATACAAGCTAAGTTTAGAAATGGGTTGTGACACTGGAGACATCATAGCCAATTTCAGATGGATCTTTACTAAAAGCCTAAAGTACAAGAGGAATGTCTGTGTTTCACAGTCTATACAAAAGCATTTGACTGTGTGGACCATAATAAATTGTGGTTAACATTAGAAGAATGGGAATTCCAAAACACATGATTGTGCTCATGCAAAACTTATACCAGGAAGCAGTCATCAGAACAGAGCAAGAAAACATTGCATCGTTCAAAATTAAGAAAGGAGTCTGACAGGGATGTGCCCTGTCATAATGCCTTTTCAACTATATGTGGAAAAGATTGTTAGGAAGGCTGGACTCACCACCAATCTGCATTATTCAGATGACACAACTTTGCTTGTTGACAATGAGGAGGACTGAAGCATTTTCCACAGAAGGTCAAGGACTGAAGTCTTCAATATGAATTAAAACTCAACATGAAGAAGACAAAGATTCCCACTGTCAGCCAATTGGCAACACCATGACAGATGAAGAAATTGAGATTGTTAACAGTTCCAGCTTGCTCAGGTCCACAATCAGAACTCTTGGAACCAGCAGGCAGAAAATAAAAAAACAAATTGTATTAGGAAAGTCTGTTGTCAGGAACCTCTCCAGAGCACTGAAATGCAAAGATTTCAATCTAGATACTAAGGTGTGCCTAATCCAGGCCATGGTCTTCACAATCCCTTGCTATGCATTAGAAAGCTTGACAGTGACTAAAGATGACAGAAGACGACTCTATGCTTTTGAGTTGTGGTGCTGGAGAAGAGTACTGGGCATACCATGGACTGCCAAAATAACTAACAGGTTTGTTCTGGAGAGGGTAAAGCTGGGTTGTTTCTTGAAGGCAAGGATTTTGAAGTTCCTTCTCACATACATTAAGTATGCTGCCAAAGAGGGACCTGTGACTGTAGAAAGACTTCATGCTTGGAAGAATGGAAGGATAATGCCAGAGAGGAAGACCTTGGAGGAGACACAGTATCTGGCTAATGAGAGTAGGAGTGTCAGAGAAAGTGAGATTGGATCAGTATAGGACAGAGATATCATGCATAGGTTCTCTATGTATTGCAAACGACTCAATGGCACATAATAATAGCATATGGTTTATAGGTATGGAGAAAGGACAGAGGACACAGCCCTGACATACTTTCCCCAGTTTTAAATTATGTAGATTCCTTTACTCTGTTTAAACAACAACTACTCAATCTGGTATAGATTTGTATCAGAAAATTAAATATTCTGGAATTCTAATCCTTCTCAATGTTAGCCATAGTTTGTTATGATACACCCAGTCCAATGCCGTTGTATAATCAAAAAGCACGGACATTCTTCTTGTATTTTCTGCTTTCAGTCAAGATCCATCTGACATCAACAATGATATCCATGGTGCTAACCAGCCTGGACTTCTGGCAGTCCTCTGTCAATGTACTGTTCCAGCTGTTTTTGGATGATCTTTATCAATCTTTTGCTTGCATTGATGCAACAGTTGCCTAAGGATTGAACCATATTAATGTTTTTCTCTGTGGATGAAAAATTCAGGGCTTTATTCTGATTACAAAAAGAATAATGAAACTATCATAAAATATGGTTTTAAAAATAGTAAAAGGCATAAAGGGAAAAACCAAAAACCCCGTTGTAATCCTACCACCTACACATAACCATTATTAACATTTTAAAGTACAACACTACTAGTTCTTTTCTATACATTTATTTGTATAAAACTGCAAACATCAAACTTTTATTTAACTGAACCCACTACCCTATAGTGTACTTACTTCTTTGTATTTGATATTTCTGCCACTTCATCCAATGTTCTTTGACAACTTTGATTCTAATAGTTCCTCATGTGCTAGCTTGTAGATGCACAACAATTTTATTTAGATAGGTGTGCTATTATTTTTGCATATTAAAATTTTAAAGAATAGGATATCTGAGTGTCAAATTATTGAGGTTTACATTGGCATCCTTTACAAAATACATATGCTGTGTTAAAAATCCCAGCCCAGTCCAACCAAAGCAAAAAAAAAAACAAACAAAAACAAAAAACACAAGCTGAATCCAACTCAGTGTTCCTGTGTGTACAGAGTGGAACTGCATTTCATGGAGTTTTCCATGTTGTGATCTTTAGAAATAACTCAGGAAGGCTTTCTACCAAAGTTTCTCTAGATAGATATGAACCATCGAAATTTTATAAATAGCTAAACATCTAACTATATGCATTTTTAGAGATTCTCTAGTAAAAAAAAACTACATTATATGCACAGTCATTAAGACTCTTTAAATTCAAGTAAGCAGGATTCCTCAAAGAAAAACAGAACAAAGGAGATATTTAAATTGAAATAATAAGCTAAATTTGATGATAGTTTAATATCATAAGTTATACAAGAAGAAAACTAATTTGTATGCTGTTGTTGTTTGCATCCAGTCACAACCAACCCATAGCTGATCATTCAGTAGGTTTTTGGAGACAGTTAATTACATTGGAGGAGGTTGCCCATTCTTCTCCCATGGAACAGCTGGTGAAATTGAACTGTGTGCCTTTAAGATTGCAGCATAGCTTCTAACCACAAGGCCACAAGGACTCCCTGTTTAGTATATAGTAGGTAAAACAAAACCATATAAATTAAGCAAACATTATGAGCTCTATATGAACTATTCATATGGTGATTGTGTTATGTGTAATCAAGTCAGAACCAATTTTGCAGTGAATCTGAAAGGAGTAAATGGTCCATCTTCCTCTCATAGAGCAGCTAGCTGACAGATCTGAGCCATCTGTCTTTGAGTTGACAACTCTCTACCCACTAGGCCACTAGAGCTTCCTACTATTTACATAGTAATTAAATAATACTGGGAGTGGGGTGGAGTGAGATACATTATGCTAAGAATAGGGGAGGATCAGAATAAGAGAAGATTGTGAAAGGAGAGGGGCAACATGGGGAAGACTGAGTCTGACCTAAATAAACTCTACATAGGGGAACTGTCTCTATCAATAACATCCACAGGGCCAAAAAAATAGCTATAAGTTCAGACATGGCTCCTTATACTTCTGTACCTACTTCTACTGATCACTGGGTCCAAAAATCCATTGCAAATGACTCAGACTTGACTATACTTACAATTCTGGGCTTTATTAAGGAAATAGGTTGAGGGTGGAAGCAGGAGTGGCACCCACTTCTTAACATGCCTCTGGAAACTCTATGAACTTTGATAAATGATGATAGTTATAGAAAAGCTTCAGGCCTTTTGTTCATAGGGTTGCTATGAGTCATGCTTGACTCGATGGAACACAATAACAAATACAAGGGAGGTAAAGGATATCACACAGTGAAATTCCAAACGTAGTAAACAGCAGCAGTCCAAGCTTGATAAACAACAAGACACAATTTCTCAATTAGTTCAGGCAGCCCCTCAATAAATAAGTTAAATAAAGTTAGGCTTAGTCCAGGAACACAAATGCAAGAAACATCGTTTCCTAGCAAGTTTTGTTTCATAGCAGTCACAAGCGAGGTCTTTCTTCCAATTTTCCCACAATCTTTAACTGATTCCATCTCCAGAGCTCCACCCAGCTATAATTTACTGCAGCCACTTCACAGTATGGCCAGCTGTCCCTTTTATGTGGGCCTCACAGCTGTTGATGATATAGAAGACACTGATCAACAGTGAACCAATTGAGGCAGCTGGAGATGAACTTCCCAAAGGGGGCTGAGGTAACGACTAGAAAAACCATTTTCAGAAGTCCTAACACCACACAAACCCCTCAGCAGCAAAGTGCACTGACACAAGGTCTCTAACAATGGGCTTGAGCATGACAAAGATTGTGAAGGTCGTACAGGATAGGTCAAGGTTCAGATCTGTTGGTCACAGGGTTGCTATGAACCATAATCAACATGATGGCACCTGACAACAATAACAACAACATAATCCTGGGAAAATCATCCACTTGGAAAATATGGTAAACTAAATCCTTTATAGCATATTATAAAATTCGTAACTATTTGCATTTTACATTAAAATTAATTTCAGTCAAATAAGGAGTAAATGAATGAAGTAATTAATTTTTTCAATGAAAAGTTAAAAATATATTCCAAATATCTGCATTTGGGTAAATCATGGAGATTTTAAAGATAAACATAAAATAAATTCATAGTGCAAAATTAAATATTGAAATGTTTCTTCAGGAAGGAATCTAGACATTGTTCTCCTACCATAACTAGTAAGTAGACTTACAGCTCTTAAACAAATGATATGCTATGAATATTTTTTTACCAATGGTATTCATTATTTCTGCCCAATTATGTAATAAAAATCATTTTCTAATAGCATCAAGAAAACAAAGATTGTCACCACTGGGTCAATCAGAAGCATCATGATAGATGGTGAAGAGATAGAGGTTGTTAACAGCTTTAGTTTGCTTGGCTCCACAATCAACACTCTTGGTACTAAGCAGCCAGAAAATTAAAAGATGAACTGCATTAGGAGAGTCTGCGGTCAGAGACCTCTCCAAGGTACTAAAGAGAAATGATGTCAATCTAGAGACTAAGGTGTGCCTCATCCAGGAAATAGTCTTTGCAATTACTTGTTATACAATGGAAAGTGGGACAATGACTAAGGATTATAGAAACAGAATTGATGCCTTTGAGCTGTGATGCTGGAAAAGAGTGTTGAATATACCATGGACTGCTGGAAAACAAACAGGTTCACCCTAGAGAGGGTAAAACAAGGCTGCTCCTTAGAGGCAAGGATTCTGAAGCTTTGTCTGATCTATTTTGGACATGTTGCAAGGGGAGACTAGTCCTTGGAGAGGAACGTCATGGTTGGGAGGGTGGAGGGACAGTGCAAGAGAGGAAGACCCTCAACGAGATGGATTGATTCAAAGACTGGGGTAATGGGGATAAGTGTGTCAAAGACAGTAAGATTGGTACAGGATAGAGCAGGGTTTAGGGCTGTTGTACATTGGGTCACTATGAGTCTCAGTTGACTCGATGGCACATAACAACTACAACAACAATAGTATCTTAAGAAATGTTGTTGTTGTTATGTGCTGTATGAGTCACACTCATAGAAACCCTGTGTACAGCAGTTCTGAAGCCTGACTTGCCCTGAGGCGGTCTCACGGATCCCAACATATCTACCCCCTTTGTCCCAGTTACTGTATCAATCCATCTCATCCAGGGTCTTTATATCTGGTGCTGTCCCTTCACCCTTCCAAGTATGATGTCCTTCTCCAAGGTCTGATCCCTCCTGGCCACAAGCCCAAAGTATGTGAGACAGAGCTTCAGAATCCTAGCCTTCAAGGCGAAATTTGGTTTTCCCCACTCCAAGACAGATCTATTTCTTTTCTTGGTAGTCCATTGTATGTTCAAGACTCTTCTCCAGCACATCTTCAAGGCACTGATTCTTCTTATATCACTGACATTAATTTGGAACCAACTCATGGGTGACCCTCCAGTGGATTTTCAGATGTTACAAATCACTTGAAGATTATCATCTTTCTTCCACAGAGCAGTGGGTAGATCCAAACCCCTCTCCTTTAGATTGATAACACAACTCTCTACCAACTAAGTCAACAGAGCTCCCTAGATATATGTTGTTGTTGTTGTTGAGTACTATCGAGAAGAACCAATCCATAAATGACTGTCTAGTGGGTTCTCAGAGGTAGCTAAATGCTCAACAGAGAGTGCCTATCCTTCTCCCATGGTACAGCTGGTAGCCTCGAACTGAGTGCCTTCAGGATTGCAGTGCAGCTTCTCGCCACTAGGACACCAGAGCTCCATTTATATATAATACAGAAGAAAAAAAAAATATATATCTGTTTTATATTGGTATCCTCTCCCTGTTAGTATTGTTATCAGGTACCATAGAGTCAAGTATGACTCATAGCAATCCCACAAACAACAGACGTGAACCTTGTCCTATTCTGTGGCATCCTCATCATTTCTGACACACTTGAGCCCATTGCTGCTGTCAGTGTATTAATCTATCTTGTTGGAGTCTTCCTTTTTTTTTTTTTTTTTTGTTCCTCCACCTTTCCAAGTATGATGACCCTTTCCACGGAATAACCTCTTCTAGCAACATGTCCAATGTATTAGAGAATAAACTTCAACACCTTTTTCTCCAAGGAGTACTCTGGCTGCAGTTTCTCCAAATTATGTTTGTTCTTTTGGCCTTCTATCGATATTTGTTACTCTTCTCAAACATCACAAATCAAAGGCATTAATTATTCTTTTGTCATCCTTATTCACTGTCTAACTTTCATATGGATAGGAAGTGATTAAAAAGACCATGACTAAATCAGGTGTCCCTTCATTTTCAAACTTATATCATTGCTCTTCAAAACTTAGGGGTTTCTGACAGGTGATTTATCAAATGCAATGTGTATATTCATCTCCTGACTCTTAGGACAAAGACTGTTGATCCATATAAAGAGAAATAACTGATAATTTCAATACTTTCTTCATCATGATGTCACCTATTGGCTTAGTGGAAGGATCTTTGTTTTCCTGATGTTGAGATAAGTCCTTGATCTTTAAGCATTTCCATTTCCCCTGACTTTCAGCAAGCAATGTTGTGTTATCTGTATAATACAGATTGATTAGTCTTCCTCTGATCCTGATGCCACATTCTTCTTCACAAAGTTCAGCTTCATGAATTATTTTCTCAGCATGCAGATGGAACATGTATGGAGAAAGGATATAACCCTGTCACACTCTCTGATTTTAAACCAGAAAGAATAGTAGTTGCAAAGTATGAACGACGTGACAAATGAGGCTGGAGATCAAATGATTGGATTTTGCATATCCAATCACTTCTTCTTAGCAAATACTTTTATAGAAAACAAAACAAAACAAAAAAAATAAAACCACAACACACCACAAATCACCCACAAAACCCGAAAGGTAGCTTTACATATGGACCTCACCAGATGAAATACATAGGAATTGGATTGACTGAATCTGTGGATTCTTTGGAGAAGCTCAATTACCAGCAGTCAAAAGCAGGCCAGGTGCTGACTGTGGAATCATTCATGTGCAAGTCCAAATTAAGGCTTAAGTACCTTAAAATAAATCCACATGCATCAAAATATGGCCTTGAGTCTACCCTACTTGCATTAAAAAATCGTCTTAAGAGGGTTGAAACACTGAACACCGATGACTGAAGATCAGAGGAATTGTGCGATGACATCAAGGGATTCTGAAGGAGAGCTGTTTGGCTAACTGATTGGAAGAGATCCATATTCTCAATTTCCAAGAAAGGTGATTCATCAAAATGTGGAAATTATTGAACATTATTAATATTACATATAAGCAAAATATTGCTGAAAGTTATCCAAAAACAGCTAGAAGAATACACTGATAGTGAACTGTAAGAAGTTCAAGTGGGATTCAGAAGAGATTGCGGCACTAGGAATATAATTTCTGGTGTCAGAGGGATCCTGGCTGAAAGAATGTCTAATTGTGTTTTACTGACTGTGTAAAGGCATTTGACCATGTGGATCATAACAAACTATGGCTAACATTAAGAATAATGGGAATTCCAGAACATGTGATTATACTTATAAAACAAACAAGCAAGCAAACAGAAAACTATGTCTAGACCAAGAAGCTGTTGTCAGATCAGACCATGGGAACACCGCATGGAACTCATTTAATACAGTGTCAGCATATAGTCAGTACTGAATAAATAGCCATTGATTATATGTAATGCATTATACTAGAAAATGTACACTATACTAGAAAAGTAGAGGGACAATTAAAAGTGCCATCTCAAGAAAAGTTTTAATTTAGAGTTTTGTGTGAAAAGTTTTTATCTGCTATGGGGTGGCATGCAGATGATACACTGACTCACAGAGACCCATAGTATAGAGTAGTAAGTAGCCTTATAGGGCTTCCTAGGCTATCACCCTTATGAAAGCAGATCTCCAGGTAATTTGTCCCATAGATCCACTGATGGATTCTAATCAATGTCTATAGGTTAGCAAATGACTGTACCCATTGTACCACTATGTAGACTGTGGAACCGTTAGATAAAACAATGACAAAAATAACTAGAAGGCAAGTTCTCAAAGTGGAACATGATGTCCATAAATGAAATGTTATCTCCCAGGAAGAAAAAAACATGGAGGAAGATCCTGGATGAGATGGACTGATTCAATGACTGGGGCAATGGGGGTAGATATATCAGAGACAATAGGCTGGCACAGGATAGAGCAAGGTTCAAGGCTGTTGTTCAGAGTTGCTTTAAATCACAAGTAACTCGGTGGCACATAACAATAGCAACAGCAGAACTAGAAGTGGATTCCTTATGCTAACAGGTCTATCAACATGAGCTGACTTTTAAAGTATTTGTTATAACTTTCTTGGATGTTATTTCATATATGCTATTGTGTGTAAGATAAAGGTGATCCTTAGTCATCTAAGGTATAGTCACATAGTTTAATTTTCTGCTTAACTAAGAAAAAGATTCATTTTTCTCATCAATCTATCTTAAGTATAAAATTACTGTGTTAGACAAGATTTTTGAAATAATGAAATGGAGATATTAGTGTATAAACACGACAATTCTGAAGAAAGGAGCTCTTGTGACTTAGTGGTAAGGAGTTGTGCTGCCAACTCGCATGCAGCTCGAATCCACCAGTTGCTCCATCAGAGAAAGACAGGCAATACTCTCCCCTGTGATTTATGGCCTCTCAAAACTCACTGAGTTTCACCTAGTAGTCAGTTCTGTCTTAAGGGCAAATAACAATAGCACAATTCTGAAGAATATACATTTCAACTGTATCATCAATACTAAAGAAATACTGCTATCTTCTTGAACTTGTTATTCTATAGAACAGTCTACCAAACGTATTTGTTATTGTGCCTGTCTAGTGACTGCTAGGAAAACAAGCAAATTTGTCCTGGAAAGGGTTAAACTGGGGGGCTCCTTGGAGGCAAGGATTCTGAGGCTCCATCTAACATACTTTGGACATGCTGTGAGGAGAGACCGGTCCTTGGAGAAGCTCATCATGCTTGGGAGGGTGGAGGGACAGCGCAGGAGGGGAAAGCCCTCTATGAGGTGGATTGATTCAGTGAGTGGGATAATCGGGATGGGAGTGTCAGAGACAGTGTGATTGGCACAGGACAGAGCAGAGTTTAGGGCTGGTGTACATAGGGTCGCTATGAGTCACAAGCGACTCGACAGCACATAACAACAACAACAGTCTAAACTTTAAGTGTGACATTGTATTCAACCTCTGAAGAATTAAGTTGGGATTTGCTCGTACATGTGCCATAAATAGGGTATCTTAAGGCACAGTGAAAGAGAAAACAAATGCTACCTGACTTGAACAGAATCAAATTGCTTTTAGATAACCTTATATTGAACTATGCAAGGATATGAGTGGATCACAAAAAATTGTGGCTAATATTGAGAAGAATGGGAATGCCAGACATTTGATTATGCTCATATGAAACCTATACCTAGACCAGAATGTTGTTGTATGAACAGAGCAATGAAACACTGCATGGTTCAAAATCAACAGAGGAGTGCATTAAAGATATAGTCTTTCTCCATATATTGTCGCTCTATATGCATTTATCAGGGGAGCTCTGGTAGCCTAGTTGGCAAGACAGTGCAATGCAATCCTAAAGGCACACAGTTCAAAGCCACAAGTTTCTCTATAGGAGACGGATGGCTAATCTCCTCCTATGCGATTAACTGCCTCTCAAACCCACCTGAGGGTCAGCTATTGGTCAGTTCTAACTTGACAGAACACAACAACAACATATGTGGAACAGATCATTCAGAAGGCAGGACTTTAAGAAGAATGTGGCATTAGGATGGAAGGAAGACTCATAAAAAGCCTGCACTATGCAGATGACTGTGACACTGATGTGTCAAATGCATTAATGGTTGGCTACCCAATATGGACAGAGAATGGGGTGGAGCTCCACCATTAAAACAAGTGTGGAAGGAGGAGTGTCATCCACTTCCATAATAGCTTGTCTCTGGAAGCCCTACGAACCTAGAGAAAGAATGAAAGGCACCCAAGTGTCGAGGACTCTCCTTCACAGGGTCGCTACGAGTTGCCTGCGACTCGATGGCACTTAACGACAACAAAAATGCAGATGAAGCAACCTTCCTCTCCAAAACCAAAGGGGACTTGAAGCATTTGCTGCAGAAGGTCAAGGACTACAGCCTTCAAAATATATCGCATCTGAACATCAAGAAAACAAAGATCCTGCCTCAGAAGTCCATCAGCGTGTTCCAGTTTTAGAAAGACAGTCTCTTCCTTTTGTCTTTTTCCTTCTCTCCTTAACCTGCTTCTCTTTCCTTCAAATGTGTGTCTCTTCAAAGTTCCAATGTGAGTCCACAAGTCCATTCAAGCACAAATCTCCTCATAGCATTGAGTGGGACTCAGTCTCTCCCCTTTACCAAGCCCTAACAGCCTCGACTACATTATAATTTTGACAAGCTTATCTCCTGGGCAGACATTCCCTTTCAGTACTTTAAATTAAGTACTGTTCAAAGGGGGAATTACATGCATTCTAAAGCTACCATATCCAATGTTCATCAAAGTGCACTCCCAAGATGTTAGTTTGAAGTATACTCACCCATAGCAATCACCTGGATCCACAGGAGTGGAGATGGGTGGAATACAACAATGGAGAAATAGGCTGAACTTGGACCTGTTCCTTCAGTGTCGCTCACTCAGCATGCACAGATATGTGGATGAGCAGGGAAGGGTTGCTGGCTTGAGGGACAAGGAGTCCACGTCATGACTTATTGACTTGGCCCCATGTGGTGGTTAGGGCTGAGGTGAGGAGACCAACTGGTCTGGAATGTAGGGAGAAGTGTGACTGCTGAACTTGCAGTGGATGCCCATTTGAACCTAGAGATGGATGAAGGGGTATGAGTTGTCCATAACCCAGCCAGATAAAGAGAAGGATGACCTATGCTGTGAGCTAGGGTGACTGCTCCAACCTGTGAGCTAGAGTAGATTGCTTGTGGATGCAGATACTCAAGGTTTCCAAGCTGAACAGAGGATTCTTCAGCAAAAGTTTGTCCCCTCAGAGTTCGGTTTGATAGGATGGATAAATCAGAAACTGGATATTTTGAAAGGAGGTATTAGGACATGACGTATCAAGTAGCTGGTCTATACAATCTCATAAATATAGTTATCAGTAAAAAAATTTAACGGAACAAAAAATACACAATACACATGAACAAAATGTAAATTAAAGATTATATAAGGCAAATTGTGCATGCATGAAACACAGTGTAAAATAATGATAAAAATATTAATCAAAAACAAAGCAAAGTTAATTACTACTGGGATAATTGGCAGTATCATGATAGATGGAAAAAGATCGAGGTTGTTGACAATTCGATTTTGCACAGATCCATACTCAACATCCTTGGCACCAATAATCAGGAAATCAAATGATACTGGGAAAATCCTATTCTCAGTGACCTCTCCAGAGTGCTAAGAAAAATCAATGATGCCAGTTTAAGGTATGCCTGATCTAGGCCATGGTCTTCTCAATTGCTTGCTATGCATTTGAGAGCTGGGCAATGAATAAGGATGACAGAAGAGTCGATGGTTTTAAGTTGTGGTGCTGGAGAAGAGCATGGATTAACACAATGTCTGTGGCAACAGCGTCAGGTGTGTCAGAGAGAGTGAAGTTGGCTCAACACAGGGCAAGGTGCAGAGCCATTTTTCACAGAGTTGCTATGTGCTCTATCTACTTGACAGTACACAACAACAACAACATTTTAAACTAAAGTTAATTTTAACCTTTTAGCATATCTCTTCTATTTCTTTTTACTACCCTATTATACCAAGCACATCTTGGCTATATGTTTAAAACAAAGAATCAAAAGTTGTTCATTTGAAAGTGTTTAAGTGTGGTCATTTTTTATGTAGAAAGAATCTATAAATCTGTAAGATGTTGCCTGGATTTTTATATTATTTTGTTGGTGCTGTTGGTCTCTTTTCTTTTTTTAATACACATGAGGCAGATATTGGGAAGAAAATGATGCATACACCAGGTTTTGGGTGTTTGTTGTTTTTTTTTCTCTCCTGTTACACAAGATTTATATTTGCAACCTTTCCTTTGTCTCCAGTCTTTTGGCAGTTCATTCCATCACCTACATGCCTGGTGTGCTTCCTGGCATTTGAGTAATTTATCAGGGAGTATTAACTTACAAATGATAGAAGAATATGGAGTCAAGAAATGGGCTTTTCCATTTGGCAGCTCTTTTTTATCGGCGTTCATGTTTGGCTTGTTGACTTGGCTTAAAGTCATGAAAGAATTTCTGTGAACCTTTTAATGACCTTAGCTAAAAAACATTTTTATTCATGTAGTTTAAAGATCTATAGAGAAAGTGGATTTTCAGGAACACTGGTTCAATGCAGAGAATGAGGAAACAACTCAGAACAAATATTAACCCAGCAACATAAGTATTATAAAGGTAAAGCAAGAACAGATAGAATACTATGGAATCTGTGCATCTAATTGGACCAAGAATACGCTTTTGGACCATGTCTAGGGAAGCAAGACATCTGGGGAAGAAAACAGACTGAAATAGATATATATATACACTCACTACATAAATTACTGGCTACCAAGAAATTTTTCTGATAATACTTTAATGATTAATTTTCCTGTACTTTATCACATAACTTCATCAGAATTTGAACTCTGATTTTCATGCGCTTAATATATACATACATAGACATGTTATAATGCCAAAATCATAAACCCTAGAATATGAGTTTCTTCTCTGTTCTAAAGTAACTTTCTAAAACATTATCTAGTATGATTACTCTACCTTGCTGAAAATCAATGCCACTGCAACACAAACCAAGTGTAGAGTAACAAAGATTTTGCTAAAACTAACTTGCATTCATTTTTAAAGTCTTTAGTTACACAGGGAGTTGTGGCTAATTTGTATTGTTTTCCCCCCCAGGAGAGGGAAAATTTGTATGGATAAGCCACAAACTCTACATTTAGTCATATTTTTCATAATCCACTACTTAAAGTATTTATAGTATATAACACTGATAATTAGCCCATTTACAATTGGGAAATACATCACACAGAAAATTCCAAACTTCCAACATCAAGCTATGAACCACATAACATTCTTTTAAGTTAGATGATTCAAGAAACCTTTCAAAGTATTCATTCATTGTACATCTTTTACTTAAAACTAAAGAAGTAATTCTTAAAAATAGTTTTTCTAAAGTACGGATATTTATGTTGTTTTTATTTTGACACTTTATTCTAAAAATTAACAAGTTACTTCTCAGGCAATAGTCAAATAGACAAAAACAGGTGATTTACAATGTTTTTTTTTCCATTTCCCAAGATTTTATGCTATGCATTTTAAAAAAAATTTATACAAAAATATTCAGTTAAATTTTCCTTGGCAAACTTTAGGGGAAACTGAAATTTCTAAAAATTAAAATTAAAAAAAAGGAAAAACACTTGGCAATTATTTGAGCTGTTTTAAAATAAATCCATGTACATAAGTGAAACATGTGAAAGGTGAATTCAGCTGGTGTGCCTCATAATCCTTGGTCTCACACATTTTTGGCCTTTCACAAGGTACATTCTTAACCCACTTCATCACTTTTTTCTTGGAAGCAATCTTAGCTTAGTTTTAGTCTTTGAGGTTTCTCTCTTTGACAGGTTCCTGTCATATACAGAATCACACTTGGATAGATTTTGCTGTATTAGAGATTTTAAACAATTTATCTATTTAAAATAATAATGTAATTTATTCAGATAGGGTTTAAAATGTTATTTTATTATACTCTTAAGATTTCTTTCCTCAAATTTGGCTTGCTTAATTTAGTTGTCCCATATGTGTACATAATGCTTTTGAGAAACTCTAGGGAAAAAAATGCCCAAATTTTTTATATCTACATATATATTTTATATTCCAATAAATACATATCTCCATTAAATGA
This sequence comes from Elephantulus edwardii, assembly GCF_000299155.1. Lineage (NCBI taxonomy): Eukaryota > Metazoa > Chordata > Mammalia > Macroscelidea > Macroscelididae > Elephantulus > Elephantulus edwardii. The sequence continues at coordinate 6,091,211 of NW_006399855.1, read as the reverse complement.
AAAAACGTAACTAGGCACAATTGAAGCAATTTATATTAATTCAGATCAATTTATCTTTACGATGTTTACCACTGAATAATACTTTATTATTTAGCTATTATTTGAGCCTTGTTATGAAAAAGATAATGAAACCTGATTTGAAATATGGTATTTTTTTGAAAATATACTTTGCCGTGCTTGCCAAATTGAAGAAATATGCTCCCAAAATATGTTTTCTGTTTTTCTCTATTTTGCAATATTTCAGTCATCTTAAACTCTTATCAAAATGTTATAAATGTAGTTTATAAAGCATCTATTCACATTCTAGTATAAATTGTTATTTCACATAGGTGTCCAAGATTATAAAGCTCAATTACTAAGCTTTACTCAACAAGAAAAATACAGCATGGTGCAGGTCAAAGTTTTTAGACATTAGGAGGAGCTAATAAGTATAATCTATGAAATAAGAAGTAATTTTTTATTTAAAAAAGAAGTAAATTTATCTGCATGTATTAATTCTACATATTTTAAAAATTAAAATTAGTCTTTCTCTTTATTCTACTTATGCAATCATTTCTACATTCTCTTCTAACCAAGCATCTCAGTTCTCTCTTATTGTATCCAGTAAATCTGTTTGCAATCAGGCTCATTACTATAAAGGTGAAACCATTTAAGCATTTCTTTAAAAAAAAACCAAAGTAATTGTTTTCATTTTGGCAGCAACATATACTAAAATTGGAGTGATACAGAGAAGATAAGCATGGCTCATGCACAAAGATGACACGCAAATTCATGAGGCATATACCACAAAAGTAATTCATTGTTCAAGGTACAAATCATCTAACACATCTATAGTCATTACCCACCTATGAACAGATACAAATTTAGATATTTACATATTTTCCCCTCCCAAATAATTGTTTGTAAAATTTGGTTTTCTTCTTTATCTCAAATTATTGTTTATAAAGTGGTTTTTACTTTTCTTCACTGTCAGTTAAAAAACTAATTTCCTTTGGAAAATTACACCATAATCATGGAATAGTCACAAACTCAAGCAGTTATTTGAAATGTGTATGCCTGCTGGCGTGTGGCAGGTTGGTTGGGGGCACTGGCAGAGGTAATTATATCATAAAATCCAGACTAAGAGGAGGGCCATGTTTACTATATGCAGATAGTCATTAAACAATTTTCCTTTTTTAAAAAAAAAAAATTGTGGTCCTCTAGAAGATTAGCATCATTCAATGGCAAAAGGGAATCTGGTTCCTAGTTAGTGCTTCCTTCTCTCCCCTCATATTTTCTTTCCATTTTTACTTCCCCCCACCCCCTCGTCTTTGTAAACTTCACATCATTTGCTTTTTAAAAAACAATTAAAAGTGAAGAAGCTTTGGTGACTGCCTTAGGATGGGGTAGGCCAAAAGGTAAGAAATTAGAAAAGGAATGTGAGAGCTGTTGGAGAGTAACCCCCGTTTACTTTGCACTTTGATTTCTTGAGAAACAAACACAATGCCAAGAGTTGTCATGCTAAAATATATCAAGGGCAGAGTGAGCACTTTAGAGACAAAAGCTGTCATTGCCATCCAGTGGCAATATTAGTTATTGCACGTGCAGCTGAGCTTCACGTATTTCACCTGGAACCTAGAGATTACAAAACATGATCACATATTTGATCATCCACCTTAACAATTAAGGTATACGGTAGGCACGGAGAAATAGTTTTCAAAGTACCTTTCATTTTCAGTTTGAGTTTTGCAATTTTTTTTCTACAGTGTTTGAAGGACGGTTTGTAGATAAAATGAATGGATTTTTTTAAACAAGTAAATGTTAACTGAGGGAGCCCTGGTGGCCTTGTGGCAAGGAGCTGCACTGTACATCCAAAGGCAGGTAGTTTGAATCCAAGAGCTGCTCCACGGGCGAAACATGGGCAATCTCCTCCCAGGTTATTTACAGCCTCTAGAGTTGGAGAAGCAGTGATGAAATGATTGCAGCTCAATGGCACAAAACATTAACAAATGTTTGCTGAGAGTCATTGAATGAATACTTTAAGTACTTAAAATGAACCCAAACAAATACATCCTTGTAATGTTAGGGGATATATACTGATTTTATTTTTAAAAAAAATCAAATAAAGGCCCAGTGGTTTGACTTGACTCTTTTTCATTAGTATTGCTTTCATAGATAATTATGCACATCAAGGTTGTGGCAAACAATTCAGGTTACAATTAATATATATTTGGTAAATCTGTTAAACATAAACTAAGAATCTAACTTGAGGATGAATTCCCTATTTCAGATCCATGTCACACTGTACTTTCCTGTTTGCTTCAAAATTCATTATGCATATATAAGACATACTAAAATTTTCTGGATAAGTATCAGTGGAAGTGTTAACTAAGTCCTTTCGCTTTAAATTTATTGACAATATTAGCTGTCCTGCATTTCAAGACAAAATATCTTCTTTTTCCTTTCAGATTCAAGTTTTCATAAGCCCTCAAACTAAGGAGCAGATTGAGAAGATAATGATGTATCTATTAAGGTGAGCCTCTGAAAGACTACAATAGGATTATTTTAGAAATTCGGGGGGAGGGGTGTTATTTGACTTCCCTTTACTTAACTACTCAATATAATTAATAACTATTTTTGTATGACAATCTCTATATGGTATTTTCAGGCATTGGTATGTCAGTGTTTTGGTTTTTGCTATTTGTTTTTCATTCATTCAAGGTTATAAAGAAAAGTGAGATCAGAAAAGGTAAAATTCTGCATCCTGGAATGTGAAGTTATTTTGCGTAAACGAATGCATTTATTGTAAGAAACACATATTTATATCATTTTATGTCAACACAGATTGATAATGCATTAAATGTAAGCCACTAAGCTAAAATTGACTAAATTTGAGATTTGTTTCCTCCGTACTCCTGCGAATCAGGCTGTCAGGTTCTTTTGGCATTTGCCTAGGACTAAGTAGTATCTGCTGTTTTCAACAAACTTTGATCTGCCAACACGCTTCAAAATAAAGAAAACCCACAGGGTTTCCACACGCAGAAAAACGAAACAACAAGGTCCATACCTTACACCATACACACAGGAAAGAGCAAGGGCAAAACTATAAGGCTTAACATTTAACAATATATTATAATAATAGTACAAACAGTGAAATATAAAAGAATACGATTGTATAAAGATTAAAACATCTGTTCATTAAAAAGTTTTTGTTACCAAAAAAGTGAAAAGATTGGGAGAATATTTTCAGAAACAACACATATCTTTCCTTTTGTCTCTGGCTCTCTTTGTGTGTGTGTGTGTGTGTGTGTGTGTGTGTGTGCTCATATATATATACCAATAAAAATATAACTATCTTGGCTGAACTACCAAAACAAGTTTGTTAGTTCTTTTTGCATGATATGTTAGGTACTTCTATCAACAACTAAGTTGAAAGCAATAAATTTTTCTCCAGTCTTCTTTATTCTTCTTTATGGTATAATTTTCACTTACATATTGAAAATACCATAGCTTAGTCAGGAGCACCTTTGTCCTCCAAGTGACATTCTTGCTCTTTAATACTGTAAAGAGGTGGTGTTTTGTTTTTTGTTTTCATTTTTAACTTTTTTTTGCATTTATTATTTTGTGTGTGTACCTCAATTGGATCTGACTGGTACAGGAGGAGATTGATTGCCCCTCCTTCTTCAGCAGAGCATCTGGTGGATTTGGTTTTTGTTTTTAAAGAATTCCTGAGTAACTTTCTTGAATTTTTTTTTTTTACTTTTTCAATTATACTAGTTTCTTTACAAAATTTGAATACTTTTGCAACATTTGCTGAATACACAGTGTTGTTTGATATTTGTCTGTTGCTTCCATAGATACTGGCTGTTGATTCAAGTAAAATTGAATATTTGACAACTTCCATCTTCCTCTCTCCCTCCTCCATTTATCATAATGGCGTTTTCTGGGCCAGTTGGGGTTTTTTCCTTTATGTCAAAATTACATAGTTTGTAGATCTTCACCAATAAGCACGTCTACTTTCACTCCTGGATATTTACTAAAAAGACTTGAAAAAGAACTTAAAAAGAGTTTTCACACCAGTCTTCATTTCAGCACTATTCACAATAGTGAAAAGATGGAAAAAGCTTCATGAACAGATGAATAATAAACCAAACTGTAGTACATATATGCAATGGACACTTACTCACCAAGTAGGATAAATGATGTCTTGATTGTACAATTTCACCTATCTATAAAGAAGAGACTTATTGTAGAGTACAAAGTTTGTTATTAGAAGTGGAAATAAGATGGAAGAGGGGTTAATGGTGATGGAAATATCACATTGATTATTATTTGTATTTGTTATGTACTTTCTAGCCTGAACTGACTCATAGCTGACTATCTAGCAGTTTTTCAGAGACAGTAAATTCCCCCATCTTTCTTCCACAGAACAGCTTGGTAGATTTTAAATGCCTGCCTTTGGGTTGGCAGGACAACTCCTTATTCACTTGTTGTTGTTATGTGTCATCAAGTCAATTGTGACTCATAGTAACCCTATGTACAACAGCCCCAAACCCTGCTCTATCTCTTGCCAATCTTATTGTCTCTGACACACCTATCCCCATTATCTCAGTGACTCAATCAATCCATCTCATTGAGGGTCTTCTTCTCCTGTGCTGTCCCTCCACCCTCCCAAGCATTACACCCCTCTCCAAGGACTGATCTCACATTGCAACATGCCCAAAGTATGCCAGACGAAGCTTCAGAATCCTTGCTTCAAAGGGGCAGCCTGGCTTTACCCTCTCCAGGACGAACTTGTTTGTTCTCCTAGCAGTCAATGGTATAGTCAATACACTTCTTCAGCACCAAAGCTCAAAGGCATCCGTTCTCCTTCTATCATCCCTAGTCATTGTCTAGCTCCTCTTATACATAGCAAGTAATTTCAATGACCATGCCCTATATCAGGTGCATCTTAGTCTGCAGACTGACATTGTTGCTCTTCAGTACTTTGGAGAGGTTTCTGACAGCAGACTTTCCCAATACAATTTATCTTTTAATTTCCTGGCTGCTGGTACCAAGAGTGTTGATTGTAGAGCCAAGCAAACTGAAGCTGTCAAAAGTCTTCATCATCCATCATGATACTGCCAATTGGCCCAGTGGTGAGAATCTGTTTTCTTGATGTTGAGCTTCAATCCATATTGAAGGCTGCAAGCGCTTCATGTCCTCCTCAATTTCAGCAAGCAGGGTTGTGTCATCTGCATAATGCAGATTGTTGACGAGTCTATCTCCAATCTTGATGCCACACTTCTATTCATAGAGCCAGCCTCCTGGATAATCTGTTCCTCACATAGATTGAAAAAATACACTACATGCCCACTAACTTATTCCATGTACTCATACTTGTACCACACAAAAAGTCCAATTATTCTCCTTATACAACTACTACCAACCAAACTGTCCCATCTATTGGCTCTAGTGCTCAGCTAACTCTACACAATTGTTTTAAACTAATGGGGAATCATTTACATTTACACAATGCTCTATTGTAATTAATTCGGGTCTGAATAGAAAAAAAATCCAAAAGGCCCTCTAGGAACTTTGAAGAGTAATGGGTAACGAAAATTATATTGAAGTAAAATAGCTTTGGCAATGAAAAAGCATACTGAGAGAGAAAGCACTCAAGCTAAAAGTTCCTAATAAAAATAAAATGAGAGATCATTTCTTGTCTCTTATATGTATTGGAGACATTAAAAAATAATTGCTATGAAACTGTAAATAGAAATTTTACTCAATTTTATTCAATTCTTACAGGAAGTCAATAATAGGAACAATCACTGGAAGAAAACACATCTTCTAAACACTTGATTTTATGACCCTGCCTTGTCGATTTCTGCTCTTGTCAAATGCTAGCTTAGAAAAAGTTGAGACTTTAGCAGTTTGATATTCACTCCAGTTAAAAATTGGCTTAAAATAATTTCTGCCTTATGTTTAAATTTCAGAATTGTCATTTTTTAAAGATTATATCTGGACAAAGAATGTACAGCAAGCTAGTAAACATATCTATAATAATTTGCTAGTGTTAAGCAATCTAGAAAACAGTCTGATTTTCTATCAAGCTGGACATTTTTTTGAAAATGCCTTAAAATGAGAATATTCTTTCCTAAAGCTATAAAATGGACAATGTAGAAAAAGAAAGAATTTTTGGAAGAACTCTAAAGGCTTGTTTTTATCTGATGTTGATAATGCTTAAAAAATAACTATGATTAGCAGTTTGTAAACACCCACAGTAATTCCGTTCCCACAGATTTCCAAAACTTTCAGTGCAAAGTTCTAATGCAACAATCAAGTGTTTTATGTAATTTTTATGCCATTTTCTCCAACCAAATCCCGAGCTTACTGAAGCAGCTATGCCAATCCGAGACTCACACATGGCACAGGAAGTGTCGACAAAGTTGCCCCTTTCCCCCCAATGACTTCTTCTATTTTTTTTTAAATGACCAAACATCTATGACAGACGTTTCAATTATACAAAATGTGTTCATTCAAACAGAAGACCAAATCTATTCAGTTACATTCAGCAGAAATATGTGAAAGAAAATTTTATCGTCCACAGTAGGAGTAGAATAATTGGGATTTAAATTAAACCATTATACCTCCAAAGGATTTATAAATAGAAATTTTAAACCTGTTATTGTTATGTGTCCGAGGTAAAACTGACTCATAGCTGACCCTCCCACGAGTTTTCAGAGACTGTAAACCGCAAAAGAGATTACCCATCCTCCTGCACAGTAGCTGGTAGACTGGAACCACCTGCGTTTGGTTGGGTAGGGCAACTCCTTACTACTCAGCCAACAGAGCTCCCTCAATTCTAGCCCTAGAATTGAAAAATAATACTGAAGGAAGTAATAAATCCCTCTTTGTCATCTATGTACATCCTCTGTCCAAGGCTAAAATCCAGATCTCATTGGAAAGGGCATGGTTGTGGCCCACTAGAGAGATTATGTTACTTGGGATCTGCCCTCTAATGTGTTGGAGGCTGGGAGAACCTTTCGCGAAGGGGGTCACTGAGTAAGTTACTTATTGTCATTTAATTGTATTGACTCATAGCTGACCTTCCAGCTGTTTTCCAAACATGTAAATCAACCAATTTCAGAAGATTTAAGTAACCTAGGAGGAGAGGACCCACCTTTCTCCTGAGGAGTCGCTGGTGAATTCAAACTTCCAGAGAGGCGCCACGTTTGGGTTAACCAAGCAGCTCTCCAAGGACTATGCCGCCCTTCTAGAAGATGCTACCACACACACTCCTCATACACATCCATACATAAACAGACACACACACACCGGAATCAGATGAAGCTTCCGGTTCCTACTCCAGCTTCTTTCCAGTGACCTCTATCGAGGAAGCTTAGCGTCAGCTATATTGGCTGAATGTGAATGATAGACCAACAAAGAGGGTCAGGAGTAGATTGGAGTGAAAATGAACTAGATTGGTAATTTACACACTATTATTTAATTTAGGGAGCTCTGGTGCCTTCTAGGGATTTGTGCTGCTAACCCTAAAGGGTGTGCCTCCCAGGAAATTCCAATCTATCAGCAATTCATTAGAAAAAGATGGGAAATCTCCACCCATGCAATTTATTGCCTCCCAAAACCAACAGAGGGTCAACAAGGAATTAGTTCCAGTCTGATGGCGATGAGTGAGTATTAAGCTTTAAAAATTGTCATTAGTCGATCAGTATCTAAACTTAAAATTATGGCGGTACCATACTCCAAATGGAAAATTGCATTGTGTGTTCATTATAAATATGGTCTTTTATTTATTATAATTTTGTCGAAAGCAAAGAGAATGCAGACATAGTCATCCTTTCTTAGATACTGATATATGTACTTTCTTCTCTAATAACCCTATTTATTGTTTTAGGTTCCTGTCAAGTACTACCCTAATGACATAGTGTAAAACATACCTAATTGCACACTGAAGGGTCGGAAATTCAAATTCATCAACCACTCAAAGGCAGTGGGTTTTCCTGTTTGTATGGTTTTTGTCTGTGTAGAGTGGAAGGATTGGAGAAATGTGGTAGAACTTTCCTGGGGGCTCTGGTAAATCTGTAAGGAATTGCCCTGCTAACCCACAGGTTTCGCTAGCACTAGAATCCAAATGCACTGGAGGGGCAGCTATTAGCTGGGGCCACGGTGGCACATCAGTTCAGACTTGTATGCAAAATAAATAGAGAAACCTACTTTTTTATTCAAGTTGAAGTCATTTAGAGGTAAAAATTGCTCTGCCAACATTAAGCCGTGTGTTTCGAGTCCTCCAAGTGCTTTCAGGGCCATCTTCATCTATGTGATTTACGCTTGAGTCATTACTGACTGGATGGTACATAGCAGCAACATTAAGGTAATATCTAGTTTTCTGTGTTTGATCACCATGTTGTTGTTGACTAGGAATATATATATATAGCTACCATTAAGCCACCAGAGCTCCCTTTATATATGGCAGGCAACTCAAAAGTCACAGCTATGGACTTGATTCTGCTTCAGAAAGACTTTACATTTGGTTTGGAGTCAGTAAGCAGGAGAAGAGATGGCCCACCTTTCTCTCTTGGAACAGCTGATAAATTTGAGTCACTGACCTTTCAGTAGCATAGCATACTAAGTCAATGAATTACTAGAAAATCCAAATTAGCAGTATCTGAATTGGTAAGATTTAAGTGTGTTTTGTAAGGCAGATCTGAGATAATTATTGTTCTTCTAAAGAAAACAGGACTTTGATATTCATTCTCTATCACATTTTAAGATTTTTGAGGCTGAATAAAAGATCTTTAGTTCTGTGCAGTGACATTGTTATCAAGTTCAGCTACATAATCTCTTCTCAGGACCTTAGGCAGTAAGAAGTCTTGAGAAATTATGTAAGAACGGGGAAAAAAATTTAATATACATCATTGTGAACAATGACTTTACAAGGTAAAACTCCCTCAGCATAATTTGTAGCATGCAAGTAAAGTGTATTCATACACTTTTATTCCTCAAAAGAAAGTAATTTAAATATTTATAAAATATGATTTACATGAAAATACCATGCTACTTTTCATTTACTGCACTCTTCTTGTGTCACTTGAAGTTACCTTCTTTAACTATACATTTGGAAACAAATTATATTATGATCCAAAATACAAAAAAGTAAATACAATGTGGGATGGGGAGCTTGGAAGAAGAAAAGTGACTTCAGGCAGAGTGAAAAGGAACTAGCTTGTTGAATTTTCACACCCTAAACTACTGAGAAGGCTTATTTAAATCTATTTTCCTTTATGAATTATACATGGCTATCATCTGTGAGGTACACTCCCAGGATAAAAAAAAAAATCTTAAACGACAACTTACTGATAAACTGTCAAATGGGTGAAAATATCCGCTCATTTCCTCCAATCTGCAGTTGATATTTTTATTAATATTTTGATTTTTTTTTCTGGCAACACATTTTGGGTTGCCGTTTGGCTTTCTGGGAAGAATTGAGGAGACTCAATCTCACTTTACTATTTGAATATTTGTAATAAAAACAATATGAAACAGTTTGGTTGGCCTTTGTGGGAAATATACCTTGACTTGGCTCCTTTCATGTGCCTGTGCCAGCATGGAAGATTATGCAGGTGTTTGCCTGCAGGAGAATTCTGCTAATTAGGGAGCAAAATAGACATTGGAAACCAATCTGCAAGTATTTTCTGGAAAAACTATTGAAGGGACAAGACTATGGAATGATTTGCACTATTTCCATAGCTAGGAAATGTTCTTTTACATAAATTCAAACATTGACCAATTTCTTGGTTGGATAAAATGTGGAAATCATTAGCCAGTAGTGGTTTGATAACGTGATCACCATAATCACAGAAACAAAGAAAACACATGTTTACTTTAATTCAGAAAAGTCTTTTGGACATGACCCTTGTAACTCATGGCATAGCCAGTAATTTTCCAGAAGAAAAATGGCAGTCAACTTTACCTTTTGCCCTGCTGTGACCCCATCATCTACTGCACAAATTCCTTACAGTGCAGTCTCATCCATCATCTAAATTATTTGTTTACAGAGTACACCAAATATTTTCTGTACTGGGTGAGAGAGACATAATATCTACCCTAAAGGGTTTTACAGCTTGGTCCAAGAGTACCATCTTTGGAAATGTCAATGTTGTTTTTCTCTCATGGAACTGCATATAAGCAATTTCCTTGTTTTTTTAACCAGAAAGCAAGCCATATAGATTCTGGCTCTAAAAGAGAGGTAATCGTATTTTAAAATATGAGGGATGGGCAATGAGAATAGAAAGTCTGTGTTGCTTACTAAATAAGTCTTTTTGCTCCTTTTCCATAAAGGAAAAAAACCCACAAACCCAATTTGGAATCTCAAATTCATTCAGATGTCAATGGATGTTAACTAAAACAATCTCTTCACTGGTAATCAGTTTCTACTCATAGCAGCCACACAGGGAGGGCAGTGTAAAAGTGCCCTGTAGACTTTCCAAGGCTGAACCCTTCGTGGAAGCGAACTCTCATTTCTTTCTCACAAATAATGGCAGATTGTTTAGAACCATAAACCTTTTGGTTAGTAACTGAATTCTTTGATCTCTAGCCACTAGAGCTTCTAGTGGAAGGTCAAGAAACCCAGACCAAACCCACAGCTATTGGATTTCTGATGCTGTAAATTTTCATGGAAGGAGACTTCTTTCCTATCCCTACCACCCAAAGTGACTGGTAGACGCAAACTGTTAACCTTTTCAGTTAACTCAATATGTTATCAACTATACCTCCATTTCTTCCTTCTTCCCTCTTTCTTTCTCTCTCTGTCTCTCATGAATAGTACAATTAAAACTAACTCACAGCTGACCCTCCAGAGGTCTTTTAGAGGGTATAAAAATTGCATAGGAGATTACCCATCCTTCTCCTACAAAGTATCTAGTGAGTAAGAATTGCTTGCTTTTAATTGTTTGCTAAGAATGAAAGTGCAACTCCTTACCACTAAGCCACCAGAGCTTCCTACACTTAAATTAGTAATAATATTAGTAGAAAGGATTCCGAAGGTGACCATGGTAGGCAGCATTCTTGAATGACCCATATATTTGAACTCCTTTGTTGAACTCTATTATCATTGCATTTGAGGAGGTGATTAAGTTGTGGTACTGGAGTATTGACAATATTATGAACTTCTAGGAGAACAAACAAATTCATCCTGGAGAGGGTGAAACCAGGCTGCCCCTGGGAGGGAAGGGTTTTAAAACTCTGACATATTTTGGGCATGTTGCAAGGAGGGACCAGTTCTTGTAGAGGATTTCATGCTTGAGAGACTGGATGGGTAGTGCAAGAGAGGAAAACCCTGGATGAGATGAATTGATTCAATAACTGGCAGATGTGTCAGAGACAATGAAGTTGGCTCAAAGTAGAGCAGAGTTTAGAGCTGTTGCACATGGAATTACTTTGAGTGACAAACAACTCAACAGCACATCAAAACAATGACAGAATGGTGATGGTGTAGAACTGTGAATGTGATATATGTCATTCAGTTACAATATCTTGCAAAGATGAAGACATTTTGGAGATATGATTAAGGTCCTAAATTCATTATCTTTGAGTCCATCAATAAGGAAATCATACATGATAGGTCTAATTTAATTAGATGAAATCCCTTCAAAATCGGAGACCACTCTCCTTTTGTCCTTGAAGAAACAACAGAGTTGTGAACCATGCATTGAGAAGCAGTCTTGAGTTTCTGATTGTCTCAGCCTTGCAACTGCAAGAAAGTGAATTCTACCAACAACATGAAAGTGCATTCAAAGTATCCTGAGAGGAGGATGTAGCTTGAATGGTACCTTAATTTCAGTCTTGTGGGGTCCTGAACAACAATCTCAATTTAAATCAAGCCTGGACCATTGACCCAATACACCTGTAGGGTATTAAATATATGTTATTATAAACTACTAAATGTATAACAGTTGTGAATTAGCAGGAAAAAATACACCTAGTCAAAGTTTAGAGGTACTTAATATAAAATTTGTTTCTATTGAGTTGACTTAAGCCATGGTTATCTCTTTTGTGTCTCCTCTCAGGAGGAATTTGTCCATTTTTCTTCCTCAGAGCACTAAAACTGCTTATTATTTGGGGAGCAGCAAAAACTTTTAATTAACTGCATCTAGTAGGAAATCCATGTAGAACATGTTGTATTTGTTGATAGTTGCTACTGAGTTGACTTCAGTAATAATCCTCTTCAGGATTATTGAATATACCATAGACTGATAAGAGAACAAACAGGTATGTCCTAGAGAGAATGACACAAGGCTGTTCCTTGGAAGCAAGGGTTTTGAAGCTCCATTTCACATACTCTGGACATGTTGCCAGGAGGGACCTATCCTTGGAGAACATCATGCTTGGAAGGGTGGAGGAACAGCACTAGAGAGGAAGATTCTGGATGAGGTGGATTGACTCAGTAACTAGGATAATTGGGGGGGGGGTTAGGTGTGTTGGAGACAATGACATTGGCTCAAGGTACAACAGAGATCATAGCTGTTGTACATAAAGTCATTATGAATTGAAAGTGACTTGATGAGCAATAACAACCATATAGGGAAAAGCTAAGGCCTCGTGCAAGCAGATTGCCTGTCTTCTTAAGTGCTTCTGGATTGAGTACTTAAACATTTCACCATAGTTGGCAAGAGATATTAAATTAGTGGTTGTTACATACCATCAAGTCGAAAAAGACCCATAGCTGACCCTCCATAGGGTTTTCAGAAATAGTAAATTTCACAAGAGGAGATTGTGATTCTCCCAGGGAACAGATTGTGGATTCAAATGTGCAGTGCAATTCCTTACTACTAAGCTGTCTGAGATCCCTGAATTAGTAGTACACATAATCATCATTACTACAGGAATGATGAAGTCCTATGATGGCTAATGTAGGAGTATTGGACAGAAACAAATGCTTTAAATTAGAAAGAAGGATTGAATATTAAGTAATAAGCGAGAATGTGGGAGCAAATTTCCATAAAGATGCAAAACATATTTACAATTATGCTGATGAACTTTCATCTTGGGAACCATCTAGCCAAGTGAACTTTTATTTTAGGAATTATCATAGGTTCATCATTGAGATTTCAATTTTCTCATTGTCATTTTCTTGTGATGATATACATAGTGTACAACATTTGAAAGGCTGCGCAATAATAGCAATTGCCAAGTTCATATCAGAAGCCATCAAAGAACTTGGTTTTTCTATATCTTGAAAAGACAATAGGTATGGTGAGAGTAAAGGAAGAGAAATCAGACTGGGTAAACATGACTAGGAAATGAGAGTCGGCAGTCTAGAGAGATTGTCTCAACTTCCCACTGTTTTACAGGCATTTTCATTTATTTCTTAGAAAACACTGCTAATCTGATGATACCCTGTTTGTAGCTGTCCTTATCCTTTATTCTGATAAGAGTAGTGTTATGTTTTCTCTTTCATTTCTGATCCAGATTTGGTTATCTTGAAAGTCAAAAAGTTTCTCCATATAAATGAAAATTATTGCTGAAAAGCAGTAGTCATCATAAGAGATTTATGGTATAATAACTGTGGAGATATCTCTTTTGCAATTGCAACCTTTACATCTACCAAACAGTGGTGCAGATGTACAGAACTACCCTCTAATAAAGTTGTCAATTTCTCTGTTTACTATATATATAATATACAACTTGTATATGTATAGATTGTGCAGCTAAAGAATAAAAAAAATGCTGATAAATCTGTCTAAAATATGATGGAGAGTTGGTTTTGATGAAAACTATCTGAATAAGTTAAAATTATTTTTTTCTAATTTAGTATTCTAATATTTTAGTCCAGTCAAATTTACTTACAGTGATAATATTACGATGCCAGATTCCAAGAAGTCTTTTATTTATTTATTTATCAGCATGCAGACTCTTTATCCTCAGACATTCTAATGACATAAAACTTGCTTGACATACTTGTCATTTCATGATTGTAAAATGTCTGGTGCATTTCATAGATAAACTGTGTGTGTTTGTGTGTGTGTGTGTGTGTGTGTGTATGTGTGTGAATGATTCATCCAGGACAGAAAATAAAGGCATATGAATAGAGGCATTTTCCCTAAAAGATCTTAACCTTTTTATTCAGGAGCCATGGCCTTTCATTAAACTCTTTCTAACATCTCAGCAGCCCTGTGCTACATAGGAAGGACCCTTTATTACTGATAATCTAGCTATTTTAAACATGAAACTCATTGTCTGTCCGAACAAAATCAGAGGACTGTCAGTGATGGCTGGAGAGGAATGGAAGACATCTAGAAGTGTTTCCCAAACCTGTGCACTGGATAAAACTATCTGATGATAGCAGAAATTCTTATTATTGTATCTAAAATCCAACCATTGGTTAATCTATTTCAATGAGACAACTCTTGTAACACATATATCTGTGACTAGTAAATGTAATAGAGAGAGCTCTGGTGTACAAGTAGCAGTACCGCGGTCACTTGTGGTTGCTGTGAGGCTGTACACTGTGACACTGATGTGTCAAATGCGTTAATGGTTGGCTACCCAGTGCAGACAGAGAGTGGAGTGGAGCTCCCCAGTGAAAACAAGCTTGGAAGGAGGAGTGGCATCCACTTCCATAATAGCTTGCCTCCGGAAACCCTATGAACCTGGAGAGAGGATGAAAGGCACCCAACTGTCGAGGACTCTCCTTCATAGGGTTACTATGAGTCACCTGCAACTTGATGGCACTTAACAACAATAATATCAGCACAGAGAGAGATCAGCTGGCTAAGGGACAGAAAGTGATGCTACCAAGCCAAAGCTGGATGACTATTTTTTTAATTTTAATTTCTTTATTTTTCATTTCAATGAACATCTACAGAGATTTTAGAATTCCATTCATTCATTGTTGC
>NW_006399855.1:6043889-6076214 GCF_000299155.1 Elephantulus edwardii | reverse complement strand
CCCAAATATAATGCCCTCTGCCTGTGGCCCTCGGGCCTGTCTTTCATTATTTTTGTTCAGACATTCCTCTAGGTCGTATAGCCCTGGTGTACAAGTTGCCGTACTGTGATCACTTGTGGTTGCTGTGAGGCTGAACACTGTGACACTGATGTGTCAAATGCATTAATGGCTGGCTACCCAATGCGGACAGAGAGTGGGGTGAATCTCCCCAATTAAAATAAGCTTGGAAAGAGGGGTGGCATACACTTCCATAATAGCTTGCCTCTGGAAACCCTATGAACCTGAAGAGAGGATGTAAGGCACCCAAGCGTCAAGGACTCTCCTTCATAGGGTCTCTATGAGTCGTCTGCGACTTGATGGCACTTAACAACAGCAACAACTGGTGTCCTAGTGGAAAGAAGCTGTGCTGTAATCCCAAAGGCACTTAGTTCTAAGCAACCAGCTGCTCCAAAGGAGAATGGGTAATCTCCTCCCATGCAATTAATTGCCTCTAAAAACCCTCTTGAGGGTCATAGATTTACTAAACAGAAAGATGAAATGATAAGATTTTTTTTTCCGTGAAATTCAACAGACTTTTCAATGTCAGGATTCATGGATATATTTATTAATGTATCACTTATAAAAAATAAATAATTGACCATTTACCAACTTTTAGGCGCTGTGTTTGACACTATATATACAAAGATGAGAAATAACAGTTGTAATACCTTGCTGATGTGAATTTCACCATTTGATATGAAAGTAGACCTCAAATAATTATTTAAACACATGTAAAGTACAGCTGTGAAAAGGGTACAATGTGTTTCGAGGACCATCAAGGGATTACTTAATTTTATCACTGAGATGAGGAATGCTAGATAATTTGGTATACAAATATAAGTCTAAAATAGTGTGATTATTTAGTAAAATTAGCAATGAGATATTATGTTCATTATTATTCATTGAATTGTATCTCCTCAAAATAAGTGCCAACTTGCCTAGGTCATGATGCTTGGTATTTTGCAATTATCCTACATTCTGTGATCTGATGTCATTATCCTAAGTATAGTAGATTTCAGCCTCCATGATGTTAAAGAGACTAGATTAGTATCAATTTATGTTAATGAGGTTATATGCAATCTAGAGGGTTAGGTTTCATCTTCAGATAATCTGTTTTGAAATATAAAAGAGATTAAACAAGAAAACACAAACTAGAAGGGTCATAGTGCCAACAAGGAAAAAGAGCCAGGAACAGAACATGTATTTTGCACCCCTCTGCTATGAGAACCTATTAGACACAGAAATGATTGATAAAAAATCTTCAAAAGATGCCAAGCCCATCAATATTGAAAAAAGAGAGACTTTGCCCCATAACTGGAAAAGAAAGCCTTCCCTTAGAACTGACAGATGAATTCAGACTTCTAGTTTCCTAAACACTAGGCCAAGCCTGGCTTGCCTTGCTCCTGGAGGCAGAGCAGTCCTTCACCTCAAACAGAATCCCGAAATAGCACTCGACTGCAAAAGCCTGCCACAATACCTTTGCATGCAGCCCCATGATCTCTGGCAACCAGAGGTCACAAAAGCCCCCTCCTTCCTTAAACCCTAGGCCAAGCCTGGCTTGCTTCGCACCTTGAGGCAGAGCAGTTTGTGTGCATGAGGAGAGGGGAGAGAAGATGGCCATGTTCTCCCTGGTTGGCTCCGCCCAAGCTTTCTGTGATCTCTGGTTACCAGAAAGAGAATGGTGCTGCATGCACAGGTGTTGTCGCATGCTTTTGGAGTCGAGTGCTTTTTTTCCAGCTTGTGTTTTACGTGAAGGACTGCTCTGCCTCCAGAAGTGAGGCAAGCCAGGCTTGGCCTAGGGTTTAAGGAAAGAGGGGGCTTTAAGCCCTAAAGGGCCCTTGGGCCTGTGGCCCTCGTGCCAGGTTCAAATTGTTTTCCTGTCAAACATTCTTCTGGGTGGTATAGCACTGGTCTGTGCATTGCTGTACAAATGTGACTCATGCTTGCTGTGATGCTGAACACTGTGACACTAATGTGCCTAACGTAGTAATGGTTACCCATGGTGGACAATGTTTGCTGGAGCTTCCTGAATAAAACAAGCCTGGAAGCAGGAGCAGCATCCACTCAATGGTATGTAATAACAATGAATTGTTGTTAGTGGGTTTAGTGCAAAGTGTAGGAAAAATACCTCCCAGACTTTATAAAGTTGTCATTTAGAACTGAATACAATATCTTGTGGGAATAACTGTATTGCATGATCTTAGATCATCTTCTGTGGTTAGTTCATAATTCTTTATTCAGCAACATTGAGTTATGCACTTTTTATGTTCATGGGTCAGTCAATCCACTCTATAGTAGTGATGAAGTATAAATGCTTCCTAAAGTCATTTCTTTCATTGGTTTGTGAACAGCCTTTCTGAAATGCATTATATCTTGAACTGTAGCTTATTCTCTTTCAAAGTCAAATGAGACATACTATTGCTGGGTTGTTTGGTTAAGAAAGAAGAACACTGAAATGCTGCTTTGGAGACATTAACATCCTAGGGAGGACCATGCTTAGGTTCATCCTGACTTTTACCTGGCAGAATGGGCCCTGGAACCTAACTGCCACAATCCTTGCTTCAAGGGCTCTCGTTCTGCCTAATTAATTGTTCTGCCATTTGCCTATATAGAAGAAGCAAATAGTTATTTGTCTCAACTCCACGTAACCAGAATAACTCCTTTTTATTTAAGATACTTTCCTCACCTAATCATTAATGACTGAAATGAAAGAAATTAAGCTAAAACCTTTCAAACTATAGTTAGTTCTGCAGGTTTTAATGAACAAATGTAAAATGTCACCAACTTTTTAAAAATTAAAAGTCAGTTTTCTGTGTGTGATTTCATTTACTCCTTACTTTCTCCTCCAGGTAGCAGGGGGAACAAAAGTGTCTGACTCTAATGCACAGACACAGGAGATGCAGCTATAGGAACTTTTATTAGGAAAATGAAAAAAAAAAAAAAACAACCAACAAACGAAAACAACCCTTAGAACAAGACGATGCATGGGGTTTAGAGTTGTATGACTTTAGTTATTGACTTATTTCCTGAATAAATACAGAGACTACATTCAGCATATGCACAAAACTCATTTTAGATCTTCAGAGTAAACTTGCCTACCATAGAAAGGACACTTATGTAGATTATTATTCACAGATGGTAGTGGGAAATTAGAAAGATGTTTTGTCTGTGGAGAAAAAGGAGACTAGAACTGAAAAAGTTAAAACTGGGGTAAACGGGAGGAGAAGCACTGTTCTTTTCATTCTTCTGGTTTACTGGAAAGAGCACACACTTATAAAAGAGAGAGATGCATTTTCTGTCTTAAAAGTTTACTACTGTGTTACTTTGGGATGGTCCTAGACTCTTCCTTTATAAAACATACCAAAGAATGTGTGTATTGATCTTAAAAGAACAAACAAACAAACAAAAAACCAACAACAAAAACCCACAAACCCACAACACTCAAACTCATTGTCATCTATTTGGAACCAGCTTACCCTCCAGTTAGTTTTTTTAATGCTGTAAATCCCATGTAAGGAGATTGTCAAACTTTGGCCTGTGGAACCACTGGTAGATTTCAACATTTTGGGTAGCAGTGAAGCTCTCTATTGACTATGCCACTGGAGCTCCACATACATGAGAGAAATGAAGTAGATAATTAAAGTATCTAGCATAGAGCATATTGCCATACCAGCTAGTCTCTAAATGTTTCTAAAAGGCTACTACTATCTTTATAGAGAAAGTGGGGCTATCTGTCAGTTTATAGCGTCAATGATACAGAAACCAAGAGAACATTGTGTAGAATGGTTCTTTTTTTATAAGAATTCCTTGAAATATAAGGCAGTTGTTTGGGAGCATCAATAGTTTAGTCATCTCCCTTGTAAACACAATGAAGCTGGTCTCTGAAAACTTCCAGAGTTTAAAACTTCAAGAATTAAAAGCAACAATAACAACAACAACAACAACAAAAGACCTTCAAGAGCTACAAGTAGATGACCTTCAACTTGGTTCCCTTACTCACTTACTCATTGAGATCAAGTAAGAACCAACTCGCTGCTTACCCTCCGGGAGGTTTTTAAAGGCTTTAAATTTCACAGGAGATTATCCATCATTGTCACACAGAGCTGCTAGTGGATTCAAACCATCATAGAGATGCCCCTTTTGGCACAACTCCTTACAGATAGGTCAACCAAATTCTCTTCAGTCACCAAAATTTACACAGGTGCTCTCATTGGAGGAGGTCTGAAATATAAAGACCTGGCAATATCATCTTGAACTCTGATTACAGCTCCAACTAGCCTGCCATAGTGTAACTTTCAAGAAGTTCTAAGAAAATATTAAGAAATAAGTCATTTAAATAAAAAATGAGTTTATGCAAGCAAGAATCCAAATAAAGCAGTCTCTCGCTGAAAGGTATAAAATGTAAACTGAAATTGATTCCTAAATAAGATTATAAACCAGTTTTGCTTCAGGTTGTTTATGAGAAGCCAGGTACTTGAGGGCAAATATTAGGGGCCAGAATCTACACCTATCTTCATGACTGTATCCTCAACATTAATCAAAGGAATAACACACCTCTACATCCACAGTGCCTTCCAGGGGTGGTAAGACTGCCAAGGGTGGTAGCAGCTAAAGGATATAATAGCATAAAAATAACTACTTTTCAGGATAATTGGGTATAGGGACATTGAGCAGGATGAAGAAGCCAAAGGAGATACAGGTAGGTAGCCAGAGAGTGTAGAGGAAGCAGACTGCCTTGTCACGTCAAACGGTTGTTGTTATGTGCTGTTGTGCCTTTGAGCCATGTTACTTCCAGAATACTCCCTGTGTCTCCACCCAATATAAGGTAAAGATTTTGCTCACCTTAACACTTAATAAACATGGAATGGGGTTTGAATCTTAGCTTTTCTAGTTATTTACTATCTGTATATTTAAAGCTTCAGTGTCTTAATAATTAAGTTGGAGAATTTTTTTAAAAAATATGTTGTTGTTGTTGTGTGCCGTCGAGTTGTTTGCGACTCATAGCGACCCTATGCACAACAGCCCTAAACCCTGCTCTGTCCTGCGCCAACCACATCGCCTCTGACACACCAATCCTGATTACCCCAGTCACCGAATCAATCCATCTCATAGAGGGTCTTCCCCTCTTGCGCTGTCCCTCCACACTCCCAAGCATGATGTCCCTCTCTAAGGACCCGTCCCTCCTGGCAGCATATCCAAAGTATGTCAGACAAAGCCCCAGAATCCTTGCCTCCAAGAAGTAGCTTGGTTTAATCCTCTCCAAGATGAATCTGTTTGTTTTCCTGGCAGTCCATGGTACATTCAGTACCCTTCTCCAGCACCACAGTTCAAAAGCATCCACTCTCCTTCTGTCCTCCCTAGTCATTGTCCAACTCTCTGATGCATAATAAGCGATTGCAAATACCATGGCCTGTATCAGGCGCACCTTAGTCTCCAGAGAGACACTGTTGCTCCTGAGTACTTTAGAGAGGTCCCTAACAGCAGACTTTCCCATCGCGATACGCTTTTTGATTTCCTGACTGCTGGTGCCAAGAGTGTTGACTGTGGAGCCGAGCAAACTGAAGCTGTGAACAATCTCAATCTCTTCGCCATCCATCCTGATGATGCCAATTGGTCCAGTGGTGAGAATCTTTGTCTTCTTGACATTGAGCCTCAGTCCATACTGAAGGCTGCAGTCCCTGACCCTTCGCAGCAAGTGCATGAGGTCCTTCTCAGTTTCAGCAAGCAGGGTTGTGTCATCTGCATAATGCAGATTGTTAATAGATCTTCCACCAATCTTGATGCCACAATTCTCCTCCTAGAGCCCAGCCTCTCAGATATTCTGCTCTGCATACATGTTGAAAAGGTATGGAGACAGGATGCATCCCTGGCGTACACCCTTCCCAATTTTGAACCATGCAGTGTTACCCTGCTCTGTTCTGACTACTGCCTCTTGGTCCAAGTATAGGTTTAGCATTAGCACAATTAAATGTTCTGGGATTCCCATTCTTCTCAGAGTCAGCCACAGTATAGAACTTAAAATGATAGCAAGGAAAATCTGTCAAATAAATGACTAGCAAAATCCAATGATGTTGCTAAATAACTGCAGATAGAGTGTTTTGGAAGATCTAAGATGACTTTTTAAAACAAAATTAGCAAAATATATAGTAGTACTAAGGATTATTTAAAGAATCCTTAGACATTTCTATCCCTGATTTTGACATTGACTAAAATCCATGATACTCAACAGTAAACTTGGGAGCAGGAGTGGCATCCTCTTCCAAAATAAGCTTGCCTCTGGAAACGCTATGAACTTGGAGAAAAGATTAAAGTTTTGTGTTCAAGACTTTCGTTCACAGGGTTGCTATAGATCGTCTACGACTCGACAACACTTAACAACAATAAAAACAACTCAACAGTACAAAGAATTATCATCCAGAATATATAAATAGAATATTTAAAAACAAACTATTTCCAAAGATACTGAGCTTTTTCTCTTGAAAGACAGTGATTAGGCCTGAGATACAATCTTTGCCCATCAGCTAGTTATATTTTGGTCAATCACATGGAAATGTTCCAATAAATAGGACAGTGTTACTTCTCCTCTTCCCAGGCTGTATGACCACAAAACCGGTGTCTAGAATTCCCTTTGAGCCCCAATGAAACATCGAAAGCCAACCAACCTTAGCACAGAGAAAGTACATGGCAGACCTTTTTAGAACAGTAAGTCTGAATTACAGGAACCATAGTTCCACGCTTGAAGATGCAGGCATTTAGCTGCCTTAGGGCCTTAGTGCAAGGTGCATAGAGGGAGTAACTGGACAAAGAAGACAATGGCTGGAACGCAGAGCTTTCTGGATGGTATTGTGTCTACATTAACCCATTCCAAGTTATGATTCTTATTTCCCACATTGTCCCTTATCACACACCTTTCTATGGACAATAACTACTACCTCATGTTAATGGAACATTATTGTCACAGTGGTGATCTCTTCACAATAAAAACAACAGTAACAGCTAATATACCTGTAACAGTGGATGATGAAACTTAAGATGAGAATTGAGATAGCTGGTCAACTATTATTATCTCCACAAGTCTCCAAATATTGCAATGAGCAATGTTTTCCTGTAACTATACATAAGTCTTCTAGTAATAATAAAATTAATTTTCTTTTTCTTAGTTTAGACAGAGATTATTTAAATAGTATCATGAGTTTTAATCATTTCCATTACTTTTTCATGATTGAATGATTCCATAAATATCATTACTTATTTTATTTTAAAAACACTGTGTGTGGCTTTGTGCTTTGTGAGAGAGAGAGCGATCAGATAACAGAACCCATCTCCTTTGATATATCCTGAGAAATAACTGTTATCAAAATCATATTTTTAACTTATTTGGGGAAGTTTGGAGCAAATTTATTTGATATTTGGTAATGCCAAGTTCTTCTGTCATGGAACCACCCACTCTCTTCCCTCCAGGGCTATTGTGACTCACTCTCAAAGTATTTGTCCTTGGGAATATTGTTTTTCTTTATTCATTTTCTTTTAACTCCCTTTGATCTGTTTTAATCAATTTAATACCCTTAATTGTTTTTTATCTGGAGACATTCATTGCATCTCTGTCTCCTGATATGGCCTATTCCCTGTCTGCCAGTTTAATTTCCTCACAAAATCTGGACCCAAATAAGAGAATGTTGCATGTGAACTAGAGCAAGAATGGATGTAACCCAGAGAAATTAAAACTGCTTCATATACTAAGTTTCAATGAGTTCTTTTTAGATGTTTGTGTTTTCTTGACTTTGAAGGGGAAAAAAATTACTTTCTCATGTTTTTATTCCTTTTCAGTTAATAGTAGAATTATCTGTCATATATTAAACTAACACTATAATATAACCTACTTGCATCCACATTAAAATGAAATTTTTATATTCATCAACAGAGCAAACTGGTAATTCTAGCAAGATTGTGTCCAGAGGATGTGATAGTTGTGATTACATTAGTAGAAGGTGGAATTTACTTATAAATTAATTTTTTGGTGCTTAAAAAATGAATTATACACACAAATATTATGTGGAATATGGTATTTTCCTATTTGTACACATCAGTATTGATATCATAGCTGCTTTTGAATAATCACAATGCCAAAAAAGAAGAGGAATATAAGGTGAAGTACCTGATTCAATCATTATCTCCTAAAATGAACCTGATAACTGTTTTCTGAAGAAACTTGCTTCTTAAAAAACCAGTTTAAACTATTTAACAGATTTCCTTAAATGGGTAAGTAATGGCTAAATAGCAAATCTAAGGATCTTTCAAGAGTGCTTCAGCTAAATGTAAGCTTTTCTGTGCCATGAATGTGCCATGAATTTGACAATTTTGTTCCTTGCAATGATTTTCATATTGCTTGAGATATGCCACTAAGATCTGCAAAATTTCATTGAAAGGTGCTCTTCCTGGTTTCACATAGAGTAACTTAGACATCTGGTAAGAGTAAGTGTCAAACCACAAATAAAACTTTTCTTGACACTTGGGGAGAAAGGTAGTGATTTCCACTTGACCTCATCAATTACAAATATAAATTCAGCTATTCCTCTGTCAATCACTGTTGCCCAGAACACACTTAGCTGTTTAAGCACTTTCTCTTTCCCATGTGTTCACTGCTTAGCTACCTAAAAATGTGATATAAGCTTTTTAATGTTGTATTTAAATTACAAACGAGTCATAAATAGGGGTCATGAATTCATAATTCACTTTGTGCAGGAACTGGCATAACAACACTAAGAAGATGAAGGCTTGATATGGATACTGAAGCTGATTGGAGTTAATGAAATGAAACTTCATTTTCTTTTCTTGCTACACACATAACGAACTCCTACTTTTAATAGTTTATGTTGTATTCAACTTTTTTTTTTTCATGATTATGGTGTTTGTTGGACTTTATGAGGAGGAATGTGGCATTAAAATTGGAGGAAGACTCATTAACAACCTGTGTTATGCAGATGACATAATTGGATTCTGAAACTGAATAGGGCTTGAAGCATTTACTGTAGAAGGTCAAGAACTGCAACCTTCTATCTGGATGGCATCTCAGCACCAGGAAAACAAAGAACTTTACCATGGGGCCAATAGGCATCATCATGATAGATAGACGGAGGAAAAAATTAGTGTTGTTAACAATTTAAATATGCTTGAATCTACAATCATCACTTTTGGCACTAGCAGTCAAGAAATCAAAAGATGAGTGGTAATAGGAAAATCTTCTGTCAAGGATGGCTCCAGGGTGCTAAAGAGCAACAATGTTAGTCTAAAGACTATGGTGTGCCTGGCTCAGGCCATGGTCTTCACCATTACTTGATATGCATCATAGAGCTGGACAATGACTAAAGCTAATAGAAGAATTATCAATGCTTTTGAGTTGTGGTGCTGGAGGAGAGCATTGAACAGAGAGTAAAACCAATTTACCTGTTGGAGGCAGGGATTTTGAAGCTCCATTTAACATATTTTGGGCTTTTCGAGAGGAAAGAGTAGTACTTGGAAAAGGACATCATTCTTTGAAGTGTGATGGGACAGCATAGGTGAGGGAGACCCTGGATGAGATGGATTGACATAGTAACTGGGCTTATGGAGTAAGTGTGTCTGAGGCAGTGATTGGCTCAGGATTCAGAGTTCAGAGCTATTGTGCATAGAGTCACTATCAGTTGCAGTTGACTGGCACAGGACAACAACAACAAAAACAACATGGTGTTTATTTGGGAAGACAAAAGACAATAATTCAGATTGACAGCCGAAGCATTGTACTTCTAAATAGTAAAAATAGAAAGAATTTGTAATCCTCTCTCAGTTTATAAGAAACTCATAGAAATAGCTTTATGTTCCTCTAACTGGAAGTTACTTTGTTTGTATGCTTAACTTCCAAGATATAATTGGAAGTCTGTCCCTTCTCTGTCCCTTTGCTTCTCACGCCTATCCCCACAACACCAATCATCTGTAGCAAAAGCATCTTTGAGTTTATAGAGTAGGGTCTCCCTATCCTTAGACAGCCAATAATGTCCCTTTCAATACTTCAGCGCAAATTAAGCAGAGTCTCCTTCCTTATTTGCTGATGTTCATATTGAATTAGGGAACAATCCTTTTCCAGATCCTAACAAACACCAGCCTCCTCATCTTAATGCATTCCAGTCAGTGCTGAGCTAATTAACAACACTCACAGTTGCATTTCTGCTCTTGATTTTTTTTTTTCCTTCACCATATAAATATTCTCATATGTCTTGTCTCCTGATTGGTTCATTCATTTACATATGCATTGTTTCATCAAGTATTTATGAAATGGCTACTGTGGTCGGAATACTGAGCTAACTTCTCAGGAATAAGAAATTATACCTAGAATACCTGGATCAGAAACTATTGAGGGCATAGATTCTATAAATTAGCTCATATTCATAGAGGTGGAATTAACTAAGTGCAAGAGAATGTTACATAAGCGTCATGCATTCATGCTGAATGATGCTAAAATAAGGAAATATTTGCTGTGGCTTATATAGGAGAAGGGGGAAGTAACTTGTAAGAGATGGACCTAATACATAATTTCAGAGAATAATTAGTGTAGGAAAAGAATTGTGGAAGGTAGGGTGGAAAGAAACCTGATGAACATTAAGTGTGGTAAAACAGTGTTAGGATAGAAGATCATGCTGGTGCTTAGATTATAATCTCCTTTTTTAAGTGGTAGATGCACCTTTACCAAGCCTGAAGGTCCATATTTTTTTATTCTAATGACGAATATACTTGACAGTGTTTGTCTTGTTTCTGAAAAATTACTATCTAAATATTGGTAAGAATTTTCATGAACTCTGAAAACTTTCTTTTTTAAAAGAAAATGTTAATTTTTCACAAGTGTAAATATAATTTCATCTTACCTTCAAATCTGAGTATACCCCATTTCTACTTTAGAAATTTTGCTTCCTAGTGAACTTTAGTTAGACCTATTAAAAATAATGATGGGGAGGGCTGGGTAGGGAGAAAAGTACAACAGTGAATGAATGGAAATCCAAAATCTCTGTAAATGTTCATTAAAATTATTAAAATAAAATTTAATAAAAGTGAAAAATAATGATTTTTTACAATTATAAACTAGTAAAGCAACAATGCACACTAATATAATATGTAAGTTAAAAACTTACTGTTTGATAAAGAACAGACCTGTCTTGAGAAGGTGAAGAAAGATTTCTCCTTGAAAGCAAGGATGGTGAAGCTTTTCCTTGCATACCTCAGACATGTTGCTAGGAGAGGCTGTTTCTTGAAGAAGGACATCACGCTTGGAAAGGTGGAGGGACTGCAAAAGAAAAGTTGACCTTCAACCAGTTTAACACAGTGACTACAGCAGTGGGTCGAGTGTGTCGGAGATTGTGAAGATTGGAAAAGGAGAAGACAGTGTTCAGTTATATTTATAGGGTCATTGTGAATAGTAATCATCTTAACTCAATGGAACATAATAATAATTTTCAAAGCTCAGGAGATAAAATTCTGTAAGATACTCTAGCATTGAACACTGTTACTGTCTGAACAGCAGAAGTATTTGATTAGTTAATGTATTGTATTGTAAAAAGTACCTTCTTGCTGATGATTCTATGAGTAGTTAGAACAAAGCTTGGAACAGATGAAATCTCCAAAGAAGAAAATAGAGAAACATAAAACACAACCTGATCAAAGACACAGCAGAGAATGACCTGTGCTTAGAGTTGTTAAAAAGACATTGGGATGAGTACAGAAATCCTTGAGAAGAAAAAAAAAAAAATCCTAAGCCTCACTTGTCTGCCTGTAAAATGGGAATCCTCTTTCACTTTTTTTTAACTTTACAAGCATTTTGTAATGTTATGATAATGAGAGGATTGTAAACACAGCAACCTTTGGGAAGACTCTGGAGTGATGCACAAGCACTCAGAGGTTTCAGAATATTATAGAGAAACTGTCATCACATACAGAGAGGACTTGATGGCATAGTAAAAGGGTGCTAGTTTTCTTTTACTAACCATTGAATTTAGTACATTCATAGTCCCATATTGAGCCCAGATTTTGTAGAAACTCAAAGGACAGAAAGTGAACGGCAAAAAAATAATAATGGAAAGAGTACTGCATGATTCTTACTTCCATTTTCTTTACATCCTCAATAGTCTCACACTCTACAACCCTCTAGTGTCTGTGTTGGAAGGACTTTTATACTCAGTCTGAGTGAACCTTCATATATTTTCTATTTGGTCCTTTGTTGAGCTATCTGAAGGTAAGGGGTTGTTTATTCTGTTCAGTCACTGGGTCACGCACATCTCACCCTGTCTTCTCCCCTTTCTATCCACGTATAATCATTATAGGCGAAATAGTTAAATTTTTCCCTGCCACTACCACAGAGTTGTTGTTGTTGTTGTGCTCCATCAGATAGGAACTGACTCAAGCTGACACTCCATTGAGTTTTGAGGTAGTTAATTGCACAGGAAGAGATTGTCCATCTATATCCTAAATCCTGGGGAGGAGCTGGTAAATTTCAACTGCATGTTTTTAAGATTGTAGTACAACATTTTACCACTAGGCCACCAGAATGATAGATAAGTATAGACATATGTAGATACATAGCTATTTATCTTTTTCCTCAAAAAAGTTAATAATGTATTACACTAAGATAAACAAGTAAATGTGAACATCATAATATTAGGTAAAAAAATATAAAAATGTGATCCCAGGTGAGAAAGCCCAGTTTAGGGGAGAGTGTTATTTCCTCTATCATTTTTCTTTCCTGATAGCTCTACATTCTTTACCTACTCTGTATATTTATTCCCTGAGGTGGTTTTGTTTTGTTGGTGGTGGTGGTTGCTTGTTTTAAAATCTTTCTCTTCCTCTTAGAAGTTTCATCCAAAAGAACTTATTTTATCAGGGAACTTAAATTTCAACCTCTAAATATGTTAGAGGATCAAATTAAACTACAGATAATTTTGTGGTGGATACTTGAGTGTCATCTGTAATTGCAATACTGATAGGGGAACGAACACCCTAATTTTAAGTTCTTTGTTATGATTCCATATCTTCTCTATAAAATCAGAGTGTCAGCCTTGCATCCTGTAGAACCAAATAAAAAAAAATGTATCATGCGGTTGTACAGGATATGACACCAACTCAATAAGGCATTGGGGTGTGTAAAGAAAAAAAAAATCACTGGTATAGGGAAGAAGGATGAAAGTAATATTGGCTGACATTTTCTTTTTATTAGTGTTCTTTTTAATATCTAGCATTTCATGTTCCTTTATACTGGTTCAGAGTTTCACAATCAGTAACATTTAAACAAACTCTGAATTAGATTCTGACATTCTATATTTTAAATACTTAATTTTTAATATGTCCATCTACTTCTCTCTTGTTCTTCTTTTACTTACTTGCCTAAATATACAATTTAACAGGTAAAGATTTTCCAAATAAAATATATTTAATAAAGTTGTATGCTTTAGTGAATACCTAGTTACAAAAACATAGGGTAACATTTTAAGTATATTTTTTAACCCCATTTTTACATAAAATCTGTGTCCTAATGAATAATTTTTTCACATTTACTGCCATTTTAAAAGAAAAATATGATGGACATTATTTCATTTGGCAATACATTACATTTTAGTACTGCACATTTTTTAGTGTTTAGACATGAACATGATTTCATTCTATTCTGCTACATTATTTGTATTTTAGAGTTGTTTATTATTCATAAATACCAGCTTGGAAGTTCATTATTCTCACTACTCAATAAAGTGTAACATTTAAAGACATGAGCATGGATATTGATAGAAATCTTTTAGAAGATCTAATCAAAATGGTTTTATTTTGTGAGAATAGATATAAAGATCATCTCTAATACTGGAAGATAAAATAGTGGCTATTTTATAAATATAACACAGATTAGTATTTCTACCATTTTCATGGATTCACTCTTAAACTCTTATATAGTGTGCTCTCTTATTGTTTGCTTTTCGGTCAGAATCAACCCATAGCTGATCCTCTGGCAGATTTTCAGAGGCAGTAAATGACACAGGAAGAAATTGTCCATCCTTTTCTTGTGGAGTATCTGGTGAATTCCAATTATGTGCTTTTGTAATTTTAGTGCAGCTTTAGCAATACCTAAACAACTGGTCTGTGCGTTGCTGTACAGAGGTAACTCGTGGTTGTTGTGATGCTGAACACTGTGACGGTGATGTGCCAAACATGGTAATGGTCACCCATGGTGGACAGTGTTGGCTGGAGCTTCCCGACTAAAACAAGCCTGGAAGCAGGAGTGGCATCTACTTCCGAAATGGCTTGTGTCCGGAAACTATGCACAAACAGTACTCAGGCCTTTCATTCATTGGGTCACTATGAGTCATCTACAACTAGATGGCACCTAACAACAGCAACACCAACAAAAAACCACTTTTTAGTATTAATAACAACCCAACCACAAAACTGTTTTTTATTCTGAGCCATAGTGACCCAGTAGGACAGAGTAGAACTGCCTCTTAGGGCTTCCAAGGCAGTAAATCTTGTTTGTTTCTTTGTCCATTTAATTAATTCTGGTTGTTAGATTAGAAATTGTTCATAAGGTAGATGTAGCTTGGTTCATTTATTCTTTAGAAACATTATTTTTGTTTTGAGATTTTTAATGAATGTTTACAGAGAACTTGGATTTCCATTCATTCATTGTTGCACATTTTATTCCCAGAGCAGTAAATCTTTATCAAAGTAGTCTGTCTCAATTCTTTTTGGCACAGATAGTTGATTTGAACCACAGATTTTCTGGTTAGCAGATGAACATATAATTCACTGTACTACTAAGTGCTCCTACAAAACAAATACATACTAATGTAATGTCTTACCTATAATAGGTTTTATATGTAGCAGTAAATATATACTGAAAAATACATTACTATTTTTATAAATTATACTCATGATACATTTACATTGCATTTTCCAAATCAGATGTTTTCCACAACTAACAGCAAACACACATTTTATAAGGTGTTCTAAGCTCAGCTGTCTATTATTGCATCATTTAATTTTCATAAAAACCTAAAGCATCTATATGTGAACAAGAACACAGATTAAATCTTTAAGTGAGGTGGTGCAACCTGAGTATCACCCCAAATTTGACTCAACTCATTGTCGTCAACTTTGGAAACAGACTCATAGGTGACTGACCTTCTAGCAGGTTTTCAGAGGCTATTAATCTTATGGGAGGAGATACCTATCTTTCTTTCTTAGACACTTGCTGAGTTTGAACTGTGTGCCTTTGAGTTGGCAGCACAACTCTTTATCAGTTAGGCCACAAAGCTCCTCTTGGGTACCACCCTCAAAAAATAAACAGAGAAGATGATTATTTTTCACTGTAGTCTATATAGAACTTCTCTTAGATGCAAACCCAAGTTGAATGGCTCAGCCAGCATTCTTGCACTTTCTGTTACAGGACTGTTGAGAGTCATGTGAGTAACAGAATTAAGTAAAATAAAATGACAAAGAAAATGAAATGTTACTGAGGTTGAAATTCAGACAGAAAAGTATTGTCTTATTAGGCTCTCCCACAACTAACTTTTTACTAACTTTACTGCATAATGCAAAGCAAGTAAAGCAAGTTAGACTTTTAGTTTCTGAAATCAAGTGATTTTCCCCCAAACTCACGTCCTATCTAATGTGGAAAAAATAAATCAAGATTGAAAACATCTACAGATGGATCATGAGTGTTACTACCTTAAGAAGTCTACAGTGTCTTATTGTTTTAGATAAACAGCCTGATTCAAATCACAAAATTTTCATCCATAAAATCATGACATAGAATTTTTTTGTTGAAAGAAGTTTAGTTATGTTGAAAACTTTAAATGGTAAAGTTATAAAGTATTTTTTAGATGTTTTGCTCATGAATGTCTGCATAAATATTAAAGAAGAAATCAACTCTGATTCTAAAAACATATAGTTAAAATGAAAATATGACCTCCCCCTCTTTCCTTGAGAAAGAAAGAAGTGAGTTGTAGTGGGGAAGTTCAACTGAGTGGGTAGATAAGGATAAAGATGCACACAGAGAGTAATACATTTGTTTATAGTTTCAATAACTTCTAGAATTAATATTTTAACTAATATATACCTAGTCAGCAAAGCTAGATATGGGAAACAGATGTTGTTTTCAAGTAATAAAATTGTAAAAAGATATTTTGTTTAGCTCTAATTAAGAGAGAGTAAATATTCAATACTAGTTTGTATTTTAGAGTATTTTTAAAACCCTATAAAGTACTTGTCCAGTAATCCTAACACATAACGAATTGTCATATAAGCAATGAACTATAGTATTTTTTAAAAAAAAAACAACAGAAAACCACCTGTATATTGTGATTCTAATAATTCTGCTTGCTTTTAAGAGGAAAAGTGACCTTGAAAATTTACCAATTTCACAAATTTCAGCAAAATACAAAGAGTAAAGATAAGAGGGAAACTACTCCTAAGACTAGGCTGTATGTATGGATTAATTTACCCAAGAGAAGCAGAACAGGGATATGAATTCATTTCCATAGAATAAGGGCAAAGAGGAATGTGGCTCTTCTTATTTTAATGACTCAACACCCTGCTGCTAGTATAGCCATAGGCTGAGTAAAGTGCTTTGCAGGACTATACTCTGTAGAAATGTTTCTATTGTAAGATACCTGCAAATAATGCTTTGTGAGTCAGAACTCTTCCACTCTTCTAGAACTACAGCAAGTGATGATAGTTCTGAAAAATTGTGAACTCAAGCCTAAACTATGTTGAATAGACAGTTAAAGCCAAGCCAGCTAGGGGCCAGAAGATATAGGGATTTCTAGGTATAAACAAAATCTCTCTAAAATGACTTTATAGAAGCTTTTGTCTTAGTTTTTACATCTTTTTCTTTTTTTATTGTGGGGTGTTTTGTTTTTTCTTTTAATCAGTTCAGCTATTATTAACAAACAAAAAGGATTATGATTTACTCCATTTATTCCATAGATGATCTTTCAGATATTGAACACTTTGTAATAATTTTTTAATAAGTAAAAGTTAGAGGTTTTTAAACTCAAAATCGTTGTTTTGGGGTGAAAAGAGATACTTCATAACTTGAAGCACAGCCAGATTTTTCAAGCTAGATTGGTATTAAAAGTCATTACTGACAAAAATGTGCATTCTTTCTGTCTTCAAATAGATGTTTGAATATAAAGACAGACCACTGTAAGAGACGAGTGATTTATAAACAAACCCCTAAACCTTATATTTGTTTTGAGAAGGGAGTATATGAATTCTAGTTCAACTATGAGTTCTATATGAGTTCTAGTTCAACTCTATCTAAAACTAGCTGTGCTTCCCATTGAAATAATTTAAGTTCTCTCAGCTCCAGTGCCTTTTAATTTAAAAGGAAGACTTTATAATATGGAGGATATATTTTATAAAATGGAGAATTTATTCTATAAATTTTAACCTGTAATTCTGTGACTTGAACTCATCTATCCAAAAGTAATGCTAATTCTTCTCAAACATCTGCCAACATTATAATATTATTGTCTTCCATATTATTTTAAGTCAAAAGTAACTCTAGGTAAAGCAAAAAATACAGATGCTATTTAAAAATTGTATGATGCCTTTCTTGCCTCATGTACCTGTTCATACGATTGTTCTCACAGTCATCTCTCATTGCTTTTGGGTCAGAATGCACTCATAGGTGATTGCCCCGCTAGTGGATTTTCAGAGGCTGTAAACTGCAGGGAAAAGGACTATCTGTCTTTCTTCAGTAGAGCAGCTGCTAAATTGACACTTATGGGTTATCAGTGCAGTTCCTCACCAACTAGGCTACCACACCTCCCTTCTCAATCATCAGCAGTATTAATATTCTTGTTGATGTTGAGATATATTTTTCACTAGTAAAGTCATTAAGTAATTTTTATAGATTTAATACCTAACTATTTTATTCTAACATTTTCATGCCTATATATCTGTTAACCTAGTGTTGTAAGGAGTTGGGCTACCATCTCAAAGGCATGTGTTGGAATCCACCAGCAGAACTATAGGACAAAGATGGGCAGTGTCCTCGGGTGCAGTTTACTTTTTCTGAAAATGCACTGGAGGTTCAGTTATGGGTAGCTTCCAACTTGCTTGTATATAACAACATTCTAAATCATCAGGCAAAAGCCTTTCTGATTCAATAAAGCAGTTGCGTTATTTGTAGAAGAGATCAGAGTAGCAAGGATGTTAAAAGTCTGTGAAAAGTTTTTGGAAATACAAAACAACCTTGACTGGACTCACTGGGAAATAAGCAAATGATAAGGAAAGTGTTATCATCATTAGAGGCTAAATATTCAAAGTGTTGAGAACTGCCCAATTGTTTTAAAAGTATCCCTGGTGGCACAGTGGTAATGCACAAAGTGGGTTTGCATATCCTACCTAATGAATAACCTGTTGCCTACACCTGACTCACAGGGGCCTTCCATTATGGGACCAAACTGCCCAATTTCTTTCATGGAACGTCTGGTGAATTTGACCTGTCGACTTTTGGTTGTTAGTTACTATGCCACCAGGGCTACTGATTGCAAGATTACAGCATAGGGATCCGACTGTACAGTTCTACTCTGCCCTATTTGTGTTAGGTGCCTTAGAGGTAAGCTCTCACTCATAGCTACCCAAGGTACAGCAGAAGGAATCCTGCCCAATCCTATGTCTTTCTCACATGCTCTTTTGTGAGTAAATCCTTTAAGTTCACTGTGAATCAGAACCTACTGGATGGCAAATAGGTTGTTTAAAAAACATTCCTTCATGTCATAATATATCTAACTGCTAAGTTAACATAAGAAAACGGCAATCCAGCTAACTTGAAGATCCTCACACTATTATTTTTAACATGATTGTGTTTTAGTTTCATTTACAGAAGTTGTCAGCAACTTGCTTTAGTTAGGAACTGAGTTTCAAGTTGAACTGTGTTAAGAATGATGGGGGTAGTTTTCCTTTTAAGCTTTGGCAAACGTGCCAAAAATACACCCAGGAAGCAATAAAATGCAGTGCACCTTGCGTTTGCTTTTTTAGATTATAAATATAAAACAAGAATGTGGTGGGAGGCGCGAGCAAAGAGGAAAGGAGACATGGGCAGTGTGCGTGCTAAAAAGCAAAGGGCGCAGACTGGCGCCGACCTAATGGGGCCCGTGTGGGACAACCTGTACGGGCGCTCTATGTGGCCAGCTTGTGAATCATACCTCTAACTTGTCCTCACTTCACTGAAACCTTCAAGGCGTGTTTGTCAGGGAGGAGGTCGGGGGAAGGCCTTGGTACGGCTGGGTGGCAGTCACGCACATCTTACCTCTCACCGGGCAGTGACCTTAGTATGTTTTCATGTTTATCTAAAAAAGATAAAAGGTATGATTGCTCAGGAATGAAAACATGGGTAACATTCAAACAGAGGAAAGCAGAAACAGCAGTTTAAGACTATGAGGGAAATGTAAACCAGCCCTGAGAAACATTTGACATTGCCTCTGCTCTGCAGAGGTCATGGTTGTAGTCTATTGAAACAAATAGGAATGACCGAGCAGACGGTTTTGATAATGGGGAACAGAGCTCGCTGAGGTGCATGTCTTACTGTCAGAATTTGTAAGATCCTAAAACTAACAACATGGTTCTAGCCAGGACAAATGGCTTCGAATTTTCTCAACTGCAAAGAGTTATTAGATTCAGGGATTTAGGCAGCAAACAAGTAAAAACACAAAGATTTGATTAGCTTAAATGTATGTAATGTTGTGTTATGCTACAAAGGGATTATGTGAGGTTCTAGAAAAAAGAAAAGTAGTAATGAGGGAAAAAAGAGTTCTCTTTGTAAAGTTTGATG
This sequence comes from Elephantulus edwardii, assembly GCF_000299155.1. Classification (NCBI taxonomy): domain Eukaryota; kingdom Metazoa; phylum Chordata; class Mammalia; order Macroscelidea; family Macroscelididae; genus Elephantulus; species Elephantulus edwardii. Next base: position 6,056,332 of record NW_006399855.1, on the reverse strand, counting down.
AGGGGTTGTAAGAAGCTGACTAAAACAACTCAAGATCAGATTGCCTTTGAATCCAGATAATGTGTGTATTGTCACATGAGGTCTTAAGTCGTACACATTTTTGATGATCAGTCAACATTGAATTTTAACATTAAAATAATTTCTTGAGAAATACAGCTATTAAAAATTATTGAGCTCAAGTTGCTAAAATAGGGACTCCTAGGAGTGGCTTAATGGCATGGGAATACATTGTTGTTAATGCAAAGTTTCTTTCATCATGAGTTTTTCATTGGGCAACAACAAAGTAGTTAAATTAAAAAAAAATCAATTTTTCATTTGACACGAAGTAAATCATTACTTTCTTCTGGGATGTAGTACCTTTTCCCACTGTTGGTTCCATTTCCCATCATGCCCTTGACCTTGGAGGTCAGCTGTCATTGGAAGATGAAGCTCTGAATAAACAGAGAAGACCCTGTGGTGTCTCTTATCTCTGTATTTTGCCTCAAATCTCCGGGCGGAGCTTTAAATTATTCATCCACTAGTGCTCTCTCAGAGTTACACATCTCCATCACCCACTCCCCCTTCTACCTCCCCATTTGTGAGTGAAGGCGGTATCCTTGGGAACCTTATCAGAGATCACAGATTCAGGCTCCAGAAATGAAATAAAAGAGGAAATTGGCTGTATTAGCATAAGAGGAGTCAGCCTGGAGTTGAATACACACATCACCCAGGAGCACACTGGCTTCCCTTATCAGTAGCGTTTGATCACTACTTTCTTTTTTTTATATACATTCTTTAATTCCATCCAGCCCACTCCTTTGTTCCAACTCATATGAGGGAACATATGAAATAAGGGCAGATGGCATAAGGTCCTGAATAGTTTTCAACACTTCCAACCTTTTCTAGGTTCAATAAAAACAGCATAAATAAAATGCTCCTTTTAAGATAGCTTTTACAGCATAACCCCTTTCTCCTACCCCCAGGAAAAGAGTTGTTATTGCAATTTCAAGGGTGGGGGCAGGGGAAGCCTATAAATAGTTAAAACTTTGATTTGAGGAATATTGCAGCAAAAAGCTACAGTATCGTTCAAGAACAGAATCTAAGATACTGCTTAAAAAGCAGTAATGCATATTTCCTTTTTGTCAGGAGTACAGGTACCAAACTGAGGAAGTATTTTTCTTCTGCAAAACAAAGTTTTTCTATTTTATCCTCCAAAATTACTTTTCAAAACAAGGTCCTTAGAACATATTCTGATTAAGGAGATTACAAAGTCAGTTTTTTATTTATTTTTTTTAATCTGTAAAACATTAACTTGAAATTGCATTTATAAATGTTGCTTTTCATCAAAGTATATTTTTGCATGAAAATACAGTAAAAGAGACATAATATTTTTAAAAGAGTATTTCTGTATTTTCTTTATATATAAATGATCAATTAATGATATATCTATATGTTTTGGTTTTATTTTATGATCTTTTTCCTCACATTCTTTCAATTCTCTTCATAAAGAGAAAGAAAAAGTACCAACAGTAAAATTTGAAGCAATGGTTGCTTAGCTAAGTTTACTAAAACTTCAAAAATGTTTCACTCTCAGTGTTTGCAGTTATGGATTACATGGCAGATGGGATATTAGAAGTTTGATATTTCATAATAAATCTGATTGATGGCTGTTTTTATTCAGAGTTTGCAACTAGGCACTTCTTGAAACAGAATCTTTAATAATGGACATTGTTGCTTTTCCATCTGCTAAATGTTAAAGTCGATAAAACGTTTGAGGGTTTGCAAGTAGTTTATTTATACTTATTTAATATAGTACCTATAACAATTCTTTTAAGCAAATAAAAGTACAAATATCTGTCCCATCTCCAATTAACAACAAAGGAACCAAGTTGTAGGTTGTTTAAGTGACTTACAGATAGTTACTTAGTGAAAGATCTTAACAGCACTTCGGCTCAAGTCTTGTCCTTAGCGATCCTTTATCCATATTTTACTACATAACGTTAGGGTAACTAACTAGAAGAATGATCACCTTTATTCCAAAAACACATGGAGAAACTGGTAAGTTATACAATGATATATCAGAAAGCAAGCAGTATATTTTGGCAGAAATGAGGTTGAGCAGGCTTCCAGTCATGCAATTGTACTACCTCTTGTGAAGGATTCCTACAAGATAGAGAAAGAATAGTTGATTGATTTCAATTTTGAAGGGGGGAGGGGAAGCTGAAATAAGCTAGTAATATTTGTTCTATCTGTAAACATTTTGACTGTTGAAGTAAAAAAGAAAATAAATTAACTTATTGTTTGCGTATAAATAAAGATTCCTTGCGCTTGTCTCTCTTGGTGTATATTTTAAAGTTAGTGGTGAGAGTAGGATAGATAATTAAGATTTTATAGATTAAATATCCTCATAATCTCTTCCTCCACAAATGTTTACTCAATGCTTGTTATTTACAGTCATAGGAGAGCCAGAAGAGACAGATGTCTACAGTAAAGCATATTTTTAAGGCAACAATTTCATCTACACATGAACATGATTAGAAATTAAATACTACAAAATGATTTAACGTGTCTATACCATTGCTAGTTCTGCTCCTTATAATCAACCAGTTTTGAAAGATTTTTTTTTTATTTGTGCACCCATTTAAAGTTCTTTATAACCTCCACATAACCTCTAAACTAAGATGAGTTGATCTATTTTTCAATCTTCTTCTTAAACAACTTTTTATTGCTGGCATTATCTCAGTCACTTCATGTGTTGGTGCATTTAGTCTTAAAAACAATCACATTAGATCAGTCTTCTTTTTTGCTCAAGATTACAGAAAAATAAACTAAGTTCTGGAATATTTAATGAACCACTTAAATTTAACTTGCTCATCTGTATTTATGTGCTATATACTAATTATGGCATAAATATATATATATATAATATATATATATCAAGAAGGATTTTTATCAATTTTAATAAAATATGCAGGTGTGATTTAGTGTTTAAGAGTTGGACATTAAAAGAATAATATGTTTAAATATTTAAGGTTTTACCTAAACAGTTATTGCTTTTAGCTATTGCATTTTTTAACTTTAATTTTAAAATGGTCATCTATATAAACAGCTAAAGATACTATATTTTTTAGTAATTTATTATTCCTATGCTGTGTGTGAAAATATATTTCTTTTCTAGCACATTTATATCTCATCTTACCTTGTTTAGAATGTTCTATCACTTCACATCATTTACTTTCTCAGTGGTTTACCAATTGCTTCATAGTAAAGTCCCTTGATATAATCTTACTAAGTCATCCAACTAGGCATTCAGTGGAGCTTTGCAATTCAAATATTTAAGTCACATTCTCTTATAAACAACACTTGTTTATGGTCTAACTGATCATTTTTTGCATCTGCATTTCACTTCCAGTAATTTAATGGTGGGTCTTCTGGTGAGATAATCTAGCTCTCTGATATTTTTTTGTTTTTATTTTCAGATCCTTTGTTCCATATTCTAGTACATTTTTTAAAATAAATCTTTCATATCTACCTGTGAAACTTTTAATTTTACAATTGACTTACGAATTTTTATGAACAATTTTATTCCTACTTTTATATCTTCTTACCTCTCTCTCCTCTGATCTCTCTTGTGTATGTGTGCAGGTTAATCTGAGAAGGCTACATAAGAAACTTTTCAATACCTAATTCATTCTTTTATTCTAAAGGGATCTTAACAGTAAAGTAAGATGAGCCACTGTCCTTGAATTGATAGAAAATTTTTAACTTTTAGTTAAGTTACCTCATGACTTAAGAAGATGCAGTTGATTAGTTAATGCTAGCCAACAACTTGTAAACAAGATAGTTTACTTCAGATAATGAGTCTTCGGCATTTTTTTTTTGGTGTTGTTTCTACTTCTAAATAGACTTTGTTGTTACTATTCCTGATATGTCTGTCACACTCTAACATGCAAAAGAATCAAAATTTCAAAATAGTAAAATTAATGTTTAAATAAAAACAGAAATAGTGCTGTTTATGATAACATTAAACTAATAATGAAGAGTACTTAAATATCTTTCTAAACGGCAATATTTCTGAACTGTGACAACTAATTCTGTGAGTATGATATTTTTGCATTAGTAAGTGCAACTAATTAATCAAGAAATGAATATATGAAAATTATAATTCATTGAAGTAATGCACTTAAATAGAATACTTAATGTGATAGATTTCCTCATATTAAATAATTATGTATGACACAATTTTTAAGAAAACTCTGTGGCTTCTTTAACAAATTGATGATAGTTTTTCAGAAAAAGTGCAGGATGCTATTTCCAATGCTCAATAATGCTTAGTTTCAAAAGTCAAAGACTTTCAAACTTCAAATAGTTGTTGAAATTTACATTTATTTTAACAAAGGAAAATCATTTACTTGGATATTTTTTTTTAAAATAAAGGTTCTATAAATCACTGACCCTCTGTGTATGTGTCTATTTTCCCAGAAAGTAGAATGTATTGTTGATTACATTATTTTATGAAATGACACTGTGAACTATTTTCCTTTAACAAGAAACATTATTGTTCAATGCTGTTGAGTTGGCTATGACTCATAGTGACCCTAAGAACAATGGATCTGAACCTTACTCTATCCTGTGCTATCATCGTCCTTGACAGACTTGAGTCCACTGCTACAGTCATGGAGACACTTCCTCTTCTTCCCTGACATTCTGCCTTTGTAAGCATGATGTCCTTTTCCAAAAACTGCCTCTTCCTAACAATGTTACAAAACTACATGAGACGAAACTTCTCCATCCTTGCCTCTAAGGAACACTGTGGTTGTACTTTCTCCAAGACATATTTATTTATTCTTTTGACAGTTCATGGAATGAATATTCAGTACTCTTTTTCAATAGCACAATTCAAAGACATCAACTCTTCTTTGGTCATCCTTATTATTCATTGTCAGACTTTCAGATGCTAACAAGTCATTGAAAAGATAGTAAGTAGCTTGAATTAGGTGTCTTTAAACTGACATGGTTGCCTTTTTAGCACCTTGAAGACAGCATATTTTCCCAATACTTTTTTTTTTAATATTTTTTGACTGCTAGCAATGGTGTCTCTCTGGAGACTAAGGTGCGTCTGATACAAGGCATGGTCTTTGCTATCACTTGTTATGAATCAGAGAGTTAGATAATGACTAAAGAGGATAAAAGGAGCTTTGAGCTGTGGTGCTGGAGAAGAGTATTCATCCTGGAAAGGGTAAAACCGGGCAGCTCCTTGGAGGCAAGGATTCTGAGGCTTCGTCTGACATACTTTGGACATGTTATAAGCAAGGACCGGTCCTTGGAGAGGGACATCATGGTTGGTAGGGTGGAGGGACAGCGCAGGAGGGCAAGGCCCTCTATGAGGTGGATTGATTCAGTGACTGGGGTAATTGGGATGGGTGTGTCAGAGACAGTGTGATTGACACAGGACAGAGCAGAGTTTAGGGCTGTTGTTCATAGGGTCGCTATGAGTCACAAGCAACTCGAAGGCACATAACAACAACAGTACCAAACGTGTTACTTGTGCTTCCAAACAAGAGAAAATCACTGAAAGCTTCAGTCTTTTCTCCATATATCATGATATTGCCTATTGTCCCAGTGGGGAGAATTATTTTTTCTTTTTCAATTTTTTTATGTTGAGGTATAATCTATATTCAAAACTGTATTATTTGATCTTCTGTACCAACGATTTCAAGTTCTCCTCACTTTCAGCAAGAAGGTTGAGTCACCAGCATAATATGTGTTGTTGATGAGAGTCTTCCTCCAATTGTGAAGCCACGTTCTTCTTTTTAAGTCCAGCCTCTTCAATCATTTGGTTAGTATAAAGATGGAATAGGTATGGAAACAGGATACAGTTCTAACACATACCTTTTTTCATTTTAAACCATACATAGTTACTTTCTTTTGTATCTTTTGCAGTTATTTTATTTACAAATGAATAGAACCATTAATGGGCAGAGTAAATATAATCTCAGTGTATGTTTGGTAAATATATTATGTAAAAAAAATTTATCCCTGTTTATTTTGAGCACTTATGCTTCAGGAAAAGAAATCACCTTCTTGTTTCTAGTATTGTGATAGCTGTGATATATTCTAGAAAAAATAATGTCAGTAGTTATGGGTGACCAGAAATCTGCACATAAGATAAAGGACTTCATAGTATATTAATATGAGCAATATTGAATTCAGAGAGTATTTTTAATAGAATATTTAAGTGTCTATAATTTATTGTGTAATCATTATTCAGGGCAAAGTAAACAGAGTAAAAATTGTGAGTGTGGGCAAATGGCAATGTATATATTAATTTCTGTGAAGAAATAAGCCATGAATAGAAGACTGTGCTTTCCAAACTTCAAAACAGGAAGTACTATTGGAGAAGAAAAGGTTTGGTTTTGTTTTTATTTTGTGAGAAATAAAACAAAATTAATTTAATAATATGAATTCCAAGAATGTCAACAAGTGGATTATTCAAATAATGTATGTGAAATATTGGTGATCTTCAAAAATCTGGCTTTACCTGATAAGAGCTCAAAATATCAGCATTTGTATTGGCAAATAATAATACTAGAACTTATTAGAATGTTCATGATCTAATATTTTGCTGTTAGATCAATAACCCCTAACCCTAACCCTAACCCTAACCCAGACTGACCCCTCTCATATAAATTTGGGTGGATCATAACATACTATGGCCAACATTGAGAATAATGCGGATACCAGAGCACTTAATTGTGCTTATAGAAATCTGTCTCTACCTAGACCAAGGAGCTGATGACAGAACAGAGCAAGTGAACACTGTGTGTTTTAAAATGAAGAAATGTATGCATTAGACATCAAATATCCTTTATCCATACCTATAAAATCTGTATGATAAGCAAATAATCCAAGAGGCTGGACTTCATTTAAGAATGTGGCATTAGAGGGGAGCTCTGGTGGCCTAGTGGTAAGAAGCTGCACTGCAATCCCAGAGGTGCCTGGTTCGAATCCACCAGATGCTCTGCCGAGGAAGGAGGGACAATTTCCTCCTGTACCATTCAGATCTGATTTGACAGTACACACACACACAAATAATGAAGTAAAAATAAAAATTAAAAAAAAATTGTTAAAAAGGAAGGCATTAGGATTACAGGAACAATCTGTGATATGCAGGTCCAACTGTGCTTGTTATCAGTGAAGAGCACTTTTAGTGCTTACTGATGATAATATGGATCACACCTCAGCATAGAGCAAACAAAAGTCTTCACAAATGAATCCATAACAACATCATGACAAATGGGGGAAAGATAGTCAAGAATCTCATTCTACTGGGATCCACAATCAACACCCATGGAAGGAGCATTCAAAAAATCAAACGAGACACAAAGACATCCTTAAAGTGTTAAAAAAGCAAAAAGGACTAACATGTGCCCGACCCACCCATGGTTATTTCTAATTGCTTAATACACATGCAAAAGTAATGAACTAATGGTTGGAGACTTTAACACACTGTTATCACCAAAGGATAGGTCAACTCAAAAGAAACTTAACAAAAGATGCAGAAGATCTAAATTATGCATTCAGTCAACTAGACCTTGTGGATGTATTCAGGCTACTGCACCCAAGTAAAACTCAATTCACTTTCATCTAAAGTGCACACGGTAAATTTTCCAGAATTGATCACATTTTAGGAAACAACACAAACCTCAAAAAAAATTTTAAAAAAAACACCCAAACATTGAAATAATACATAAAGTATCTTCTCAGACCACAATGGCATAAAACTAGAAATTAACCACAAGAGGATGAAGTTTATAAAATCACTCATCTAGAAGCTAAATAGCACCTAATTAGAACATTAATGGGCTAAAGAAGAAATAAACAAAGATATAATTTAAAAAAAACACTCCAAAAAATAAATTATAATGAAAATACAAAATACCAAAACCTCTGGAATGCAGCTATGGCAGTCCTTGTGGGCAGTTCACAGCAAAAGTCACACACATAAAAAAATGAAGAAAGAAGCATAGTTAATGATTTAACTCAAAACTTCATCAAATAGAAAAACAGTCTAACCCCACAGCCTCTAGAAGAAAGAAAATTATAAGAACAAGAGTTGAAAACAACCCAATTAAAAAATGGGCACAGGATATGAACAGACATTTCACCAAAGACGACATTCAGATGGCCAACACAAGAAAAAATATTCAAAATTCCTGGCTCTAAGAGGGATGAGATATCATCTCACCCCAGTAAGAATAGCAAAATTTAACAGAGCAGCAAACAACAAATGCTAGCCAGGTTGTGGAGAAACTGGAACCCTTATTCACTGTTGGTGGGAGGGTAAAATGGTGCATAGTGATGGAAGACTGTATGGCGCTTTCTCAAAAAGTTGCAAATAGAAATAGTATTTGACCCAGCAATTCCACTACTGGGAATATACATTTTAAAAATCATAACTGTGCAACAATGAATGACTGGAAATCTTAACTCTCTGTAAACTTTCATCAAGAAAAAAAAAAGGAAACCATAACTGCCACCCACGCAGATATATATGCACACCCTCGTTTATTGCAGCTTTGTTCACAATAGCAAGAAGTTGGAAACAACCCAAGTGTCCATCAACAAATGAATGGATAGCGAAGATGTGGTATATTCACAATAGAATACTATGCTGCATTGAAAAATAAGGAACTCATGCAATATTATTTAAAGTGGGTGACCCTGGAGGACATTATGCTGAGTGGACTCAACTACTTAAAAAAGAAAAAAAAAAAAAAAAAACCAAACAAAAACAAAACACCAAAAAAACAATCACACCACACCACCACCACCACCATCAACAAAACAAAACACAACAAGCAAAAGCTCAAATTCAGACTCATTTCCATCGAGTTGGAACTGACTCAAAGATGACCCTCAAGTGGGTTTTCAGAGGCTAAATATTTTATGAGAGGAGATTGGACATCTTTCTTCTGAGCAGCCCCTGTTGGTTTTAATCTGCCAGAGAAGTGCTGCCTTTGAGTTAGCCCAACTCCCTTTGGATTTTGCTGCTTGTTATGTTGCTAACTCAAACAAACCTCTGTGTTTGAGCTTAGGTACCATTGAGTGGACTATTTATCATTCATAGTAACCCTATGCCTCTGGAAACTCTATGAAGTTTGATAAACAATGATGGTTATAGAAAGGCTTCAGGTCTTTTGTTCATAGGATCACTACGACGCCAATCAACAACACAACAACAGTAACCCTATGAACGACAGATCAGAACTTTGCCCTATCTTGTGCCATCCACACAATCTTCAACATGTTCGAGCTCATTATTACAATCATTATGCAATCCCAAATTTACATGGTTTGAATCCACAAGCTGCTCTGTGGGAGAGGGACGGGCAATCTCCTCCCATGCGATTAACTGCCTCTGAAAACACGCTGGAGGGTCGGCTATGGGTAGGTTCCAGCTCAGTGGCAAACAAAACCACATGTAAATCCTTATTATGAGATTTGTCTTCTCTTTTGCTGACCCACCACCTTTCCCAACATAATGTCTTTTTCCAAGCACTGGGCCCCTTCTAATAACATGCCCAAAGCATGTACGATGAAGTTTCATCACCCTTGCCATTAAGGAGCTCCCTGGTGGCACTTTTCTTAGAATGATATTCCATACAGAGTTTGTTCACAGAGACTAAATTTATCAAACTTGCAAATCTTTTATGTTATTGTCCTCTGTGAGAGCCACTCTGCCCCTTTCACAGTCTTGAAGAACAAGAATAGCCTAATTTTTAATTTTTCTCCTTGTACAAATAAACTGGCTTATCTTTCAGCAAATGAAATGACTTACTTTTACTTCAGAACTTTCAATGACTCTGCAGATTTCTAATGAACTATGAAACCATATTGTTTTATTTGGACCCTTTATTCATGTTGAACACCTGTTAAAAATGTAGATACCATGGGAAAGTGTAGGAAAATCTCACCTACTGATGACCTCTTGCCTCTGTGGTGAGGAAAGCACGTATGGCTATAAAACATTTTATCTGGTTTAAGGCGGATGTGACAGAAACAAATGAAGAGAGAGAGGGTAAAAATTGGGCAGAGTTTTCCCATCGCTACAGATTTATGACTGAATGACAGTGAATGTTTGGCAAAAGACTGTTTATTTGTGATTCTTTGGTACTTCCTTCTCCTTGACTCCTACATCCTAAATGCTGTGATGATATCAAGCCAGAATTTCTACTCTAGTAATGGATTGTTATTTTTGTTATGTACCACTGAGTCTGAACTGACTCATAACTGACCTTCCAGTGGATTTTCAGAGACAATAAATTCTACAGGAGGAGTATGCCCATCTTTCTCCCATGGAGGAGCTGGAAGATTTGAACTGCATACTTTTGGAATGGCAGTACAGCTCCTTTACCAGTAGGCTTCCAGACAAAGAGAGAAATGACTGATTTGCTGGACTATCACTACCAATTCAGTTTTACAGAAGAAACAAATAGGATCAAGATTGCAGTTGAGATGACATGTAGGTGGCAAAAATAAATAGAACCGAAATCTTGTCCTCTTGGAGCACTAAGTTTGATTAAACGACAACACTCTTAGCAGGAAAGAGCTAGAAAGAACCTCAGCAAGCCAGTTGTATGGTAAATTGTGTAAGACCAGCTGTAGATGCTGTAGGCATTCAGAAGAGAAAAGTCAGTGATGTTGGCATGGTTAGGGAAAGAAATACATGCCCTGTGAGAGGATTTCCAGGACCCTTCAATGAGGCAGAGCAGCTGATCATTGTGGGTTATCAGTTTCTCTTATTATGCTTAACTTTGGCAGAGGACATTTAAACTGTCCACTTCCCTTGGGCCATCAGGCTCAGTGGTGTGAGAGCAGCTGTACTATCTTTTCACATGATTTAACAGCTGCAAAATCCTTGCCAAATCTTGCAATGATGAGTATGTGCAAAGAGTTTGTTGTGTGGTGTGTGCGCATAAGTGTAGGGTATGTTGGTTGTTTTTTGTGTTTTTCCCCCACTGCCTTCACACTGCCTGCATGAATCAAAGGTGGCATCATAAAGACCCTAAATTTGCATGATTTGTGAGAGGCTCACATGTGTTGGCAAGGCCAGTGGCAGCTTAAACAAAAAGAGCAGCTGTCCTAATTCCCAGCTCGCTAGCTCTGGTCTCCCAGCAGCCCCTCCTTTCTGTTTCCCCAGCGCCAAGCAGGTCAACTGCACTGGCTCCTTTAAAGTAACAGTATCCAAATACTGCTAAGATAAGCATTTCCTTCTCAAATGCTTCTCTTTAGGTATAATCATGATAGAAATTTCTTCAGAGTTTGAATGTATAACCACTGAAAAACATAAAGCAATATATTAAATCTGTAAAATATATATTATCCGGAGAACAGAATCCTCCTCATACAATAAGTTAGAAGCTCTGGTTGCTGCTGACTGTTGGAATCCACTGAGAGGGGAAAAGATAATGATGATCTTAAATCTTCTCCCATAAAGACTTAGAAACTAAGTGGAGGCTCTTCAAGTCAGAATCTACTCCATAGAAATGGCGTAAGACAATAATTAGTATGTATATATATATATTTAGATATGTGTATATCTATAAATATATACATATATATGCCTTGTAAATATATGTATATCTATACAAATATGGATGTATATCTGTGTAGCGACTCAACGGCGCATAGCAACAACAACAACATATCTATATGCAATCTCTTTCACAAGAGGATTTTCAGGATGCTTTAACAACTTAGATCTGTTACATTGAAATTACAAGAATAATAGGATTTCTTCCAACAAACATAAAGTGATTTAATTGAATCCCAAGCCTGAAACAACAAAAAAGAGAGGAATAATATAAGGGGGGGGGAAGATGATTGGAATATTGGGCATTAGGTTACACGGTATAATGATCCCCAAGAGAAGTGGATACCAAAGCCAAGCTTTAAGATTACCCTAGATACTGCTTGCTGAGAGTTGTCAGGTCAAAGCCTAGAAAGGACAGTTTCCTATGACGCCTGTTAGTCTCCCTATGCCATAATGATGGAGTCAGGAACGCAGAGTCAGGAGGCTAAGTAGTCAAAATTTGAAGAATCAAGTGGAAGAGAGATAAGGAATGGGCAGGGTGACCCAGAAATCTATAGTGTGCCACCTCAAATTTGCAGCTGAGCACTGCTCCGTCCTACCTGTGTCAAACCCTACAAAGACCAGGGAAAGGTCCACCAAAAAAGAATAAATACAGTCTGTCTTCTTCTCACCACTCAGATCCGAAATTCTTTGTAATTCAAAGGACACATGCTCAGGTGAGTCATGCCTCAGAAAATTCATTTCATATGGTCACACTCCAGAAACTATCTTCATAACAGGAAAAGGATAAAAGTAAACCTTAGGATATTCAAAAGGTTTCCAAGTAATATACAGTTCCCAGAACAAAGACCAATGCCATTACAATAAT
>NW_006399855.1:6037128-6043789 GCF_000299155.1 Elephantulus edwardii | reverse complement strand
AAAAATTAATAAATATTACAGTTCTTGGTACCCACTCAGAATCCCTCAGCATTTACCTCAAAATTCAAAATCACTTATACAGAGTCAGTTCCTACTCAGAATATCTCTTTATTAGATTTCTGAGGATGTAAATTTTAATAGCAGATTGTCCATCTTTATTCTATAGAAAAGCTTGTGGATTTAAATCCCCAGAGATGTATAACATTATGGTTAGCAGTGGAACAAGTTATGGACCACACACAACCAGAGTGCTGTGACAGCTCAGCATGGGGAGCGGGGGAAGACATAGTGAGAAGAAAAACATCAATAGGAAAAAGAATGCCCCAGAAATTACTCAGGTGATAATTGTTGTCATTCTTATGTGCCATCAGATTGACTATGACTCATAGCGACCCTGTGCACAATAGGCCAGAACACTTTCTTGTCCTGAGTAAATCTCACTATCTCTGACATAACCACCCTCATTACCCAGTTACTGTGCCAATTCATCTTATCTGAGGTCTTCCTGTCTTGCACTGTCCTTCCACCATTCCAAGCATGATATCCTTCTTCAGTGATTGCTCCCTCCCAGCAACATGCCCAAAGTGTGTGAGCTGAAGCTTCAAAATCCTTGCCTCCAAGGAGCAGCTTGGTTTTACCCACTACAGGACAGACCTGTTAGTTCTTTTGGCAGGTGATAGTAAAGGAGGACATTTATAGTTAATAACACTGTAGTGTTATCATAACTATAGTAAAGCAAGAAAAGACTGAGCATATTAAGTAGAAACATGAAATATATAGGAAAAAAAGTAAAATCAAAGTTTTCAAATATTTAAAATGGCTGAGTAGACAATCATCTTGACGTAGCAAGTAAAGTAATAGCTCCTCTAAAATGTTCATATTCATATCTCTGGAACCTGGAAATGTTTCCATTTTCCCACAAGGACATCACAGATGTGATTATAGGTCATGATTAACAGAGATCTTCAGATATTATGTGGGAGAGACCAATCTAATCAGAACAGTTCTCAAAAGTGTGAGAGGGAGCTAGGATCAGAGAGTGAAGAGAGTCACAAAAAGTGCGATGTGGTGGAAACAGAGTTGGAGTTGCTATGCTACTCCCATTGATTAAGAAAGAAGGCTGTCACAAGCCAAGTTATGCAGGTGGCTTTTGGAAGTGAAAGGGCAAAGGAAGCTATTGTTTTCTGGAGCTCCCAGAATGAAATGTAGCCCTGTCAAAACTTTGAGTTTATCCAAGTGAGACCCAAGTTAGATTTAGAAACTAGAGAAGTGTAAGATAAAAAAAAAATGTACAAAAGGTCAGCAGTTAGAATCCTTGTAGTTGCTCTTAGGAAGATGAGCAATTTGCTCAAGTAAAGATTTATCACCTCAGAAATCCCATGCAAGGCCCATAGCAGTGGGTTTCTTTTTTATTTAGTTGCAATGTGTTATACTACTGATAACATGCTAATGTGGTTGAAATTAATATCAAACTAGGAAGCTCTGGTGGCCTAGTCTATAGGGAGTTGCACTGTTAACCCAAAGTTACCACCACTCTGGCAGTTCTAATCCACCAGGGATCCTCCTGTACAATTTATAGCCTGTAAAACTCTCTGCAGTGTCAATTCTGAGTCAGTTCCCACTCAATGATAACGAGTGTCACTTTGTTTTTAACAGCAAATTGTTGTTGTTATGTGCCGTCGAGTCACTTGCGACTCTGGACAACAGCTCTAAACTCTGCTCTGTCCTGTGCCAATCTCATTGTCTCCGACACACTCATCCTGATTGCCCCAGTCACTGAATTAATCCATCTCCCAGAGGGCCTTCCTCCCTGCACCCGCCCTCCATCCTCCCAAGCATGATGTCCTTCTCCAAGGACCGGTCTCTCCTTACAACATGACCAAAGTATATTAGACGGAGCCTCAGAATCCTTGCCTTCAAGGAACAGTGAGGTTTAACCCTCTCCAGGATGAATCTGTTTGTTTTCTTAGCACTCCATGGCACCCTCAGCACTCTTCTCTAACACCAAAGCTCAAAAACATCAATTCTCCTTCTATCCTCCCTGGTCATTGTCCAGCTCTCTGACATAACAAGTGATTGCAAAGACCATGGCCTGTACCAGATGCACAATAGTCTCCAGAGACACACTGTTGAGTACTTTAGAGAGGTCCCTAACAGCAGACTTTCCCATGACAATACGTCTTTTAATTTCCTGGCTGCTGGTGCCAAGACTGTTGACTATGGAGCCAAGCAGACTAAAGCTATGAACAATCTCAATCTCTTCACCATCCATTCTGATATTGCCAATTGGTCCAGTGGTGAGAATCTTTGTCTTCTTGACATTGAGCCTCAATCCATATTGGAGGCTGCAGTTCTTGACCCTCTACAGCAAGTGCTTCAGGTCCTCCTCAATGTCAGCAAGCAGGATTGTGTCATCTGCATAACACAGATTGTTGATAGATCTTCCACCAATCCTGATGTCACATTTCTTCTCATACAGCCCAGCCTCCTGGATGATCTGTTCTGCATACGGGTTGAAAAGGTATGGAGACAGGACACATCCCTGGCGTATGCCCTCCCCAGTTTAGAACCATACCGTGTTTCCTTGCTCTGTTGTGACGACTGCCTCTTGGTCCAAGTATAAGTTTCGCATTAGCAAAATCAAGTGTTCTGGGATTCCCATTCTTCCCAGAGTTAGCCACAGTTTGTTATGGTCCACACAGTCAAACACCTTTGCATAATCAATGAAGCACAGATAGACATTCCTCTGGTTCTCCCAACCAAGTTGCGCGCAGCTTTGGGGCCTCTGCTTTACCTGTTTAGGCGGGGGTTTTAGCTCTGCTGAGGTGTCTTGTCTATCGCCTGCCTTCTGCCCTTCTAAGCTTCCCACCACCTACCGAGTTGTACGCAGCTTCGGGGCCTAACAGCAAATTAGATATAAAAAAAAAATCTGAAAAGTTAAAGATGTGGTCATAGAAATTATTAAAAATTAAAGACTAAAAATGACTGGAAAAGATTTAAGTACAACTAACATTGTTTCGTGTCACAACTTCATATAACTTGCTGAGTATGTATTTGGAGTCAAGGAGAGGAAAAACAAAAACAGTATTTGAAAAAATAATGGCATTTTTTTTAAGTACAGAGAAATAAAGGTAAGGATAGCATTATGTTTTCTCAGTGAAAACAACGTATGTCAGAAGAAATGTAACCACAAATTTGAAGTTTTACAGGAAGAAAAAGAAATGTAAACCTACTAAAAATGACTTAAAAAATGGAATTTAAGGTTTCTTACGACATACAAAAGCCAGAATAATGCCTCATTAGCAGGCCTGTACTGCTCGTGAAAGGAATTACATGAGAAATAAATCTGAATTCACACAAAGGAAGAATAATCAATGATAACAGTCAATAAATAGGTAAATTTAACACTTAAATGTTTTGGAAAGAAATTTATTTATTTAATTTATTAAATAAATTTATTTAATAGAAACAAAATATTTACAAATTATCAAGTATGTACCTTATGTAGAAGTAAAATATCTGAAAATGCTTTCACAAGGGCCATATGAGAAAAATATATGTGTATTGTAAGATTCTTAAACTATATGAAAGTGGCATACTATTACCAGAGTTTGATTGTGATGAGTTAAATGTATAAACAATAAACATTTTTAAAATAAAATTTTTATTATGTGCTGTCTTAATTAAAAGCTTGCATACGTTGTTCTTCACACCAGATCTTCCCCGTTTACCTACTCTTCCCTCCACCCATTAAAATTGTATGACTCAGTGATTAACTATATAACCCCCACCCATGGTCACCCCTCTGCTTTCCCCTTTTCCACCCTGGATCCTCATACACATTCTACATAATGGTCTTATACAGTGTTTTTCCACATTTGACTGAATTAGTTCACATAAAATAATGTTCTCCAGTCCCTCCCAAGGTAAGTAGTGATTTACAAAATCATTGCTTCTGCATATTGTGTAGTATTCGATTGTGTGAATGTTTCTCAATCCATTTGATTGTGGTTGGACATTTGAGCTGTTTCCATGTTCTTGTAACTATGAATTATGCTGCTAAGAACATTAGTATACAAGTCTCTGTTTGTGCCTCAGTTCTAATTTTCTTGGGGTATATTCCAAGCAGTGAAATAGCTGGATTATATGGAATTTCTATGTTTAGCTTTCTGAAGAAATGCCAAACTGCCTTATAGAATGGTTGCACCATTTTTACAATCCCGCCAACAATGTACAAGAGTTCCTGTATTTCACATTCTCTCCAACATCTATTACTTATTGTCTTGTTTAACTTTGCCACTACTGCTAGAGTGTGATGTTATCTCATTGTGGTTTTGATTTATATCTCTCTTATTGCCAGTGATTTTGAGCATTTCTTCATGTGTCTGTTGTTCATCTGAAAGTCCTCTTCTTTGAAAATTATTTCCATGTCTCTTGCCCATTTTGCAATTGTGTGATGAGCTTTTTCTGGGGGAGGCCCTGTAGAATTCTGTAAACATTTGATGTGAGACCCTTGTCTGAAATGGTATTGCCAAATGTTTTCTTTCCCCAGTGAGTAGGTTTTCTTTTCACTCTGTTGGAAAAGATTTTGATGAGCACAAGGATTTAATCTTTCGAAGGTCCCATTCATCAATTTGATCCTCTCCAGATTGTGCATTTCTGGCTGTATTTGGTAGTCCATTTCTACCATAGACTAGGCTGTCTAAGCTTGATCCCAGCTTGTCTCTGATGAACTTTATGGTTTTGGGCTTTACTCCCAGGTGTCTAATCTACCTTGAGGTGATTTTTGTGAATAGCGTAAGAGATAGATCCTATTTCAGCTCTCTGCAGGCAGCAGTCCAGTTTTGCCAGCACCATTTGTTGAAGATGTTGTCATTTCTCCATTTGATAGTTTTATTTCCTTGTCAAATATCAGTTGACCATAGATAGCTGGGTCCATTTCTGGGTTCTCAATTCTATTCCATTGGTCTATGTCCCTGTCATTGTGCTAGTACCATGTTTGTGTTTTGGGGTTTTTTTTTTGTTGTTGTTGTTTTGTTTTGTTTTGTGTGGTTTGTTTTTTGTTTTGTTTTGGTTTTGGGGGTTTTTTGTTGTTGTTACTATTGCTGTACAGTAGGTTTTGAGGTCAGGGAGTGTTATGCTTCCCACTGCATTTTTGTTTTCCAGGAGTGATTTGCAGATTTTGTTTATATAAAAACTTTTAAAGTTTTAAGAGAGCTCTGGTGACATAGTGGTAAGGAATTTTACTGTCAACCCAAAGATTAAATCCATCATCAGCTCTTCAGAAGAAAATTGGGCAATTAACTATAATGAGATTTACTCCTTCTAAAAACTCACTGGAGAGTATATTGTGAGTTGGTCCCAAACTGATGGTATACAACAACAACAACATATAAATAACTGGGTAGCCCTAATGGCCTAAAAAGTTACACTTCATCCCAACAATAAGCAGATCTAATCCACCACTGAATGGTTAGAAGAAGATGGTCAATCTCTTCCCCTGTGATTTACACACTCTGAAAATTTGATGGAGGGGGCAACTATGAGTAGGTTCCGACTCAACAGCAATTTTTACTATGTATGAACTCTTCTGTTGATGTCACTGTTAATCCAGAAATAGCACCACTTTCAAAATTTTTATCCATCCACAGCTCCAAAGAGAAAAGTTGGGTAATCTCTTCCCATGTGATTCACAATCTCTGAAAATCTGCTGGAGAGTCAGCAATGAGTAGGTTCAGTATATCTTTTTGTATAACTAACAAATTTGTGAATATCTATGGATAGATTATAATTAAATCAAGCATGAAAACATCTGTTCTGCAATTTAAAATTTTTAAGTATTAATTTTATAATTCCCATATAAACGAGAATAAAGAACCTAGGTGGAACAAACAGTTAAGTGCTCTACTATTAGCCAAAATATGGATGTTTTAAACCTACTTAGAAAGTGCCTTAGGTATACTGCTTTGGACTATCTAATGATCGCCTTAAAAGATCAAATCATGGTATAGTCAATGAATGGGACAGTTCTATTCTGTACACATGATGTTATCATGAATTGGAATTAACTCTATGAAGACATCCATATTTACCCTCATTTTAAAAAATGGCAATCCGACAGAATGAAGAAGTTATCGAATAATACCACTAATATCACATACAAGAGAAATCTTTCAGAAGGAACCTGTACTATGAGCAGACAAAGGGAACACTGCGTGGTTCAAAATCAAGAATGAAGTGTGTCAGGCATATATCCTTTCTGTTCAGTCTATATGCAGAACAGATCATTTGGGAGACTGGATTTTATGAAGAAGAACGTGGCATAAGGACTGGAAGATGACTCATCAACAATATGTGTTAAGCAGAAGACACAACCTTGCTTATCAAAACTGAGGAGGACTTGAAGCACGTACTGCAGGAGGCCAAGAATTGCAGTCTTCTGTATAGACTGCATCTCAACATCACAAAAACAAAGATTCCCACCCCTGGGACAATTGGTAGCATCATGTTAAATGGAGGAAAGATGGAGGTTTTTAACAATCTTATTTTTCTAAGTCCTTCATAAGGCTCCAGGAATAGATGGTATACCAATTGATATATTTCAGTTAACAGATGCTGCCCTGGACGTGCTCACCAAGTTGTGCCAAGAAATCTGGAAAAC
>NW_006399855.1:6023037-6035828 GCF_000299155.1 Elephantulus edwardii | reverse complement strand
AGACAGTGCGATTGGCACAGGACAGAGCGGAGTTTAGGGCTGTTGTACATAGGGTCGCTATGAGTCGCAGGCGACTCGACGGCACATAACAACAACACAACAACTTTGCCAAAAGGGCCCTTTAGAATAGTGAGAGAAGATCTTCACCCTGAAATCTACAGAGTCCCTTTTCAGCAGGAAGTAGCTAAGAGAATACGCTGTCCCCTTTTCCTTATGAATCAGGGTGAAGTGTTTCTCAGGGAGGAGTGGTAGGGAATGGCAAAGGACACACTGACAAAGGAGATTAATCAGGAGTGGCTTTGAAAAGCACTGTGGAAATTGTACAATTAAAGCAGGCTTTCAAGTGGGGGGAAAAAAAGAATGAACTGGGAAGGGGGGTAGAGAAAATAGTGCAACAATGAATGAATGAAAACCCAAAATCTCTGTAAATGTTCATTAAAATTAATAAAATTTAATAATTAAAACAAATAAATAAAAACCATGTATACATAGTTAGCTCAGAGTTTACATTCTCTGAATTTCTCTTTAAATTATTTATTTTTTGTAAAAGTTGGAGCCACATGCAATAGTAAATCCTACAGTTTCAGTTATAATCACAAATAAGATCAGACATTTTGATCCATGAGTGTGGATATCATGATATGTGTTAATGTTCCATATAGTGGGACAGATGATACATGTGGCCATTGGTAGAGAAATGTAACCAGCCTTTCCTGTATGTGAGGGATTTAATCATAATTGTTTGACATTTACCAGCTTAGATGTACTCTACTTCATTGCAACTTGTTGTGTACCTTTGATTCAGAATAAACCCATATAGCAGACCCTCCTGCAGGTTTTCAAAGGCACTTAATTGAACAGAGGGTTATTGTTTAAAAGAGATTATTGGAGTCTCATCTAAGACCATATTACTAGAGAGGAATGGTTGTGATGGTTTTCTTCTTATTCATGAGATTTTTAGTGATTGATTTATTATATGTATTATTTTACAAGTTGGAAATAAAATATGGCTTGGAATTCAGTCACTGTATCTGAAAAGAATTTGCTGTTACAGAGCCATTTCAGGAAATAGCGTATAATCAAGAAACAAGGGTAATGAAGGAAGAAGTTCAAGCTTCACTAAAAGCATTGGGAAAAAACAAGGCCCAAGGAATTGATCAGTCAACAATTGATATGTTTTAGGAAACAGATGTAGCCCTGGATCTGCTCATCAGTCTGTACCAGGAAAGTAGGTCAGCTACCTGACCAATTAACTGGAAGAGATCCATATTTTTTTCTAATTGTAATAAAGGTTATCTAACAGAATGTGGAATTATTGAACAGTATAATATCACATGAAAATAAAATCTTTATTATGATTATTCTTAAAAATAGCTAGAATAGTACATTGACAGGGACTTGGCACGCATTCACACTGAATTTAGAAGAGAATGTATCACAAGGATATCACTGCTGATATCAGATGCATCTTGGCTGAAAACAGAATACCAGAAGAATGTCTGTTTTATTGATTATGAAAAGGCATTTTACTAGTGGATCATAACAAATTAGGGATAACATTGAGAAGAATGAGAATTATAGAATAATTGATTGTGGTCATGTGAAACCTATACCTTGACCAAGAAGCTATTGTCAGAACAGAGCAAGGAAACATTACATGGTTTAAAATGACGAAAGAATGTGCTAACAGGAGAGAATAAAATAGATGAAAAAGAACTTCTAGGAATCAAGTCTCTATGCACATAAAAAAACTTCTCCAACAAAGTAAAAAAGAAACTCACAAATTGGAATAAAATATTTGACAATGACAAAACTGATAAGGGATAATATCTAAAATTTATTGAATACTCCAGAACCTCAACAAAAACAAAAAAAGGCAAACAACACAATAACAAAATGTGCACAGGATTTGGATAGATACTTCACCAAAGAAGAAATTCGCATGGCAAATACATAAAGAAATGTTCAAAATCCCAAGCTCTCAGAGAGATGCAAATCAAAACAAGTATATCATCTCACCCCAGCAACATAGCAAAGTTCAGAAGGGCAGCAAACAACAAATGCTAGTGAGGTTGTGGAGAGATTGGTACTCTTATTCACTCCTGATGGGAATGTAAAATGGTGCAACCATTATGGAAGGCAGTCTTGTACTTTCTCAAAATATTGGAAATAAAAATCCCATTTCACCAAGCAATTCCACTACTGAAAATAAGCCCTAAGGAAACCAGAGCCATAACTCAAAGAGATTTATGCACATTCATACATTGTTGCATTATTCACAATAGTGAAGACATGGAAGCTACTCAAGTGCCCATCAACAAATGAATGGATAGAAACACTATGGTATATTGATACAATATTATATAGCATTGAAAAACAATGAACTTGTAAAACCTTATACAACATGGGTAAGCCTGGAAGACATTATGCTGAGTGAAATATCACAGCCACAAAAGGACAAATCCTAAGGAGTAGTGACAAGAAGCTGCACTGCAATCTCAAAGACGTGTGGTTAGAATCGACCAGATGCTCCACTGGAGAAGATGGGATAATCTCCTCCTGTGCAGATCTGATCCTATTCGATGGCACACAAAAAGAAAAGGGGAAAGAAAGCAGAATATAGGGTTTGTTCTTTTTTTAAAAAGGAGAAATTCTGAATAACAATGCTATTATGAAATATGGTGGGAGAAAAGGAAAAGAGTGGATAAATAAGGAACAGGGTATTGGAACAGATAAGGGGAAGAATTGTCAGAAAGGAAGGTATGACTAGGAAGTATATGCATGACAACAATCTATAACAAGAGGTACATTAGAGTGAACTGGGGGATGGGGGCCGAAGGGAGAGGCTGGCAAATGTGAAACAATGAATGGATGAAAACCCAACCTTTCTGTAAACTTTTGTTAAAATCACAAGTTAAAAATATACTAAAAATAATGTGAATATATTAGAAAAAAAAGAAAATCTAGAAAGTTGTGCATCAGGGCTTTATCTATTCTCCATACTTATTCAGTTTGTATGCTGAAGACATATAACATAACATATCCATCACATCTCATTACATGTGCATAACCTCCTGCCCCACTAAGGAGGAGGATAGGTCTATTGGTGGACCCGTACCCAGGACAGGTAAGATTTTACAGATTGAATGTTACCTTTGTGCCAACCATTCCTCAAGCATAAGTTTAACATGAAGAAGAATGTGGCATCAGGATTGAAGAAAGATTCATCAACGGCTTACACTATGTCTCTTGCTACAGTAATAGTGGCAACGTATAATAAACAGCGAAGCAAGTAATAAATGTTGGAGAGGATGTGGTGAGAAAGGAACTCTTATCTATTGTTGGTGGGATTATGAAATGGTGCAACCATTTTGGAAGGCAGTTTGGTGCTCCCTCAAAAAGCTGAATATAGAAATTCCATATGATCCAGCTATTCCACTACTTGGAATATGAGAAAATGAGAACTGAGGCACAAACAGAAACTTGTACACCAATGTTCATAGCAGCATTCATCATCACAAGAACATGGCAACAGCCCACATGTCCAACTACAAACAAATGGATTGAGAAATTATAGTACATTCACACAGTAGAAAACTATGCAGCACACAGGAGCAATGACTTTTTAAATTATTACCTAACTTGGGAGGGCCTGGAGAGCATTATCCTATGTGAATTAAGTCAGTCAGTCCTACAAGGATAAATATTGTATAAAACCATTATTGTAGAATGAGTATAAGTATCCAAGAAGTACGGGAGATGGTAGAAGCAGAGGGATAAGATGTGCAGGGGGAAAAGAGGTCAGTCGTGGGGTTGTACAATTTTTTGGATGGAGGGGCTGTTGAAAGTGTTTGTCCTTGAAAACTACGTATTTTAATTTTATAAATGAAGTAGTAGAAAATGGAAAAAAAAAAAGCTAGACCAGTACATAGATAGGGGACTACCAGAAGTTCAAGCAGAATTTAGAAGAGGTGGTGGCACCAGGAATATCATTGAAGATGTCAGATGGATCCTGTCTGAAAGTGAAGAATACCAGAATAATGTCTTTTGTGCTTTACTAACTATGCAAAGGCATTTTACTGTGTGTGTCATAATAAGTTACAGGTAATGTTGAGAAGAATGGGAGTCCCAGAGCACTTAATTGTGCTCATGTGAAACCCGGACATGGACCAAGAGGCTATTGTACAAACAGAGCAGAGGAACACTGTTGTTGTTAAGTGCCTCCGAGTCATAGTGACCCTATGAACGAAAGTTTTGAACAGGACATAATTTCATCTTTCCTCTAAGTTCATAGAGCTTCTGGAGACAAGCTATTTCAGAAGTGGATGCTGCCCCTGCTTCCAAGCCTGTTTCCACTTGGAAGCTCCACCAAATACTGTTGCCATGAGCAATCATTATCACATTTGACACATCAATGTCACAGTGCTTAGCATCATAGCAACCACAAGTTATCTTTGTACAGCAAATTGATTGACCAGTGCTATACTAGTTGGAAGAATGAACTAAATGCCTTTATGAATACGATGCCAAATCCAATCAGCTCACATCCAGTTGCAAGCAACAGCCACACCCAAGTTGCAACCCAAAACATGATTCAAAGTGTGGAAGGGAGTGTGTCAGCCTTGTGTTCTCTTTCCATAACTATTCAATATGTATGCTGAACAAATTATTTAGAAGCTGGACTCTATGAAGAGAGTGTTGCATCAGGATTGGAGGGAGACTCATCAGTAACCTGTGTAATGCAGATGGCACAATCTTGCTTGATGAAAATGAGGAGGACTTGAAGCACTTGTTGCAGAAGATCAGGAATGAAGCCTTTGGTATAGATTGCATCTCAATGTCAAGAAAACAAAAACTCTTATTATTGGACTGATAGGCAATATCACGGTGGATGGAGAAGAGATTAAAACTATGAACAGCTTCTTGAATGTACAATTAACAACTTTGGTACTAGAAATCAGGAAATAAGTTTATTGCATTGTGAAAATCTGCAGATAGGGATCTCTCCAAGTTATTGAGTAGTGATGTCAGTTTGAGGAGTAAGCTGTGTTGGATTCAGACCATAGTCTTTCCGATTACTTTCTATAATTCTGAGAGCTGGACAATTTATAGAGTTGACAGAAGAAAAATTGACACCTTTAAACTGTGGTGTTGCAGCAGAACACATTGGAATATTCCGTGGGTGGCCAAAAGAACAAACAGATATATCTTGGAGAGGGTGCAATTGGAGTGTTGTTTGGTCTCACATACTTTGGGCATGTTGCTATGGGGGCTCTTCTTTGGAGATGGACATGATGCTGGGAAAGGTGGAGGGTTGGCAAAGGAGAGGAAGACCCTCAACCAAGTGGATTGAAATGGTGACTGCTGCAGTGGGATCTAGTGTGTCAGGAAGTGTGAGGATGGCACGGGATAGAATAGGGATCAGATCTTTTGTTCATAGAGTCACTATGAGTCATACTGGATTCGACAGCACCTCACAACATAGAAGGGAATAAATTGTATTGAATGTAATGCAAGAGATCATCATTGCACGAGCATTTGAAAGCAGAGAAATATGATACCTTGCCATTTATTTGATTTAAATAACTTTATTTATTTTATTCTCCTTATCCTATTGAAACCAGAGCCAAAGAGGAGGGAATAGTTTATTTTTATCAACTGTTGCAGTCAGAAATTAATTGAACATGTAAAGAAGATGTATTAATAATAATGGATGACTAAAGTGCAAATGTTGGAATCAAGAAGGATCAGTAGTCAAAAAATATGGACTTGGTGACAGAAATGAGGTTGAGCATAGAATGATAAAATTCTGTTACAGTCAATGATTTATTCATAGCAAATATATTTTCTAAGAAACATAAACACAGGTTATACACATGGATTTTACCTGATGGGATTCACAGCAATCAGATTGACTACATCTATGGAAGGACCATTGGAGAAGTTCAATACCAGAAGTAAAAACTAGGTCAGGTGCTGATTGTGAAACAAACCATCAACTGCTCATATACAAATTCAAATGAAAACTGTTACTGTTGCTATGTGCAGTCGAGTCGTTTGCGACTCATAGCGACCCTATGTACAACATCCCTAAACCCTGCTCTATCCTGTGCCAATCGCACTGCCTCTCATACACCCATCCCAATTACCCTAGTCAATGAATTAATCCATCTCATAGAGGGTCTTCCCCTCTTGCGTCGTCCCTCCACCCTCCCAAGCATGATGTCTCTCTCCAAGGACCTGTCCCTCCTTGCAACATGCCCAAAGTATGTCAGATGAAGCCCCAGAATCCTTGCCTCCAAGGAGTTGCTTGGTTTAATCCTCTCCAGGATGAATCTGTTTGTTTTCTTGGCAGTCCATGGTACATTCAATACTCTTCTCCAGCACCACAGCTCAAAGGCATCAATTCTCCTTCTGTCCTCCCTAGTCATTGTCCCACTCTCTGATGCATAACAAGTGATTGCAAAGACCATGACCTGTATCAGGCACACCTTAGTCTCCAGAGAGACACCGTTTCTCCTGAGTACTTTAGAGAGGTCCCTAACAGCAGACTTTCCCATTGCAATACATTTTTTTATTTCCTGACTGCTGGTGCCAAGAGTGTTGACCATGGAGCCGAGCAAACTGAAGCTGTGAACAATCTCAATCTCCTCGCCATCCATCCTGATGCTACCAATTGGTCCAGTGGTGAGAATCCTTGTCTTCTTGACACTGAGCCTCAGTCCATACTGAAGGCTGCAGTCCTTGACCCTCTGCAGTAAGCGCATGAGGTCCCCCTCAGTTTCGGCAAGCAAGGTTGTGTCATCTGCATAACGCAGATTGTTAATAGATCTTCCACCAATCCTGATACCACAATTCTCCTCATAGAGCCCAGGCTCCCGGATAATCTGCTCTGCGTACAGGTTGAAATACAAATGAAAACTAAAGGAAGTTAAGTCATAGCCACAGGAATAAAAATTTGTCCTTGAGTCTATCTCCCATGAATTTCAAAACCAACTCAAGAACAGGTTTGAGGCCTTAAACAGTAATGAATGAAGACAAGGTAGATTGTGGGAAGATATCAAGAATATTGTTGACGAAGAAGGTAAAAAGTCATTAAAAAGAAGAAAAGACCAAAATGGATGTCAGAAGAGACTCTGAGTATTACACTAGAGTGCTGAGAAGCACAGGGAAGAAATCAAGAAGTTAAGGAGCTGAATAGAAGATTTTAAAACGCTGCTCGGGAAGAAAAGGTAAAATATTACAATGAAATGTGCAAGGAGCTAGAGTCTGAAAATTGAAAGAGCTGAACTCACTCAACATTTCTTAAGCCGAAAGAACTTAAGAATAAATTCAAGCCATGAATTGCAATTCTTAAGGATGCTAAGGGCAAAATATTGAATGATTCATGAAGCATTAAAAGAAGATGGAAGGAGTATACGGAGTCATCGTACAAAAAAGAATTGGCTGGCACAAAAGACTTTCAAGAAGCAACATATGAGCACAAGTCAGTCACGATGAAGGAAGAAGTTTAGGCTGCGCTAAAGGAATTGGCAAACAATAAAGCCCTAGGAATTGATAAAATACAAGTTGACATATTTCAGCAAACAGATGCTGCCCTGCACATGCCCACCAAGTTGTGCCAAGAAATCTGGTGGACAACTACTTGACCACCTGACTGGAAGAGATCCATATTTATTCCCATTCCAAAAAAGAGTGACCCAACAGAGTGTGGAAATTATTGAATAATATCAACACACTAACAAAATCCTGGTGAATATCGTTCAGAAAAGACTTGAACTACCAGAAATATAAACTGGGTTTAGAATAGGTGCAATAGAGATGTTATAGCCAATGTCAGATGGACCTTTTAAAAAAAAACAGAGAGTACCAGAAAAATGTTTATCTGTATTTCATTGATTATGCAGAATCATTTGACTTTGTGGCTCATAATAAATTGTGCTAACCTTGAGGAGAATGGAAATCCCAGAGCACTTGATTGTGCTTATGAGAAACCTATACTTGGATCGAGAAACAGTCCTCAGAACAGAGCAAAGAAACACATTATGGTTCAAAATCAGGAAAGGATTGTGACAGAGATGCATCCTGTCCCCATCTTTTTTCAATCTGTATGCAGAACAAATCATTCAGGAAGCAGGACTTGATGAGGAGGAGTGAGGCATCAAGATTGGAGGAAGACTCGTTAACAACCTGCAATAGGGAGATGGCACAACCTTGCTTGCTGAAACTGAAGAAGACTTCAAGCACTTGCTGCTAAAGGTCAAGGGCTGTGGTCTTCAATATGGATTGAAGCTTAACATCAAGAAGACAAAGATACTCACCACTGGGCCAATTGACAGCACCATGATAGATAGAGAATAGATTGAGGTTGCTAGCAGTTATAGCTTGTTTGGATCCACAATCAACACTCTTAACACCAGCAGTTAGGAAATCAAAAGACAAATTACACTGGGAAAATCTTCTGTCAAGGACCTCTCCAGAGTGCTTAAGAGCAATGATGTCAGTCTAGATACAAAAGTATGCCTAATCCAGGCATTGGTTTTTTCAATTACTTGTTACACTTCAGAGAGTTAGACAATGACTAAGGATGACAGAAGAATAGATGCCTTCAAGTTGTGGTGCTGGAGAAGAGTCTTGACCATTTCATGGACTGCAAAGAAAACAAATAGTTCTGGCTTAGAGAGTGTGAAACCAAGTCTCTCCTTGGAGAGTAGGATTTTGAAGCTCCACCTCACTTACTTTGAACATGTTGCCAGGAGAGATTGATCCTTGGAGAAGAACATCATGTTCAGAAGGGTGGACAGACAGTATAGGAGAGAAAGACTCCAGATGAAATGGATTGATACAGTAACTAGGGTGATGAGGGTTGGTGTGTCAGAATTAGTGAGACTGGATTCATAAGGGTTCAGACCTGCTGTACACAGGTTATCTATGCATCACAGGCGACTCAACCAATAACATTCTATGACAGGTTTGGAAACAAAAGTGGCATCCACTCCCTAAACATCATGCATCCAGAAACTCTATGAACTTTATAGATGTCAATAGTTGTAGAGGGGCTTCAAGCCTTTTGTTCATATCGTCATTAGTCATACTTCACCCGAAGACAATCAATAACAACAGAAAATACGCATATGCACACACACCAGACAGTTACTGAAATCTCACTTGGTCACTCTTCAAGAGACACCAGCATTAACTTCCCTCTTCACTGGTATACTCATGACAG
Source organism: Elephantulus edwardii (assembly GCF_000299155.1). NCBI lineage: Eukaryota > Metazoa > Chordata > Mammalia > Macroscelidea > Macroscelididae > Elephantulus > Elephantulus edwardii. Next base: position 6,026,599 of record NW_006399855.1, on the reverse strand, counting down.
TAAACAAAAAGCCCTGATATATAGAGTACACTTAATGATGTTGTTGCTAAGTACTGCTGAGTTGCCTATGACTCATAGTTAAGCTATGCACAAAAGCTTGAAACTGCATCCTATCCTGAGCCCTCTTAACTTTTTCATGGAGGAAGTGCAAACTGATTTACAACCTCTGAAAATGTGCTGGATGGTCAACTATGAATAGGTCATACCTCAAAAACAACTTACTATAATTGTTTACAAAATAGTCATCATCTTTAAAAATCAGTGTTATGTGCCTTAATGTATATGAATTGTTGATTGGTTAACCAATTTGCTTCATATACTTTCACTCAAATTACACTAAAGATTTTAAAACAAAATAAAACCAATAACCATAATAATAAACAACAACAACAAACCTTTCTGACTTCAAATTCCCATCATGTTAAATTCTTTTTTTTTCCCTTGAAGATAAGCTCCTTAGTTTGCCAGTGCATGCTATTTCCATGTCTTTGTCTTCTCCCCCCCGCCCCTCTCTGTTTGGCATGCTGCTATCAAAGTTATAGGGAAATTATTTTGAATGATCATTTTTCATTGCAAAAACTAAGTCATTTCTCAGATCTTCAGCTTCAGCATAGTTAATGTATTCATGACTAAATGAATTTCTGATTTTTTTATTGAAACCATATATTTAATCTCTAGAAGGCATGCTAAAATAAGGAAAATAATTTTTTATTTAACATGAATTTTAATGTAATTCTATGAAATATATATGTCCCAGATTGCCTCTGGTAGTAGGGCTGTTGGAATAAAAACCATTTTTTTTTCAGATTCAAACAGTTATACAGTCCATTCCAGGAAGCTCGTAGTGATGAGAACCTAAAAGTTCGGGGAGTTTTAGCCATTAGAGTTATTTCCCTCTAGCCTCCAGCTACCTTAACTGAAGACATATGGTCTTGCAAATCATCCACAGCTGTGGAACTAAGATAAGAGAAAGAGTTTTTCCCAGTCTTACAAATTATCCACTGCTGTGGGACTAGGAAAAGAGAAAGAGTGTTTCCCACACTGAACACCAAGACCTGAGGTGAGCATGATTTGAGAGAGACTAGAGAAATAATTTAATGAGAGCATGACTTTGGTGATGATGGTTGAGAGATGGTGGCATTGCTGTGGAGGAACTGTGGCAAGGTATGATCTGAAGCTTCTTACATTTGTTCTGGCCACAATTATAGATTTTTGCTGTTATTGACTGATGCTTGAAGGAGAAACTAACTTAGAACTGCTCTGAGGCAAACCTTGCTGGATGAGTTGAATTTGACTACTGAACCAGTGCCTGGACTAATTGAGAAATTGTGTCTTGGAACTTGGGCTAAAACGTGGACTTGTTTTGGGTGATATTCTTTGCTCTCCAACTTACTTCTCTAATAAATATCATTTTAGGTATTATAATGGTGAATCTGTGCATCGCAATGAATAAACAAACCTCTTGCTGCTGCTGTGATTCCAAAGGAACCATAGAGCGGAGTATGAGCTCTTTATCTGCTTCCTGCCCTGGGGTTGTGAGGGATGTGCTATTCTCACTCCCTCTGGTCCTTTCAGAGAGACACTGATGGCCCTGTACTTCCATGTCCCATTTTCTCCTGTTTATAAACATATGTTATAAATAGATAGCAGGTTCCCATAAAACAAAACAAAAAATAAGTAAAATATTTGTGGCTAATATATGTCACATAGGTCATGAAATATTTAAGAAAAGTTTACTGCTTGAAACTTTATCCTTATTTAGCTTCCATGAAATCAAACAACTCTAGTGATGCCATTATTTCTCCATCATATCACAACTGATGTCTTTTGCCATCTATACATTCTTTACTCAAGCTCATTATATTGGAATTCCTTAGAGCCTGAAGCTTGATTCACTTACCTTGTCCCCATAATTGTGTTATAATCTCTTTATATAAATTAGATTAATCGTTATATACTTAAAACCAAAAAATCAAATATATTGCCATCAAGTCAATTTTAACCCTAATGACTCTAGAACATGGTGTTCCTTCCCCTGTGTTTTCCAAGATGGAAAATTTTTGCAGAAGCCACATCTTTCTCCAGATGAGGAGCTTATGGTTATAGCTGTTGATCTTTCAGTTAAGAAACTTAATCAGTGTCCATCATCATGTTCTTAGAATTTCTAAATTTGGATCTGTAATAGACAACTTCCTCCCCTGAATTTCTGATTCATAGATCAAATCATATAGTTACCGTAAAAATTGTATGGTATATGCTTGTGGCCTAGTAGTTAAGAGCTACACTGCCAATTTAAAGGCATGTGGTTTGAATCCACCAGCTATTCCATAGGAGAAAAATGAGCAGTCTCCTCCCATGTGATTTACAGTTTCTAAAACCCATTGAAAATTCAGCAATGAATTGGTTCAGACGTGATGGCACATTACTACATTAAAAATAACAGAACTGCTGCTACTGTTACCACTGAAGTGGAATCAACTCATAACTAACCCTCCAGCAGAGTTTTTTTTCCTGAGGCTGTAAATGGCACAGGAGGAGATTGGCTATTATTCTCCTGCAGAATTCTTCCTGCATTTGAACTGTCAAAAAGGCACAACTTTTGGGTTAGCAAAACTCCTCAGAGACTAGACCACCAGAATTCATGGTACAATATATGGATAGGTAGATTAATTGAGCCATTAAAAATATATATATATATATATATTCTAGGGTCCGAGTGAATGAGGTTGAAGTCCAACCTTATCACTTCTTTGCTATGTAATATTAGATGCTTTCATGTGATTCAGCTAGTATTCAGATCTCTTATTTGTAAGCTAGGGATGGTAACGGTGGGACAAGTTTGGAATTTAAACTTGCAGTGAGATCTAGTTGCACTTCACCCAAAATCTGAATTCCCAAGCCAGAGATGATCTGATTTTTAGCTTCAGCCTTATCATTCAAAGTTTGCTCTTCTTATCCTTACTGTAGCCATTTGGCTTCCTATTCCTGGCAGATGGAAAATACCAGCAGTCTGAAAAGTAACTATAGACTCACTTTCCCTGATGTGCATGCTCCCCGTGACCTGGTGTCAGGAAAAGACTTGTGAATGTTTTAGTCATAGCACTTGCTTCTGAGGGTTGTGACCTGCGAGATCTGTCACTGAAGTATGCCTCTGAAGCTCCCATGGGACTTGCAAACATTTTAATATGACTTTTGAATTCTCTAGAAATCAGCAAGTATTTTGCCATGAATACTTTTGGCCTTAAGACATTAAATTTGTTTTTCTGTGACCTCCTAACCTGAGCCATATGTTTCACATTTATTTTCCCATCAATAGGAATGACATAGTTGAAAATAAGATAAAGTTTCTTGAATGATCACTTCATTTTTCCAATATTGCATCATTCCTTATTTCCCCTCTATGCCCCATCAAAAATAAATTATAAAGATGAAAAATTGATTTTTATTTACTTCTATTAAACAAGGTATAATGCAAATATCCATTAATATTCTGTTTGGCATAATAGGCAGGAGGCATTTTTCAAACATATCAGGTATTGCTAACAATTTCCTCTATTTTATA
>NW_006399855.1:6001260-6022933 GCF_000299155.1 Elephantulus edwardii | reverse complement strand
TGTGTGTGTGTGTGTGTGTATCTATATATGTATATCTCCTCCAAATGACATAATAATTTGACTGAGCTAACACATTTTTTTCCCAGTATTTGCCTCAGGTAAAAGTATTTTTTTAAAGCAAATTTATACCTCCACTTCCTCAGTGAAATTGAACAGATGTCATATAACAAGTTGTTGTTGTTATTATTGTTAGATAAAGAGAATGAGTGCTATGTTAAATGTTAAAGATTATGGATTTGTTTTTTTAGCTTTTTTTGTCCCACCATCTCCATAACTATTCCTGACAAATAAGTATTTTTCAAGTAGCTTCTTAAAAGTTTTAAAATTTGCTCCATATTTTAATAAGAATTCTATCTACCAGAACTCAAAAGCAGGAACATTCTCTGTACATGAAGTAAGATGTGGAAAATATATTTGGAAATAGTTGCAGTATACTGGCATAGTACATGATACGTTGTGCTGTCAACCAAAAGGTTGGAGGTTTGTGTCCACTGGATTCTCAGAATATAAATATGGACAGCTTCCTATTGTAAACATTTACAGCCTCAGAAACTCAGTGGAGGGTCATTGTGAGTAAGACTTGACTGAACAGCATTATTTTATTTTATGATATACTATATGTGGTGCTGGAGAAGAGTATTGAGAATACCATGGACTGCTAGGAAAACAAACAGCTTAGTCCTGGAAAGGGTTAAACCGGGTGGCTCCTTGGAGGCAAGGATTCTGAGGCTCGTCTAACATGCTTTGGTCATGTTGTAAGAAAAACCGGTCCTTAGAGAGGGACATCATGCTTGGGAGGGTGGAGGGACGGCTCAGGAGAGGAAGGCCCTTTATGAGGTGGATTGATTCAGTGACTGGGATAATTGGGATGGGAGTGTCGGAGACAGTGCGATTGGGCACAGGACAGAACGGAGTTTAGGGCTGTTGTACATAGGGTCGCTATGAGTCGCAAGCGACTCGACGGCGCATAACAACAACAACAACACTACAATCCCAGAGGTGCACGGTTCGAATCCACCAGATGCTCTGCCGGGGAAGGAGGGGCAATCTCCTCCTGTACCAGTCAGATCTGATTTGACGGTACACGCACACAAAACTTAATAAAAAATAAAAAAAAAAATTTAAAAAAAAAACACAACAACATATGTGGTGCTGGAGAAGAGTATTGAGAGTACTATGGACTGCTAGGGAAACAAACAGATTCATCCTGGAAATGGTTAAACCGGGTGGCTCCTTGAAGGCAAGGATTCGGAGGCTCCGTCTAATATATTTTGGACATGTTGTAATGAGGGACCGGTCCTTGGAGAGGGACATCATGCTTGGGAGGGTGGAGGGCAGGCACTGGAGGGGAAGACCGTCTATGAGGTGGATTGATTCAGTGACTGGGGTAATCAGGATGGGTGTGTCAAAGACAGTGCAATTGGCACAGGACAGAGCAGAGTTTAGGGCTGTTGTACATAGGGTCGCTAAGAGTCGCAAGTGACTCAACAGCACATAACAACAACATCTATCAAAGTTTACACTACTGCTTTAATGATAAGGAGTCATGATGCTAATTCAAAGGCCTGCAGTTCAAATCCACTGCGGCTCCACAGGAGAAAAATGGGCAGTCTCCTTCTATGTGATTTATTGCCTCAAAATTCACCGGAGGGTCAGCTATTAGTTGGTTCTGACCTGAGGTACCTAACAACTATGACAACAAATATGTGATACAGTACCTTGACTGAGTTTACACTTTTTCAGTATTTTCCTGAGGTAAAAGTATTATTTTTTAAAGCAAATTTCTACCTCCATTTTCCCAGTGGAAACTAACAGATATATAATATTTTTGTCATTAGAGAAAGAGAACAAGTGGTGGGTTAAATACTCAAGGGTATGGATTTTTTTTTCAATCTTTCTTGTCTGACACTGTCCCTAATTATCGCTGATAGATTAATATTTTTCAAGTAGCTCCTGAAAGTTTTAAATTCGAGTCAGACATATCAGCTGCCTTCATATTGCGTCTTAGGTGCCTGTGTGTAGTTTCCTAGGTTGCTGCCTCTTAAGCTGAAGGAACAGAAGAACAAATTCAAAACTCAAGTTGCAATACATAAGGTTGCTTTAGCCAGAATATTAAATTATCCAGGAAGCATTAAAGAAGATGGAATGAGAGCACAGAGTCATTGTACCAAAAGGATTGGCAGACAGAAAAAATTAATGAAACAATATATGAGCAAGAGCCTGTAGTGTTGAAGGAAGAATTTCAGACTACTCTGAAAGAATTGGCAAAAAACAAGGCCCCAGGAATTGATGGCATCCTGATTGACATATTTCAACAAACAGATGCTGCCTTGGATATGCTCACCAATTTGTGTTAAGAAATATGAAGGACAACCATCTGGTGAACTGAGTGGAAGAGATCTATATTTGTTCCCGTTTCAAAGAAAGGTGATCCAACAGAGTGTGGAAATACTTGAACAGTATCATTGATACATGCCGTCAAGATTCTGCTGAAGATTATCCAAAAACTACTGGAACAACACATCAACAGAGAATTGCCTGAAGTGCAGCCTGGGTTTAGAAGAGGGCATGGCACTAGGGATATTATGGCTAATGTTGGATGGATCTTGGCTGAAAGCAGAGAGTGCCAGAGGAAAGTCTATGTTTGTTTCATTGACTATGCAAAGGCATTTGTCTATGTAGATCACAACAAACTGTGTCTAACTCAGAGAAGAATGGAAATTCCCTAACACTTGATTGTGCTTTTGCAAAACCTATACTTGGACAGGGAGGCAGTCATCAAACCAGAGCAAAAAACACTGCATGGCTCAAAATTGGGAAGGGTGTGCTCTAAGTTTATGTACTTTCCCCATATCTTTTCAATCTATATGCGGAATATATTTTCCAGGAGGCTGTTCTCTAAGAGGAGAAATGTGGACTCAGGATTTGAGGTAGACTGATCAACAATCTGTATTATGCAGATGACACAACCCTGCTTGTTGAAACTGAAGAGGACCTGAAATATTTGCTGCAGAAAGTCAAGGACTACAGTCTTCAACATGCATTGAAGCTCAACAACAATAAAACAAAGATTTTCACCACTGGACCGATTGGCAGCATCATGAAGAGTTTGACAGCTTCAGTTTGCTTGGCTCTACAATCAACGTTCTTATTACAAGCTTCCAGGAAATTAAAAAACTAATTTCATTGGGAAAGTCTGCTGTCATAGACCTCTCCAAAGTAACTGAAGAGCAACGATGTCAATTTGGAGACTAAAGTGTGCCTGATACAGACAATGGTCTTTGCAATTACTTGCTATGTATCAGAAGCTGGACAATGTCTAGGAATGATAGGAGAATTTATGCCTTTGAGCTTTGGTGCTGGAGAAGAGTATTGAATATCCAATGGACTGCTAGTAGAACAAACAGGTTTGTCCTGGGGAGGGTGAAGCCAGGCTGCTCCTTGGAGGCAAGGATTCTGAAGCTTCATCTGACATACTTTGGACTTGTTGAAAGGTAAGATCAGTCCTTGGAGAGCGACATCATGCTGGGGAGGGTGGAGGGGCAGCGCAAGAGAGGAAGACCCTCATTGAGGTGGATTCATTCTGTCTTTGGGGTAATCAGGATAGGTGTGTCAGAGAAGATAATATTGGCTCTGATAAAAAAGTATTGGCTCTGATAGAGCAGGGTTTAGGGCTGTTACTATGAGTCACAGGCAACTTGATGGCATGTAACAATATTAATTTTATTATTTTATTTTGAAATTACTGACCTATCCATCTGGTTGATAATAATTGGAGGCAATTGATAATAATTCACAAGTAATGTCATTCATAAAGGCATATGAGCTTGTGAATTAAATTCTCATTATAATATATTAGTCCTCCCTGCCATCCATTGGGAGAATTTAGAATAAATTTTACTTGGTAAAATTGTTCCACAAGTGAGTCTCTGGCTTTGATTAATTGGTTGTCCTGGAAAATCTCAGTGAAATTTTGAAAGCACTCTTACTGTATTTTCACTTTAAAATTCATAACTTCTAGGAAAGACATGAAACAAAAATCCAAGGAAATTCTGCTCTTTAAAGAACAGAGCAGAAAAGGTGGGAGGAGAAGACAGACACCTTGAATTGAAAATTACATTGTTAAGGTTTGGAATATCCCTGGATATTCCACTTATATACCTAAGCAGCATTTTCCACATGGTTTACCTATGGTAGCAGGACACAAAAGTGTCAGACCATAAAATGATCATAAACACTCCCCAAAGTGACCTTGACTTCCAACATGGAGCTAACTAAGGTTTAAAATTAAAGGAAGATGGGTTAAGAGATCTGTGTATTCAGAGAAGACTCTACCAAAGAGTGTTTCTATTATTGAAGAGAATACTTTCTCAACTTTTTGCTCCCATTCCCCTAATTTGTTATTCAAGATCCAGTATCTTGTTGATATGTGGGTTTGAGGTAAGGTTCCAGGACTCTTGATCACACAGCAGAATTATATTACCACCGAAGAGATAAGAATCAATCCAAGTCTGTGTGTCAGCTTCTATACTTCTGTTATCTTTTTAAACTGTGGAAAGGTGTGGTAGGTCCACACAAACATCGTAAATGAGGGGGAAAAATCATATTAGAAATTTTCTAATTCTAAGAATCACTTCAAGTGAAATAAAAGATTCCTCTTAAAATGTTCCCTACAGTTAAACAAGTCTTTTAAAATAACCTGTACATAGAGAAAACATGTGAAGGGAATGGACAAGATATTTTCATAGTGTTATTTTTTTTTTATAAATGAAAGCTCCTTATTAGCAGTGAAGTGTTAGAAAATAAAAAACATTGCTGTCATTGATATTTTATCTTATTACAGAGATGGAATATTGTCTTAGTTTCTAAAATTCTAACATATAGTTCCCCTTTATGAAGTAGATAGAAGTCAAATTCAGCTTTACCCATGTATCACCTCTTCTTTTACAATACACAAAAGGTAGAAACAGCCTAAGTGTCTATCAACAAAAGAATTAATATACTGTAATATACTGTCTCTCAGTGTTATTTTTCTTAATCTTGCATTTAGGGGGTTAAGATCTAGAATCCCACTTTTCTAAAAATTATCTTGTGACCTTGTAGAATGAGCTAAATTACTGCTCTGGAATTTCCAGACTTTCTAAACTTTTGGATTCAAGCATTGAAATAATGACTTATTCTAAGTCTTCATAAAATGAACAAACACAGTTGCATATATTAATTAAGCACTAATATAGAGACTAACTGACTGATTACATAACATAGACTATGAAGAAGCAATGACTTTTCTTGTCTGATTCCTGTCCATTATAATTTAGTTCCCAAAGGCATTAGACCACACAATGCGTATAATCTCCCTGACAAAGAGGAAAAGTTAGAAATTGGGCATAGCAAAGCCAGATTTTCCTTTTGAATTCCTATCTGACCTTATAATTTAATAGAGTTTAGAAATAGCGTAGTTATAAATCAAATCATTACTACCTTTGTAACAATGTTATGTATGTGAATTTGTAAACAATATAAAATAGTGTGTGAATTGTTTTATTTTGATCAATCATTATTGCAAAAATTATGATGTTGCTGGGGTTGTTATGTACCATCCGGTCATTTGCAATTCATAGCGACCTTATACACAACAGCTCTGAAACGTACTTTATCCTGAGCCTAAATTATTGTATTTGACACACCTACCATGTACTGCTGGAAAACAAACAGGTTTGTCCTGGACACAAGCAGGTTTGTCCTGGAGAGGGTGAAGCCGGAATGCTCCTTGGAGTCAAGGATTCTGAAGCTTCCTTGACATATTTTGGGCATATTGCAAGGAGTGACTGGTCCTTGGAGAGGGACATCATGTTTGGGAGAGTGGAGGGACAGTGCAGGAGAGGAAGACCCTTGGTGAGATGGATCGATTCTGTGAGTGGAGTTGTAGGAATGAATGTGTTTGAGATGGCAAGGTTAGCACAGGATAGAACGACATTTAGGGCTCTTATACATAGGAAGGCTGTGAGTCACAAGCAACTCAGTGGTACGTAACAACAACAACAACAACCCCCATTACCCTAGTCACTGAGTCAATCCATTTTATCGAGGGTCTTCCTATCTTGTGTTATTCATTTGCCCTCCCAAGCATGATGTCCCTTTCTAAAGACTGGTCCCTCCTTGCAGCATACCCAAAGTATGTCTGATGGAGCTTCAGTATCCTTGCCTTCAGAAGCAGCCTGGCCTCATCTTCTCATGGATGAAACTGTTTGTTCTCTTAGCAGTCCATGGTATATTCAATGCTCCAGCACCACAGCTTAAATGCATAACTTCTTCCTCTACCATCCTTAGTTATTTTCCAGCTTTCTGATGCACAGGAAGAAATTGTAAAGTCCACACCTTCATCTCCAGACTGATATTGTTTGCATATAAGGCACACCTTCGTCTCCAGACTGATATTGTTGCTCTTCAGTACTCTGGAGAGGTCCCTGACAGTAGTTTTTCCAAATGCAATTATCTTTTGATTTCTTGGCTGCTGGTTGATTGTGGAGCCAAGCAAACTAAAGCTGTAAACAATCTCAACCTCTTCACCCTCTATCATGATTCTTTCAATCAGCCCAGTGATGACAATTTTGTTTTCTTTATGTTAGGCTTCAATCATATTGAAAGGCACAGTCCTTGACCTTCTACAGCAAATGCCTCAGGTCCTCCTCAATTTCAGGAGGTAGGGTTGTGTCATCTGCATAATGCAGGTTTTTTATGAGTCTTGCTCAATTCTTGATGCCACACTCCTCCTCATAGAGCCTAGCCTCCCAGATGATCTCATCTGGAAGTAGATTGAAAGAATATGGAGATAGGATGCATCCCTGGCATACACCCTTCCTGATTTTGAACTATGCAGTGTTTCCTTGCTCTATTCTGATGACTGCCTCCTAGTCCAAGTATAGGTTTCACATAAGTACAACCAAGTGTTCTGGGGTTCCTATTCTGTCAGAGTTAGCCACAGTTTCTTGTGATCCACAGAGTCAAATGCCTTTGCATAGTCAATGAAATACAGATGCAGATTCCTCTGGTACTCTCTGCTTTCAGCCAAGATCCATCCAACATTAGCTCTATGCAGCCTTTTCTAATCCCAGCCTGCACATATGGCAATTTTCTGTTGATGTACTGCTCCAGTCATTTTTGGAAAAATTTTGCCAGAATCTTGCTTTCATGTGATGTTAATTATATTGTTCAATAATTACCTCATGCTGTTGGGTCACCATTCTTTGGAATGGGAACAAATGTAGATCTCTTCCATTCAGTTGGCTAGGTGGTTGTCCTCCAGATTTCTTGGCACATATGTTGGTTGAAATATGGCATTTGGTATGCCATCAAATCCTGGGGTCTTGTTTTTTGCCAATTTTTTCAAAATAGTTTTAATTTCTTCCTCATCACCACAGGTTCTTGCGCATACATTTTTCATCACATTCTTCTGGGTCATCCAAATCCTTTCGGTACAGTGACTCTTCATACTACTTCCATCTTCTTTTAAAGTTTACATGATCACTTAACATTCTGCCTAAAGCATCCTTTAGTATTGCAATTCGAGGCTTACATTTGTTCTTCAATTCCTTCAGCTTAAGAATTGCCAAGTCAGTTGGGCCCTTTTGTTTTTCTGACTCCAGCTCTTTGCACGTTTCCTTATAATACTTTGCTTTGTCTTCCCACACTTTCACCCTTTGAAATCATCTGATCAGCTCCTTAACTTCTTGATTTCTTTCCTTTGCTTTGGCTTCTCAGCACTCTTGTGCAATATTCAGTCTTTTCTGACATCCGCTTTGGTCTTTTCTTCCTCTTCTGCCTTTGTAATGTCCTTTTGCATTCTTCATGGATGATATTCTTGATATCTTCCCACAGTACATCTAGTGTTTGCTTACTAGTGTTAAAGGTCTCAAACCTTGAGATGGTTTCATACCAATGAAGGAATTTTTCTTCTTCTTTTCAAAGAGAAGAGTGAAGTGGGGGTTGGGAGTGGTGTGGGTAGTCAGGGAGAAAAGTGCAACAATTAATGAATGGAAATCCAAAATCTCTGTAAATGTTCATTGAAATTAATAATAAAAAAAGTCAGGTAGGATAGACTTAAGCTCAAATTTTGGTTCTTGTGGATTTGATGTAACCTTCTTTAGCATTGGTTTGAACTTGTGTATGAGTAGTTGATGGTATGTTCCACAATCAGCACTTGTTTTCACAGCTGTTATTGAGCTTCTCCAGTAATTCTTTCCACAGATGTACTTGATTTTTATGCATGCCATCAAGTGACATCCATGTGTATTATTTGTATTTATATTTCTTATAAAATGTGTCTACAATGAATAAATCATTATACAGAATTCTGTCATTCTATCTCCAGCTTCATTTCTGTCACCGAGTCCATGTTTTCTGACTACTGATCCTTCTTCCCTGTTCCCAACTATGGCATTGGCGTCAGCCATTATTATAAATGAATATTGATTGCAGGTTCGATTTATTTCTAATTATAAAACCAAACTTGCACAGCAAAGAATGTTGTTGTTCTTTTTAGGTGCCATGGAATAGAGTATGATTCAAAACAACCCTATGAACAACAGATCTGAACCTTGTCCTACTCTGTCATTATTATTTTAGACATATTAGCACTCTTTGCAGCGATCACTATGTCAATCTATCTGGTTGAAGATCTTTCTGTATTTCACCAACCCTCTGTATTTCCAAGCCTGTAGCCCTGTATGTCCTACTCCAAGTAATAGCCTCACCTAACAACATGCCTGGAGTATTTGAAACAAATCTATATCATCTTTGCTTCCAAGGAGCCTCTGACTGTTACGTAGTGAAGGTTAAGAACTCTTAACCCATAGGGTTTCAGGAAATATTTTATATGGCACTGTTATTACCACTTATTTTTCTTTTACTCTTGTGTGTACTCTTCACCAGACATGAACACGTGTAAGCAAAAAAATCATAATTCTTTTGCATTTTTGCCATCTTGTGTGTTGCTTTTAGATACCATTAACTTGGTTCGAATTTCTGGAGACGTGATACACAAAAGAACAAAATACTGCCCACTCCTCAGTTAAACAATTAGTACTCAATTAACATTAAATGCTTGAAAAGATAAAATAAGAAATAAAGAATAGACTAATTCTTTAGCTCTGAGTTTTAACTAAACAATTCATAGTCCTTTGTTATGAAGAAGTCAAGTATAAAAAAGAAAAAAAAAACCAAACAAAAAAACAAATAACAAAACCCAACTTCCTATGTGCCAATTATTTCCTAACTTCATAAGAAGATATATCAAAATATTAGGAGAAAGGCCATTCTCAGAGTAAATTCGGCTCTTTGCAGGTCAGAAAGGAAAAAACAGTCTTGTGGGAAGCCTGATATATCAAGATTTCTGAGTTAACTTGTAGGGCAAAGTGACTGGATATATTTAGACAAGATTTTGGTATGCACACTAGTTACTGAAAGTTTGCCCTAACAGATCTTGCTTAATATTATGTGCCAGTGTTGGGGTTACCTACATCACAAGGTGGAGGGTAGATTAGCCCAAGTATATGAATACTTTATAAAGATAGTTATTGAAAATGTAAACTTTTATTCCTCACTCAAAATCATGCAAAATACCCAGCAGGAGCACAAACAGATAGCAATGAACTCTACTGCTGATTTTAAAGTAAAAGATAAATGTCTTCTTCTAATATCCAAGAAATTTAAAATCTCAATCCATCTTAACTTTCTTCATTTTATTTTATTACTCCCACCCCTCCCCCCCTTTACTAAGAGCATACTCTTAGGTCCAAACTATTTGGGTTTTTTTTTTCTTACCTTAATTTCAAGGCTCCTGCTTTATCTATTTGGTACATAATAACTATATATTTCTATACAGTCAAATTCTTCATATTCTCTTTTAAAATCTAAATTAGAAGCCATACCTTCCAAGCTTGCCTGAATAGAAGAAATCTTCTCTTCTGATTTTTCAATAGATTTCTTATATTCCCCTCTGTTAGCATGTGCCATCTTTTAGGCTATATTTTTTTTTTGTTACCTGGATTCAAAAATTGTGTTCCTGATCAGAAATTAATCTCTTTGAACCTGATAGTCGTTTGCTTTTGAATCATCTCATTGTCTCTCAAATGAATAACTTGTTGTGCTTAGGGTCACAGTGAGTTACACTTGACAGCACCTAATAACAACAATATATGTAACTGATATAAAGAAATTCTCTGTGTGTGTGTGTAGTATATATATTGTGCAGATTACACAAGATAGGGCAAAACTCCGATATTATGTGTTGTAGTTGAGTCAGTATTTGTCAATAACATATTTGTTATTAGAAATATTCATATAGTAAGTGAATGAACATACATTAAAAGGCTAATATCATACAAGAAAATCATGAGATATTTGTACAAAAACTAGAAGCCCAAATATAAATTTCTGAGTGTTGCTACTATATTCCAATAAAAGAGATACATATAAATAATGTAATGAATGTGGAAATAAACTAAGATCAGGAGAAGATTGTTTGATATACATTTTGAAATATATAGAAGGATCATAGAAAAGTCTTCAGCTAATGTTCAAAGACAAACATTGCTTATAATTTTTCCATTCAGCATTCACTATCAGAGTATGGATAAACTTTTAGAATCATTTAATTAAGTATATATTTGATTACTGACAGCTTTACTTTCCAAAGGACCAGATTGGTTGCAAGATTAAAACTTTTAGAATAGTTTCTTTTAAAGACAGAGTTTCTTCATTTTATCCTTATTTCTGTTACTCAAATTAGTTCCCAACTCCTTATGAGAAATCCACTAATTACATTTTTTTGTAAATACTGATTCATTAATATATAGATTTTTGTAATATTTAACTTTTTTACTATAATATGCTTAATATTTGTGAACAGAAAATATGTTCCCAGAGGAAAAAATTCATCAATATTAATGAGTTGTATGGCATTTTTATTGCTATGATAGATAAGATTATAAGATAATGGACAAGAAAAGTCAACATTCAAAATGATTTCTGAATGAGAGAGAACCAAAGTCTAGTTAACCAATGTTATATGGGTTACAGAGGAAATTCCAGTTACATTCTAAGGTTTACATATTTTGAATAAGTGTACTTTATCTTGTACCATCATAAAGCAAATAAATCTACCATAGAAACCATGTTAAAAAATCTTAACAAATGCTGTGTTTTACTTTGTTCAACTGGTTCAAACTTCAATGAAAAAATTTAAAAAAACACTGAAGTTTGGCCATTTTAAAAGTTAACTCTAGGAATTTGCTTGTATGATTTAATTGGGTTTTTTTAAGTGATAAAACATTTTATTTAGTTATAATTTCAAATCTGTAAACCTTATGTTGTATAAATATTGCTATTACTTTTTTTTCCTTTTTTGGTTGGTTTTCTCCTTTTTTTTTTTCTTTGCTATGACTTTAAAGAAAAATCACTGGTGGTGGTTGTTGTATAAATTGGAGATTTACTCAAATTCATTGCCACTGATTTGCTGTGGTAGGTAGATTTGAATGGAAAGAGATTATTCACCTTTCTCTCAAGCAGCAGCTGGTGGGTTTCAATCAGTCACTTTTGGGTTGAGAGCAAAATTTCCTACCTCTTAGGCCACCAGAGGCACAACTTTATAGTCAGTGAAAATTTGAAATATGTACAAATCAAAACTTATAGGCATTTATATTACTCAGAACTTATTAGATATGCTTAATCATTCTGTTCAAAGACTTTGGAGAGAGTTTATTTTTACAATATAATTAATAATGTTTCTTTGGGGCTCTAGTGTAAGGCTAGGTTTATATTAGATTAATTTAATTCACTGATTATGTTATTGTTCATTCCTGACACAGGAAACTCATTTGAACAATGTTGCTGCTGTTATTATGTGCCACTGAGTTGCCTGCCACTCAGAGCAACACTTTGTACAACGACTTTAAACTCAGCACTATTCTGAGTCAGTCTTACTGTCGCTAACACTTCTACCCACTAACTTACCCAGTTACTGTGTCAATCCATCGCATCCAGGGTCTTCCTCTTCTGTATTGTCCCTCTATCCTCTCAAGGATGATGTTCTTCTCCAGGGACTTATTCCCTCCTTGCCACATTCCCAATATATATAAGTTTAGAATGTCAAAATCCTTGCCTTCATGGAGCAGCCTGGTTTCACTCTCTCTAGGATAGTCTTATTTGTTCTCTTGGCAGTCCATAGTATGTTCAGTACTCTTCTCCAGTAATAAACTCAAAGGCATCATTTCTTTTTCTGTCATCTTTGGCCATTGTCTAATGCATAGCAAGCATTAATTGTTCAAGAAAGTGAAATATTAATGATAGGAATTATTACAGACTTTTATTAATCACAACTGAGGGATAATTACTGGCATTTTTCCCATTGATGTTGGAATATTAAAATCTGTAGTCTGTGAGACAGATTTTCAAAATCCCTGCCTCCAAAAAGACTTGTTTGTTTTCTTGACAGTCCATAGCATGTTCAATGTTCATCTTCAGAAGCACAACTGAAATGCATTGCTGCTGCTTCTTTTATCCTTATTCATCATCTAGCTCTTAGATGTATAGCAAAAAAATTGAGACGATCATGGAATGAATCAGGCATACCAAAGTCTCTAGATGACCACCATTGCTCTACTCTGGAGAAGTCTCTGACAGCAACTGGTCAGAAAATAAAAAGATGAGTTGCATTGGGAAAATCTACCTTTAGGGACCTCTCTAGAGACAGAACAAGGGGCCAGTTCCTAGAAAAAGACAACATGTGAAGAAGGGTAGATGGTCTGTGGAGGAAAGGAACACCCTGGATGAGATAAATTGACACAGCAAGCACGCTGATTGTAGATCCAAGCAAGATGAAATCATTAACAATTTCAATCTTTTCTATATGTTGCTACCTAATGGATTGGTGATAAGGATTTTTGTTTTCTTGATTTTGAGTTGCAATCCATATTGAATACTGTAGTGTTTGATCTTCAGCAGCAAGCAAGTCTTCCTTACTTTGAACAAGGAAGTTTGTGCCATCTGCATAAGGCAGATTGTTGATGAGTGTTCCTTCTATTCTGATGTCATATTGTTCTTCATAAAATTCAGCCTGTCCATTGATCTGTACAGGATATATATTCAAAAGTATGGAGAAAGGATATATCACTGACAAACTCCTTTCTTAATTTTTAATCATGTATTGAGGTTTAAAGTCAGGAAAACAAAGATTCTCATCACTGGGCCAATTGGCAGTAGCAGTATGGATGGTGAAGAGATTAAGATAGTTAACAGTTTTAGTTTGCTTGGTTCCGCAGTCAACAGTCTTGGTAGCAGCAGCCAGGAAATCAAGAGATGAATTGCATTGGGAAAGTCAGCTGTGAGGGACCTTTCAGAGTACTGAAGAGCAACAATGTCAGGCTGGAGACTAAGGTGTGCCTGATCCAGGCTATAGTCTTCACAATTATGTGCTATGCATCAGAGAGCTGGACAGTGAATAGGGATGATAGAAGGAGAATAGATGCCTTTGAGCTGTGGTGCTGGAGAATAGTGTTGAATATACCATGGACTGCTAGGAAAACAAATAGGTTTGTCCTGAAGAGGGTGAAGCTGGAATGCTCCTTGGAGTCAAGGATTCTGAAGCTTCCTCTGACATACTTTGAGCATGTTGCAAGGAGGGACTGGTCTTTGAAGAGGGATATCTTGTTTGGAAGAGTGGAGGGACAATGCAGGAGAGGAAGACCCTCAATGAGATGGATCGATTCTGTGAGTGGAGTGGTGGGAATGAGTGTGTTTGAGATGGCAATGTTGGCACAGGATAGAACGGCATTTAGGGCTCTTGTACATAGGGTCGCTATGAGTTGCAAGCGACTCGATGGCACATAACAACAACAACAACAAGTGTTTTCTTGCTCTGTTCTGACAATAGCTTCTTGGACTAGGTATAGGTTTCATATAACCACAATCAAACATCCTTGGATTTCCATTCTCCTTAAGGTTAGACACTATTTGTTATGCTCCATACAATCAACTGTCTTTGCACAAGTCAATGAAACACAAGTAGACATCCTTCTGGTACTCTCTGCTGTTAGCTAAGATCCATCTGACATCCCTAGTGCCACTGCCTCTTCTAAACCCAGTTTGTATTTTTTACAGTTTTCTGTTGATGTACTGTTACAGTAGTTTTTTAGGGTTTTTAAAATTATATATATTTATTTTATTAACTTTAAGGAATGTTTACAGAGACTTTGGATTTCCATCCATTCATTGTGGCACTTTTCTCCCTGCCCAAGCTCCTCCACCCCAGTTCGCTATTCTCTTTGAAAAGTAAAAGAAAAAAATTCTTTCACTGTTATACAATTCCTCCCCACAAGTCCACTCCACTATGCAGCTTTAGTTCTGGACTCCTGGCATTCCAATAACATCTAATTATATATCTTTTAAACAGTTCTCTCCCTTATATATTTCAATGCAGGATACATAATTTATCCCATCTCTCTCAGTCTTCCCCCAACCCCAACGTCAGTCCTGTTTTACACCAGTGGCACTATGCAGATATTTCACTCAGTATAGTGTCCTCTAGTGTCACTCATTTTTTATAATATTGTATGAGCTCCTTGTTTTCCATTGCAGCATAGTATTCTATTGTGTGACTATACCACAGCTTCTCTATCCAATCGTTTGTTGATGGGCACTTAAAGTTGTTTCCAACTCTTTACTATTGTGAACAAAGCCATGATAAACACGGATGTGCACTATAGTAGTTTTTAAAATAATCTTCAGAAAGGTTTTGCTGGTATGTGATATTGGTAATGTTGTTCAATAATTTCCACATTCTATTGGATCAATTTTTTTCAGAACGGGAATAAATATAAATCTCTTCCAGCTAGTTAGCAAATTAGCTATCCTTGAGATTTCTTGGCACAATCTGGTGAGCACATCCAGGGCTGCATCTGTTGAAATAAGTCAATTGGTATTTCATCAACTCCTGAGCTTTAATTTTTGATAATTATTTCAGAGCAGCTTGAAATTCTTCCTTTATTATCATTGGTTATTGATCATATGCTACTTCTTGATATCGCTTTGAGTCAGCCAATTCTTCTTAGTAGAGTTACTCCATGTATTCTTTGTATCTTCTTTTGATATTTCCTGGATCATTCAAGACTTTGCCCAGAGCATTTTCAGTATTTCAAGCTGAGTCTTGAATTTTTCCTTCAGTTCTTTCAGCTTGAGAAATGACAAGGGAGATATTCCTTTTTTTTTTATTTTCTGACCCTAGGTTTTTGCATGTTGCATTATAATGCTTTGTTTATCTTCACAAGCTGCTCTTGCAAATCTTCTGTTCAACTCTCTAATGTCCTAATTTATTCCCTTTGTTTTGGATTATTGGTTTTATAGTACAATATTCAGAGCCTCTTTTGACGTCCATTTTGCTATTCCTCATCTGTTTTGTAATGATCTTTTGCTTTGCTCATGGGTGATAAGATATTCTTTATATCCTATCACAACTCTCCTGGTGTTTGCTCATTACTGTTCAGTGTTTCAAGCCTGTTTCTTGAGGTGATTTTAAAATTGAGGTTGTACAGACTCAAGGTTGTACTTTGGTTTTTGTATTTGTTTTATTTTTCTTTAGCTTCTATCTGAACTTCTACTTGAGTTGTTGTCATTGAGTGGATTAGTGTGTAAGGAGCAGAATTCCTCTACTGGATATTCAAGGCTTTGATCTTTTGGAAACAGAATATAAGGCCTTTCCTCTGAGGCACCTTTGAATCAAATTCATTTATCCAAGATACTTTAGACTCAATGATAAATAGATATGGAAACACATGTATATTTCTATATAGTTGTTAGAATTAAAATAATTTGCAGTCTATTTTAACCTACTATCTGTTCTGAGATCAGAAAACACAAGACAAGAGGGAGAACAGCAGAGCTAGGATTCAGTGGGGAAAAGTTTCCAGTGGGTTATATGATCCTATTATTTTCTATGCCTCTAGAGTCCGGCGATTAGTTCTAAGCTCATAATTTCATTTTGCATAAAGCTATTACTAGGTATGGCTACTTAATTCTTTATTGAACTATTTGAGAGTCAATGAATATTGACTACACATTTACCATATTTCAAGCTGTGGGACCCCAAAAATGAATGAATGAAATATATTTCTGTCTTCATCAATTGACAGTCTAGCACTTAAATATGTAGATCTGATTCCTGGGGAGGGTGTGGACATGAACAAAGTAGAGAGTAATTATTGGGCACTGGACTAAAAGTACATTTGTATTCAGGATAACTAATATCTTTTGGATTTTGTTGATTGAAATAAACAAATTAAAAAGTAAAAATCTATTTAAAAGCCATATATAATTTTTTTCAGGAAGTGCTCATTTTATAACACAGTTTCTTTTTTGTGAAGTTGGCAGTGTACTGTGTTTTTTTAATAACAAAGGAAAACTTTTATTATATTAATAATTTTATCTATGTATTAATCACTTTTATCTATGCTTTCACAAAATAAAGTAATATCTGTAAAAACCTACTTAACAATTGCCAATGTTCAGTTCAAAATATCTGGTAAAGACCTCAGTTGCCATTTTGGACCAAAACTCCTGTATGTATGTATGTATGTATGTATGTATGTATGTATGCTAAATACATACATATACATGTGTGTGTTTGTTTATGGATCTATGTCTATATATCTCTATATCTATCTGTCTATTTATCTGTATCTGATATATATTTTTTAAAAGCTTTAGCCATGAGGAGCAACATGATTTATGAGGTTCACTTTTAAAGTCCAGGAATGAAAAGACAGAGAAATGTGTGATTTCACTTGATCTTGACCTTGAGTGTAATTGTTTCTTAGGTTATGTGAACAAGTGAGGGCTATTTATTTTTGAGATTGAACGAAAGGGGAAAGGAATGAGTTATGGTCTAACCTGAAGAAATATATTGTGCATAAATGATGTTGGGAAAATATGAGAACATCAATTGACAAGGGAAATGCCAAGGTTGATGGGGATTGATTAGAATGGAATGTGTCACAGAATCTCAGCCACTAATCACACACACAGTCCCTATAGATTTGCTTTTTCCCCTAATTTCTACTAAAGGAGGAAGGTTCAACAGATCATATATACACATCACTATTTCCTTTACTTAGGGGGAGGGGAGAGAGGGGGAGAGAGAAAGAGAGAGAGAATATATGTAGGAACCCTTAAAAACTGTTTTATTGGATTCCTTCAGAGATTTTAAGCTCAACAATTTGGACCAGATTTTGAACAATTTATTGCCCAGAAGCTTCTTCAGCTTCCCTTTCATTCCCATGGAAGTGGTTGTTATTTTGTAATATACTATTGAGTTGAAACCAACTCAGAGCTGGCCCTCTAGCAGGTTTGCAAAGGCAAAAAGTCCCATGGGAGGAGATTTCCTATCTTTCTCCATGATGGAAGTGGTAGCACAAGTTATTAGTTTAGCTGTATTGTTTTGTTTTTAATTACCTGAGATGATAATAAGGAAGAAAAAAGTACTTTTCTAAGCTTCCTGTATTTTTTATGTTCTATTCAGGCCCATCATCCCCTGTGTTAATAAATGTTTAGCGTTTATAACAGGTAGTTTAACTCATTGCTTCATATATGTTCAGTTTGTTCTTTCACATAGATTATAAATCACTGAAATTAGGACTTTTTTTTAATTTAGATTCACTTTTATTTAGATTCAGACAACTTGACACTTACGACTTTTCAGTAATATAGCTGGTGCCAATACCAAAGATGTTCTGACCAAAGTGATGCTTTCGTAGTCCTCATTTTCTTGTCCATACTGGTTGTCTGTTATTTTAATAGCTGTGCCACTTGGGCTTTTAAATAAATCACACAGCATAGAATGTTTTTTCTCACTTATTAATATTATTAGACAGAGGGACTAGAGCTTTCAACATGGGTGGCATCTCTACATCAAGAAAATGAAGATTTCTACTAAGAAATGATGCTGCATTCACACAGTAGAATACTATACAGCACACAAGAACAATGATTTTGTAAATTGCTACCTAACTTTAGAGGGACAGGAAACCACTATGCTGAGTGAACAAACTCAGTCACATTGGGATAAATACCATGTACAACCATTATTGTAGATCCAAGCAGTGAGGGGGAACAGAGAGGTGAGGATGGACAGGTGTGGAGGGTGATTAATTTGATGGGTGGAGGGGGTATGAAGAAAATGTGAAAGATCTGGTGTGGAAAACAAAGTATAAGAACTTTGTAAATAAAAAACCATTATTGTAGAGTAAGTATAAAGTTTCAAGAGGGTGGAAGAGACTGGAAGCAGAAGGATGTGGATGTGTAGGGGGAAGGGGAATTAATCATTAGGCTGTACAATTTGATGAGTGGAGGGGGTGAGGGAAATGGAAATAATTTGCTCTAATTTGTATTCAAATTTTGTAAATAAGCTAGTAGAATATTTTTTAAAAAAGGAGGGGGGGGGGAAACCCACTTTGTAACCAAACCAGTACTAAAAAGAAAAAGAAAGAAAAGTCCTCACCATGAGGCCAATAGGCACTATCATGATAAATGGGAAAAAGGATTGACATTGTTAACAATTTCCTCTTACTTAGATCAATAATCAACACCCCTTAGTACCAGCGTCAAGAAATCAAAAATGGATTACATTGAGCAATGCTGCTTTCAGGGATCTCTCCAAAATATTGAAGAGCACTTAAAGACTAACGTGTCCTGATTCAGGCCATTGCCTTTTTAATCACTTGTGCATCTGAGAACTGGGCAGCAAGTAAGGATGATGGAAGAATTATGGCCTTAGGATTGTGGAGCTGAAAAAAAAAAGAGTGCTGAATATTTACAGACTGTCAAAAGAATACCTCTTGGGGAAAGTGCAGCAGAGTGCTCCTTGGAGGCAAAGGTGGTGAAGCTTCACCTCTCAAACTTAAGGCATATTCTTAGGCAAGGTTACTCCTTGGAAAGAGATATCATACGCAGAAAGGTAGAGGGTCAGCAAAAGAGAGAGTCCCTCATTGAGATGTACTAACATAATAAGTACAGCAATGAACTCAAGTGTGTCAGAGATGATGAGGATGACACAGGAGAGGACAGGGTTCAGGTCTGTTGTTCATAAGGTTACTATGAGTTATACTTGACCCAACAACACTTAACAATAACAACTAGTGGCTTGGTGGTAAGGTGTTAGTTATAATGCCATCCTACAGGCATACTGTCCTTAATATACAAGCTACTTTGCAGGATAAAAAAGACATTATCTTTCCATGTTATAGCCTCTGAAAACCCATTGGAGGGCCATCTGTAAGCAATTCCAACTCCATGGTTCGTAACAACATCAATGAACTAAAGGAGAGGGATATAAATTATCAGAGTTTTAAATAGGATGATTTTAATTTATTTTTATCAAAATAATTAATCTCTGATCATAGTACAAATACATATATTTTTACCCAGTAGCTAAAGATTTGTACAAATAATTATAGTAGCATTGTAAGAGGGGGAAATGCATAGCTGCTTAAAAAACTAAAATAGGTCTCTAGATAGGAAAGTTCACCTATAACATCATAAACATGGGGTTTTTTTGTTAAGCATCTTGGAGAATATTTTATAATTTCTAAAAAGTATATAGACCACATAGTAGTACTTTTTTCATTTGTAAACACCGTATGCATAGGGGAGAGATTGGACTTATACCAACCCTTAGCAGTGACTATCCAGAAATACATTATCCTGTTGAAGAGAATGGGATAAAAAAAATAGTATTTGGTTGGAATATTTTATAATGCTCTAGCTTTGACAAGTAAGCATCCCTTAACTGTATTACCAAACAAGTTCAAATTTAAATGTAAAACTTTCAAGCTTCTTATCCTAATGTTTTTCATATTTGGGTACCTGGCACCATGGAGTGGGCACTGAAAATAGGCAACTCTGACCATGATTGGTCATCTCTAGTCTACAATCTTGCATTCTAAGGAAGCAATAATTGAATTTCTCTATGCCACCACTATTTAAGTCACATTGTTTCATAGATAAGACCAAATCTTATCTGGCACAGCCAACCAAACCCAGGCTTATTCCACTCTCAGAGCTGCTTCTACATTTGCCTGAGATTTTAAATTAAATAATGGGCTGACTGTGTGAATGGAATACATGCATTTCTTTTATACTTTTGAAATAGCAATACAGTCTGATGAAACACTGGTGGGATAGAAGGGGGGCCTCGGTGGCAGCAGGGAAATGGGTGTTGTGTGAGATAGGAAATAATGAGATAAGGGAATATGTATTTTTGTGAGAGGGAAGAAACTTCATAACATTTTTCATATGAAACATACACAAGAATAATGGAATAGATTATATCTTATGAAATGTGGCCTGCAGTAAGTTACTGTTGCATGTCTTTCTCCCATAGAAAAGGAATGAATTGAAGACATTCACTTACAATGAAAATTGTCTGTATTTTTCTCAATTGAGGGAGTTCATTGAGACTTCATAGAATAGTTTTATTACACATTACATGGGAAGGAAAAAAACACATTATTTTTTTGTTCCAATACCAACCTTTTATCAGGCATGACAATGCAGTTCCATGGCAGTTGTATTGAGAAAGAAAAAAGGGGGAGATCTGCTGCAAATCAAAATTGTAGAAATAGTCAATGTACTGTTTCTTTTTGGAATGTCCTTCAGCAGTTTTCAGCAAATGATGCAAAGGCGTATGTTTTGGAAAAACTGTAGGGCTCCATTCATCTAACACTTATCAAAGTGCAGCATCTCCTGTGATTTTTATCTTCATCTCTTCACCTAACGGTTTATTAGAAAGTAAAAAGGGAGGGAGGCACATGTTAATATTATGCTATTTACTGGTCATGCTCTGGAAGTCTTAAAAAATATAGCAGTCAGCAGATGCATGCAGATATATCAAGTATGGTAAACTCCCTATCTCTCTGTTGTAACAAGAATTTCAAACACTTAGCATTTTATTGCAACCTGTCAACTCACCCACATTTTAAGCAAGGTTCGAGTCAGCTAAGTTCTCCTTCTCAAACAATTCTCATGTTTCTTCTTTTGAGCTGTGCTAAACACCTTCTGAACATAGTTGGAAAAGTTGTTTCTTCATAAAACCTGTCCTAACAACCTTTCCCATGACCTTGCTCCTTAAGCAATCCAAACTAATAGGATATCTAATCAGCCACCACATTAGCTGACATCCGAAGCTAGTTTGCATTGATTCTCCTTTAGTAAAATTGACATATGATAAAATGTAGTATTTTTGCATACCTGCTTTGATTTGTTGCAGAGATTAGAAATGGCATATTTCCCTTTCTATTAGTCTCCTAAAAATTATTTTGTGGTTTGGGATTTCTTCTAGCCCAGAGGTCCTTGAGGAAATTTTTTTAAAAAACAAAGCAATTAAGAAATTTTAAGCAATTTTTATTATTTCTGATATCTAGGCTTAAATGCAGATTTTGTGTATTGTTAAATACTATTTTGTAAAATTTACTGAAATTTTCTTTTAGTACATGAAGAAGTCTTGAAACATTCCATGGCTCTCAAAAAGAATAGACTGTATAAGTATTTTGTACACTGTGTAAATATGCATACATATGTGTGTGTAGGTGTCTCTCTCTATATAAATGTGTATATGTACACATATATG
>NW_006399855.1:5966872-6001160 GCF_000299155.1 Elephantulus edwardii | reverse complement strand
AAATAAATAAATAGATAGATAGATAGATAAATAAATAAATAAATAAATAAATAAATAAATAAATAAATAAATAAATATATAAATAAATAAATAAAATTAGGGAGCTCTGGTGGCTTAGTGGTAAGGAATTGTGCTGTCAATGCAAAGACACGTGGTTCAAATCCACAGTTACCCAGTTACTCCATGGGATAAAGATGGGCAATCAACTCCTATGTGATGCATTGCCTCTGAATTAATCTTCCTCACTGGAGGGTCAGCTGTAGGTCTGATCCAATAGTACACATAACAACAAACACTATAAATAATCATGTCATATCATATCATGTCATATAATAAATATAATAATGTATAATATAATATGTTGTTGCTGTTGATTGCCTTTGAGGCAAGCACAACTTGAAGACCCTATGAACAAAAGGCCTCAAGCCTCTATGTAACTGTTATATTTATCAAAGTTTATAATATAATACAATGTAGCATAAAGTGATATAATATCATTATAATATAATATAATATAATAATTAATATTATAATGTAATAGTTGTTCTTGTAGGCACCGTTTTCTGTCCTGTACCATCCTTATCATCTCTGATATCCTTAAGCCCTTTACTGAGGTCATTGTGTCAATTGGTCTCATTGGAGGTCTTCCTCTCATTCTTTGACCCTCCATATTTCCAAGCATGACATCCCTTTCTAAGGAATAACCTAACAACATACCAAAAGACAAATTGGATTAGGGAGTCTGATGTCAGGGCTGGCATTCAAAGATGTCATTCTAGAGACTAAGGTATACCTGATCCAGGCCACGGTCTGCACAATTACATGTGTGCAATGAATAAGCATGACAGTAGAAGAATTTATGCCTTTGAGTTGTGGTGCTGAAGAAGAACATTGAACATTTCATGGACTTCCAAGAGAACAAACAGGTCTGTCTTGGAAAAGGTCAAACCAAGTTGTTCTCTGGAGGCAAAGATTTTGAACATCCATATCACATACTTTGGGCATGTTGTCAGGAGGGACCAGTCCTTGGAAAAGATATCATACTTAGAAATCGAGGGACAATGCAGGAGAGGAAAACCCTGTGTGAGATGAATAGACACAATGACTGCACCAATGGGGGCAGGTTTGTCAGAGACAGTTTGGCTCAGGATAGAATGAAGTTCAGAGTTATTGTACAAAGGGTCTCTAGGAGTCTCAGGTGACTAAATGACACATAACAACAGCAACATGCGAAAATATGTGAGTTCAAGTTTTATTATCATCATTGCTTCCAAGGAGTAGCCTGGCTGCACTTTCTCCTAAACATATTTGTTTCTTTTTTTTTTTTTTTCTTTTGGCCAGCTATGGGATGTTCTGTAGTCTTCTCCATTACCACAACTTGAATCAGTCCTTCGTCTGTTATCCTTATTCATTGCCTAGCTATTAAATGTGTAACAAGTGAGTGAAAAGAACATGGCTTTAATATGGTGCATTTTATTTTTTAAACTGACATTGTTGCTCCTTAGTATTTGGAGAGGTCCTCGACAAGAGTTTCCTAGTGCAGCATGCATTTTGATTTCTTCTTTTTTTTTTTTTTTAACTTTTTTGAAATGTTTATTTTAAAATATTTTTAAGGCAACATTTTTTTCAGCATATTCTTTCCATTTAATTTTTTTCCATTCATTCATAGTTGCACATTTTCTTCCCTGCCCACCCCTCCCCCAGAAGCTTTTCTCTTTGAAAAAAAAGTCTTTCATTGTTACACAATCTCCTGCACCCCAAGTCCATAGTCCACAGTCCACAGTCAACTTTACTATGCATTTCTTTTTCTGGGATTTTGTGATGAAAATAATACGTAAGCATATATTCCTTTTAAACAGTTTCTCCCTCATCTGTTTCAATGCTGTATACATTATTTATCCCCTCCTTTCTTAGGTTCCCCCCAACCTTGATGTTAGGACCGTTTTACAACAGTGACATTATGCAGTATTTATCCCTTTGTGACTGAGATATTTCACTCAGAATAATGTCCTCCAGGGTCATCCATTTTGTATAATATTTCATGAGTTCCTTGTTTTTCAATTCTGCATAGTATTCCATTAGGTGAATATACTAGAGCTTCTCTATTTTTTGGTTGATGGGCACTTGGTTTGTTTCCAACTCCTTGCTATTATTAACAAAGCCACAATAAACATGGGTGTGCATATATCTGCTTGAGTGGCACTTCTGGTTTCTTTAATTCCAGTAGTGGAATTGCTTGGTCAAATGGTATTTCTATTTGCAACTTGTTGAGAAAGTGCCATACTGCCTTCCATTAATAGTTGCACCATTTTACACTCCCACCAGCAGTGAATAAGGGTCCCAGTTTCTCCACAACCTCACCAGCATGTGTTGTTTGCTGCTCTGTTGATCTTTGCTATTCTTCCTGGGTGAGATGATATCTAATAGTTGTTGTCTGTTAATTTCTTGACTGCTGATACAAAAGTTGTTGATTATGGATATGTATCTAGTGAAATCATTGGCAATTTCAATCTCTTCTCTTTCTATCATAATATTACCTACAAATCTAGTAATAAGGATTTTGTCTTCTTAATTCTAGCCTACTGATTGGAAGATATTTATATTTGTTCCCATTTCAAAGAAGGGTGATCTGACAGATTGTAGAAATTACCAAACAATATCATTGAAATCACATTCAAGCAAGATCCTCCTTAAGATTATCCAAAAATGGCTGGAACAGCACATCAACAGAGAACTATCTGAAGTACAGGCTGGATTTAAAAGAGATTATGACAATAGGGATATTATAGCTAATGTCAGATGGATCTTGAATGAAAGGAGAAAATACCAGAGGAATGTCTATCTATGTTTCATTGACTATGCAAAAGCTTTTGACTATGTGGATCACAACAGAATGTGGCTGACTCTGAGAAGAATGGGAATCCCAGAACACTTGGTTGTGCTTATAAGTGAAAGTTATACTTGGACCAGGAGTCAGTTGTCAGAACAGAGCAAGAAAATACTATATTGTTCAAAATTGGGAATGTTGTGCATTAAGGATGTATCCTATCTCCATATCTTTTCAATCTATATGCAGAACAGATTATCTGGGAGGCTGGGGTCTATGAGGAGAAGTGTGACATCAGAATTGGAGGTAGACTCATCAACAATCTACCATATGCAAATGACACAACCCTGCTTGCTGAAATGGAGGAGGACCTGAAGTGCCTGCTGCTGAGGGTCAAGGACTGCAGCCTTCAATATGGATTGAAGCTCAGTATGAAGAAAACAAAGATTCTTATCACTGGGCCAATTGGAAGCATCATGGTGGATGATGAAGAAATTAAGATTGTTGAAAGCTTCAGTTTGCTTGGATCTACAATCAACACTCTTGGTACCAACAGCCAGGAAATGAAAAGATGAATTGCATTGGGAAAGTCTGTTGTCAGAGACCTCTCCAAGATACTAAGGAGCAATGATGTCAGTCTGGAGACTAAGGTGTGCCTGATACAGATCATGGTCTTTGCAATCACTTGCTGTGCATCAGAGAGCTGGACAATGACTAGGGATAATTGAAGAGAACTGATGCCTTTAATTATTGGTGCTGGAGAAGAGTATTGAATATACCATGGACTGCTAGTATAACAAACAAGTTCATCCTGGAGAGGGTGAAGCTGTGGCTGCTCTTTGGAGGCAAGGTTTCTGGAGCTTTGTCTGACATACTTTGGACATGTTTCAAAATGGGACCAGTCCTTGGAGAGGGGTATCATGCTTGGGAGGGTAGAGAGACAACACAGGAGAGGAAGACCCTCGATAAGATGGATTGATTAAAAAAAAAAAAAGATGGATTGATTCCGTCACTGGGGTAATGGAGGTAGGCATTTCAGAGGCAATAAATTGGCAAGGGATAGAATAGTGTTTAGGACTTTTTTGCATAGGGTCACTATGAGTCACAAATAATTCAATGGCACATAACAACAACAACAACAACAACAATGTTAAGATGAAATCCATGTTGAAGTCTTTGAACTTCTACAGCTAGTATCTCAAGTCCTTCCAAGCTTTTGTCTTTAGCAAAACACAGGTTATGATATGAAGTATAAAGTCACAAATATTTGGCTGGAGTTGTTGCAATAACTTAGTGTTTGGACACAATTTGATAACACTTCTAAGCCCTTGCTTAATTGACTGCTTTTGACAGCAAAAGCAGAGCCCAAAATTTAATTCTTTGAGACAGCCTTGGGAAATTATTGTTGTTACCTTTTTGGAATCTGTTGACCCAAGTAAAATTTTGATCAGGTGAGAATACCCAGATTAATAACCAGATTACTAACAGCCTTATTATCAATATTTCTTCCTGTTCTCCTTCCATTACAATAAACATCCATAAGGAAAGTGTCTAACCCTTCTTTTTCTGTATTGATTTCTCCAT
Organism: Elephantulus edwardii; assembly: GCF_000299155.1. Classification (NCBI taxonomy): domain Eukaryota; kingdom Metazoa; phylum Chordata; class Mammalia; order Macroscelidea; family Macroscelididae; genus Elephantulus; species Elephantulus edwardii. The sequence goes on along the minus strand of NW_006399855.1, from coordinate 5,996,749 downwards.
TTATTTACTCGCTCAATATAAAACAAATTTACAGCGGAGCTTGCTTGTTTTGCTTTACTTCTTAAACTCTAAGTAAAGAGATCTGGTGGCTCTGTAGGAAAAAGATGAGCAATCTCTTCCTGTAAGATTTAAAACCTTGAGTGTCTGATAGAGGGCTGCCATGGGTCAGATGTGCCTCTTTAAAAGTTGATTTGGGATGTGTTTTGGTTGTAAGCATTTATACCTTCATAAAAGAAACCAACCAACCACATTCTAGGGAATAGAGAGCTCTAAGTTCTGCATTATCAAATGAGTTTTTCTTTAAACTTATGTGTATATAGTTATTTTATTTTACTCTGACTGCTATCTGACTATAGGGATTTGGGGCAAAAGATATTTTATATCAATATATTATAGCTATCATTCTACTGTCTTCTAGATTCATGTGCTATTAAAAGAGAGGACATGCTGCCCTGATCTTCCTATTTGTTTTTTGCTCTTGGGAGATTTTTTTACTTGTTTGATTTTTGAAGATTTTCTTCTGGATATTTGATAATATGTGAAATTTCCTTTTACTTTCAATGTAAGATTTCTATCCGGCAACACTGGAGGCCTAGTAGGTAGGGAGTTGCACTGCTAGCCCAAAGACCAGTGGTTCAAATCCATCATCTTCTCTGAGGGAGAAAGATGGGTATCTCCTCCCTTGTGATTTTCAGCTTCTGACAATCTGCTGAAGGGTCACTTATGAGTTGTACCCACCATGACAAAAATGCGGTTTTCTTCATGCAGTTAATATAAGTTTCATTTCTAATCGTATATCCTGAACTTGGTGACCCTTTTTTCATGGACTGAATTGTATGTCCCATAATATGTGTCAGCTTTCTAGGCCATGATTTTCAATATTTGAATTTAATGATGTACGGTGGCAATCATTTAATAAACCAGTCCATTTTAAGAGAATTAAGAGTGGATGCAATACCTTAATCTTTTACAAATTTGATTATATGTGAGGGAAGTTTGCCAAGAGTGTGACCTGCCATATATTTCATTTACAAGAGTTAAAAACAAAACAATTAGAGGAGGATGTATCTTAGTACCACCAAATGAGATCAGGCAGATACTGAGAGTGGCTTTGGACATAGGCAATGAACTCTTTTATCCAGAGGAGATTGATGCCACAAAGCAATCTCCAAGAGATATTAGGCCTACAAAAGAGTCAAAGGCCTACAAAGATACTAGGCCTATAAAGGAGACAAAGGCCTTCTTCAAGAACCAACAAGAGAAAACATTTTCTAGGGCCAGTACCCTGAATTTGGACTGTAATAAACTTAAACTGTGAATGAATAAGTTTGTTAAATCGTCCACTTTTAGTGTTTCTGTCACAGCAGCACTGGATAATTAAGACACTTTCCATTGTTATATCAAGTCATTACTTCAAGAATTAATTTTATATTTAGCATTATCAGTTATTATCATCTATTTCACTTTTTCTTCTCAACACATTTTCTTTTAAGATCTACTTCCTAGATCTATTTCCTAAGCCATTTATCTTTCATGTATAAATGTTCAAATTTGCCTATGTATTTTTGAAAGGGAGTGCTGGTGGCTTTGTGGTAAAGAATTTCCCTGTCAACCCAAAGGAACATGCTGCTCAAATCCACCAGCTGCTCTGTGAGAAAAAGATAGGCAATTTCCTCTCATGTGATTTACTACCCCTGAAAACCCACTGGAAGATCATCTAAGGGTTTATTCTGACTTGATGGTACACAACACATGTTTTAAAAAATTATTTCATGTTTAATATACCTTTGTTAAGTAGTTATGCCTACTTTATTACTTTTATGCACCCAGTAACTATCAAAATTCTTCAGCAATTTTGTAAATTCAGTCATCAGTTCAGGGCTAGTCATTTTTTATTTTCCTTCAGGTTTGACCTGTGTCTCCACATTTTATTCTACATATTAGTTTTACTTTGAGAAAAAATTAATTTTTTTGTTAAAGGAAAGATATTTCATATACTACTTAGCTTAAGTTACTGTAAAAATCTTGGAAACTGTTTTAAGCTGACATATTATAAAATATAAAATGTTTAGTAGTGTGAATCTGCTTTCATTAGATCCTGGGATATTTAGAAATGTTTCGTAAAAAGAAAAAAGAAATGTTTCATATATAGAAATTACTTCTAAGTATTAGAGTATAAAGAATTAGTTCTTTGAAGGAATATTAGAATTTAATTTAAAAATATCATCCAGAGGTAAGAAATTACTGCATTTGAAAAAATGTGTCTGCTGTATGTTTTACAGCATTTTTTAAGAGAAGCAATTGAAAATTATATGGGGTTTTGGTGTGTGTGTGTGTGTGTGTGTGTGTGTGTGACTTCTTTTCTATGGCCTTGTTATACCACTTAAATAATTCATAGACAAATCAAACTCTCAAAAAAGCATAAGATAGGACACACAGAGAATACACACATACGCATATATCATCCTATCAAGTATTTTTTAAAAATATATCAAAATACATTCCCTATTTGATAGTAAGATCTACTCAGTTCAGCAAGAAGAGGCAAATAACAAAAGATATTCTACACAATCCTTAGCGTTTTAGGGGAATAATTTTTTTAGACATATTGATATAATTGGTCATTGAACATTTTCAGAAAGGAAAATGTAAATGTGAATTTATTTTCTTAAAGTAGAAGAGGAAATACCCCAGATTACTAAAATTCCAAATTACTTTAAATATATTTATCTTATAATGTCTTTGAAAATGAACCCCCAACTAAAAAAAAAAAAAATCCCAGTTATAGGGGGAAATAAGTTTCAACAAGGTTATTTCAAACAGATAAACAAACAGGTTAATCAGAAGAGCCATATTCATGAAAATTTTAACCTGTGTATACTTACAAAACCAAACAAATACAGAGAAAGAGAGTACAAGTGGAATGCTTCACACAGCTTCTCAGAGCATACATTAATGCAAATTATCACTTGTTACATTTCTCTAACCAGTAGGAAAGTGCAATTTCTTATTTGCTGACCTCTGTTTCAGTATTGTTGTTGCTGTTGAGTAACATCAAATTGGAACAGACTTCCTACAGTTGACCTTCCAGCAGCTTTTTAGAGGCAGTTAATCATTTGGGAGGAGATTGCCCATCCTTCTCCTGTGGAGCAGCTGGTGGATTTAAACTGTACCTGAAGGCAATTTCAACATGAGAATCAAGGTTTTTCCCATCCCAAGACAGTGTTTATTTTGTCTTAAATCAAACAGCTCCTGCCAGGATCAGCTTAGCATCTGAACCATTAGTCAGGTAAAGCTGTGAAGCTAAACTAAAGTCGTCATCACTCACTGAGGATCGGCAATACAATTATTTTCTTAGAGATCCCAAAGGTTCTTAATAGCAAGCAAATACTCATTTTGGATTCTTTGAAGAGAACTTCATAAGAAAATTGCAGTCACTATCACAACTAGTTTTCCTAAGTCTATACCAGAATTTTATAAGAGGTTTAATGCAGATAGTCTTATCAAAAAATAATTTCCTAAAAATTTATAGAGTTAATATTAAAATACAAGAGAAATAAAAATCCAGCAAAGCATACCAAATAACATCTATGCAATGGTATAAAAGCTTGATTTAAAGATAAGTTACCTGTGATGACTCCTGGGGGTTCAAGTTGCTCCAGTGCTCAATGAGGAGCCCATGTTTCCACGTCCCAGGACTGTCAATGGAAATGAGTCTTAAAATCCCACTTCTGACACCATTTAAATATCAAAGAATAAGAAACACTATCTCTCTGTTAAAATAAAGAATTATTGAACACCAAAAATACTTTCATCCCACAAAAATATTTGGTCTCATAGGATGAAATAACACTCTACAAGTGGCAAAACTTCCATGGTGTTTTAAAGAATGAGAATAAAAATTTAAGGTACACTGTTTTAATTGGACATTACAGACTTAGTTATCTTATGTAGGCTAAGGAGATTGTATTGAGAGTGAGATTAGTAATTGGCCTCAATTGGATTGGTTCCAGCTTGAAATCTTTTGAAACATAAAGGTAAATCATTTTGTTAGGAAGGAGTAAAGATTAGATCAGCTTTAGGCTGAAGTCCTTTGAAATGTAAAGGTCATCCATTTGGTTAGAAAAGAGTGAGTTACAGCTTAGATTCTTTGACAGCAAGTTGTTAAAATAACTGGTTTAAAGCAAAATTATTTTATGAGAACAGTTTACACAGTCTATTTGGTTATTGTTTGAGCAAGGAAGCCCTGATTAGCATACCTTTTGGATTAATCACAACCAAACAAATAAGCAAAAACATTTCCTTTAGGCTACACAGGTTGAAACTATGGCTAATATTTTCTGAGGATTAAATTGTAAGTAGATAAATCCAGCCTTTAGTATTAGATCAAAGTTTGTACTTTACGTACAAAGCCCAAGAATGTCCAGCACTAGCTCACTACATAGGTTTTTGTGACAAAAAGAACATTCTTGCTATCTTATTATGGTAACTCAGACCATTTTGAATTTCATCTCTGTCTTTCCAACTCTGACTTCCTAGCTGTTCAACTGTTTCTATATCTTATCTTTCTTGTATAGTGAAAATTGCTTAATACCAAGAACTTTATCTTTTAATATGTTCATAGAGCTAGAGGTAATTAATGGTTTTATGTAATCATTATCATTTTAAGTATAGACATGTAACAACCTGATGATTCAGACTTACAGAAAAGGAGAATAGTAATTCATTTTACAAATTAGGCAAAGTAAATACTTTGTTCTTGTTAAGTTTCACATTCTTAGAAAATTTTTATGAATGAAAAATGGGATTTTTTTAAGGACACAGATACGTTTATAAGGTAAAAAGTACAATCAAAACCAGATTAAAATTGTATAGCTTTCTATTCCTAGTTTACAACTGTAATTTCCTAGTTTATATTCAATTTGAATGTGATTGTAATGCTCTGTGAGCATTCTATCCCCATAATTCAATAGATTGAGAAACTTCTTCCATAAATATTAGAATTCTGTCTCTGTCATCTAGATTCTTATTTTGATTTGTCTTACTTCTATCCACTGATATATGTAATAAAAACAAATGAAACCCAACTTTTAGAGTTCTTAAGAATTTACAAGTACAGTTTACATATTGAAAGACAATTCCACCTAGGCAAATCATTCATTAATCCTAGCATTTTTTTCCCCGTTTTGACTTGGTCTTCAGTTAAAGGTTTTAGAGTTTCCCTGTTAACCTGAGTGTCAGAAATTCTGAATTTTCTTTGATTTATTCCAGATAACTTCACTGAAGTTCATTCAAATGGGCACCTTACAATCACTTGATCAATTTTAGGTAAATTCTTTTGCTATAAACCTGATTAGTTTGTATACAATCAAGAAAATACACCAACTGAAAAGTTAAAAACTAAGGATTATAAAATATAACCTTAATTTCAAAAATGTCAAAATTTGAAATCATGTTTGATATAGACAAAAAATATTTTTTGACTTACAGTGAAGAAACTTCTGAACTCCTTTTATGTTGGTAGAGTTCCAGATTCCAGAGTAAATCTGGAGGGGCCAAGCAGGGGCAGTCCTAGTTAACTATATCAAAAGGTGTGCTGCACTGAGAAAATCTACTGTCAAAGACCTCTCCAAAATGCTAAAGAACACTTAGGTTGTTTAAAGACTAAGGTGTACTAGTCTCAGGCCATGGTATTTTCAGTTGTTTCCTATGTATGTAAAAATTGGATAGTAAAATAAGAAAGGCCAAAGAAGCATTGAAGCCTTTGAATTATAGTGTTGGCAGAGGATTGACTATACCTTGGCCTACCAAAAGAAAAGACACGTTTGCCAAGGAACTTTTGATTTTCTTAATAGTCCAGCAAACTTTATCTCAGAGAAGTTACAAGTTACAAGTCAGCTTTTGCTCAGTCATCGCACAAGCAAAACCTTTAACCGTGGTCTGTATTTCCAGAGCTACATTGGTTACACCTTGAGACAGTCTCTTCACATCACTGCCACAATCTCTTCACCCTCTCTCCACCACTGTGACTGCTTTCTCTCCCATTGTGTTAAGAATTCTCTTGTTGTTGTTGTTATGTGCCATCGAGTCGTTTCCGACTCATAGCAACCCTATGCACAACAGCTCTAAACCCTGCTCTATCCTGGGGCCAACCGCACCGCCTCTGACACACCCATCGCGATTACCCCAGTCACTGAATCAATCCATCTCATAGAGGGTCTTCCCCTCCTGCACTGTCCCTCCACCCTCCCAAGCATGATGTCCCTCTCCAAGGACCCGTCCCTCCTGGCAACATGTCCAAAGTATATCAGACGAAGCCCCAGAATCCTTGCCTCCAAGGAGCAGCTTGGTTTAATCCTCTCCAAGATGAATCTGTTTGTTTTCCTGGCAGTCCATGGTACATTCAGTACCCTTCTCCAGCACCACAGCTCAAAAGCATCCACTCTCCTTCTGTCCTCCCTAGTCATTGTCCAACTCTCTGATGCATAACAAGCGATTGCAAATACCATGACCTGTATCAGGCGCACCTTAGTCTCCAGACAGACACTGTTGCTCCTGAGTACATTTGAGAGGTCCCTAACGGCAGACTTTCCCATCGCGATACGCTTTTTGATTTCCTGACTGCTGGTACCAAGAGTGTTGACTGTGGAGCCGAGCAAAGTGAAGCTGTGAACACTCTCAATCTCTTCGTCATCCATCCTGATGCTGCCAATTGGTCCAGTGGCGAGAATCTTTGTCTTCTTGACATTGAGCCTCAGTCCATACTGAAGGCTGCAGTCCTTGACCTTTCGCAGCAAGTGCATGAGGTCCTCCTCAGTTTCAGCAAGCAAGGTTGTGCCATCTGCATAACAGAGATTGTTAATAAGTCTTCCACCAATCTTGATGCCACAATTCTCATAAAGCCCAGCCTCCTGGATAATCTGTTCTGCATATAGGTTGAAAAGGTATGGAGATAGGATGCATCCCTGGCATACGCCCTTCCCAATTTTGAACCATGCAGTGTTCTCTTGCTCTGTTCTGACGACTGCCTCCTGGTCCAAGTATAAGTTTCGCATTAGAACGATCAACTGTTCTGGGATTCCCATTCTTCTCAGAGTCAGCCACAGTTTGTTAAGATCCACACAGTCAATTGCCTTTGCATAGTCAATGAAACACAGATAGACATTCCTCTGGTATTCTCTGCTTTCAGCTAAGATCCATCTAACATCAGCTATAATATCCCTAGTACCACAACCCCTTCTAAACCCAGCCTGGACTTACTTCTGGTAGTTCTCTGCTGATGTGCTGTTCTAGTCGTTTTTGGATAATCTTCAGTAAAATCTTGCTTTCATGTGAAATCAGTGAGATTGTTCTATAGTTTCCACACTCTGTTGGGTCACCTTTCTTTGGGATCGGAACAAATATAGATCTCTTCCAGTCAGTTGGCCAAGTGGTTGTTCTCCAGATTTCTTGGCACAACTTGGTGAGCACATCCAGGGCAACATCTGTTATCTGAAATACTTCAATTGGTATACCATCTATTCCTGGGGCTTTATTTTTTGCTATTTCCTTCAAAGCAGCTTGAACTTCTTCCTTCATCACCATAGGCTCTTGCTCATATGTTATTTCTTTAAATTCCTCTGTATCTGCCAATTCCTTTCTATATAATGACTCAGTATATTCCTTCCATCTTCTTTTAATACTTCCTGGATCATTTAATATTCTGCCCAAAGCATCCTTGATTACAGCAACTCTAGGTTTGAATCTGTTCTTCAGTTCCTTGAGCTTAAGAAATGCTTATGCTAAAAAAAAATTCTCTTATGTTGATCACACAGATGTTGATGATTTGCAAGACCATGTGTCTGCAGTTAAGGTAGCTGAAGACCATGCCCCCATCAAAAAGGGCTAAAACAATGGCTAGAAAAGAGTTCTGACACCCTACTACCTAATCAGTCTCTATGCTGAGAACATAATTTGCAAAGCTAGAGTATATGGGAAAGAATATGGTGTCAGAGAGAGGAAATCTCATCAACAACCTGGATTATGCATATGATACAACTTTGCTTCCAGAAGGTAAAGAATATTTGAAGCACCTATTGAAGACTATCAAAGACTAAAGCCTTAAATATAGATTACATCTGACCTCTTACGTCTAGGAGTAAAAGATACTTACCACTGAATTGATAAATAACATCATTGTAATTTGAGAAAAGATTGGAATTTTCAGTGGCTCAAGATTTGAATTTTCAATGGCTCCGTTTTATTTGTATCCATAACCAACACCTGGAGTATCAGAAGTCAATAAATAAAATTTTTAAAAAATTGAAACAAAACAAAAAAGACCCAAATATGACACTAAATTGCACTTAAGAAAATCTTCTGTCAAGGAAATATTAAAAGTGCAAAAGAACAATATATCAGCTTAAAAACTAAGATGCACCTGATCCAAACCATGGTATTTTTATTTCCTTCTTATGCATCTGAAAGTTGGAATAGCATGTCTAAAGCAGAGTCAATGCCTTAGAGTTGTCGTGATGGTGAGGAGTATGGACTATCCTACAGATTGCCAAAAGAACAAGAAAGTGCAGCCAGTATGTTCCCTAGAGGTAATTGTGAAACTGCAACTCATATATTTTGAGCATCTTGTCATGATAGTTCAGTCCTTGGCAAAAGAAATTTAAGCTTTATGGTTATATTTCTTAGCTGTTGCATGTCTTCTTGTTTATACCACTGAATTAGAACTAGTCCATAGCTCTAGCAGGTTTTCAGAGGTAGTAAATCACACAGGTGCAGATTATTCATCCTTCTCCCACTAAGCAGCTGGTGAATTGGACCTGAGCACCTTTGGAATTTCAGCACAAGGTTGAGCCTTTTTAGGTTAACTAAAAAGAGAGTAACTCTCTCTGAGGTGAATTGGCATATTGACTGTAATAATGGGTTTGAGGATAGTAGAAATAGTGAAGATGATGCAGTGTAGGTTAAGGTTTCAATCCGTTGTACATACAGTTGTTATGAGTTATAGTTAACTTGAGAGCACCTAACAACAACAGTGTTGAGACCATTTATGTGACTGCAAGGAAAATAGGACTAACTTTAAAGTTTCATTTGTATGACTATTTGTTTCAAAAATTGAACCTAATTTGTTAGGTAGTAAAATTTGGAAGCAAACAAAATTAAGTTGTTTTGTCTAATTGTTTACCAAATAATTTTCTCAAGGTAGAAAGGATCATTACAGAAATTACAGGTTACATTTCTGATAGAGAGGGTCCTGTTGACTAAAAATGGCGTTTCAGTCACAGAGTTTAGCATTATCACCATCTGATGTAAACCCAAAGAAGTCATTGCCAGCCAGTCAGAACAGAATTTAGCTGACCTTCCAGTGGGTTTTCAGACGCTAGAAATCATAAGGGGGAAGACTGCCTATCTTTCTCCTCTGGCACAGTGGATGGATTCAAACTACACTCCTTTGGGTTAGCAGTGTAGGTCGTTACCCACTGGGGCACCGGAGCTCCCTTGTTAAGACCCCTAAATTATTTCCAAGGGCCATTACTCAATCAGTTGCTCTAGGTTTTATGTCAGTCCTTTACGGAGCTTAAAAAAAATGCAGAGCCTAACTTGAAACTTCAAATTCCGTTTGATTCTTTCTAGTTCTTTCAAGATGAAAGTGGGAAAGAATCCTGTAGTCTTTATTTTATCCACATTGTTCTTAAAACCACTGATGTCCAGCTGATGCCAACTCATTGTGACTGTGTATTTGCTTTCCAAGTCTATAGATTTTAATGGAAAAGAGCATTCATTTTTCTAGGACAAATATGTGAGGGATAAGAATTGTTAATTAGCGTTTAACCTCCAAAACCATGGTTCCTTAATATCTGTAAGGAAGCAAAATGACATTGCTTTTGTTTAGTTTTTGTCGTGTTGTTTTTGTTTTTGTTTTTTTAACAAGTAATTTTCTCAGGGCGCAGTGCTGTTACAGAAATGAAAGGCTATATTTTTTTGCAGAAGTTGCTTTTGATTCAAAATAGGGTTTCACTGCTTTTAAGCAGGCATCTCTTTTCCAGTACCCTCATCTACATCCTCAGAGATCCTATGGGAACTAAATCTTGGGCACCACTGTCATTTCAGTTAAGATCTTGATTTCCTGGATTCGCACCTTGAGGATCATCCCTTCTCCATAGCAGCATCCCTTCTCCATAGCAGCACTATAATAGACAAAGTACTAGTCTATAGGCCTTTTATTGTAAGAACCACCTTCCCCCTGTAACTTGATTTGTGCCACTATTAGAACCTCTACTCGGAATATTATTGTTTGTTAATTTTTGACTCATGTACTTTTAACTTGTTAGATAAATTTGTGTCTTCTAGGCTGCAACACTTCCATGATACATCTTCAAGGATATGAACATGTATGGCTAAGCACAATTGATAACAGTGAATCTAAATTCCAAAATCAATCTCCATAATAGTCTATGTGTTTCCTATTGCCAAAGGGGCCCTTTAGAGTAGTGAGAGAAGATCTTCACCCTGAAACCTACAGCGTCCCTTTTCAGCAGGAAGTAGCTAAGAGAATACGTCATACCCTTTTCCTTATGAATCAGGTTGAAGTCTCTCTCAGGGAGGAGAGATAGGGAATGGCAAAGGACACACTGACAAAGGAGATTAATCAGAACTGGCTTTGACAAGCACTGTGGCAATTGGACAATTAAAACAGACATTCGGGGTGGGGGTAAAAGAACGAACTGGGGAAGAGGGTAGAGAAAACAATGCAACAATGAATGAATGAAAACCCAAAATCTCTGTAAATGTTCACTAAAACTAATAAAATTCAATAATAATTTAAAAAAAAAACTTCCATACTGCCCAGCCATGATGGACTATCTCTTGATTTAAAACAATCTGTGTTATGAAGTAACCTGTTGAATGATTAATAATTAATTATATATATGATAATTTTATAATCATGTAATAATAAATAAATATATAATTAATTAATAATATAAAATTAATAATGTCTCTGACATGACCACTGGCCTAAAGTGCAGAACCAGTTATCAAAAGTCACTGCCAATATGGGAAATCAAAACTCATGTCTTATATACCCTATTAAGACTTTCAGATAAAATTTTTTCTCTGATGAATGATGCAATGTTTTATGTTTAGTGTAGAGTCAAACTTCACAGTCATCAATGAATTCCTGTCTTAGACTGATGAGGTGCATTTTGAGGAAAAAAAACCCCCACACACCCCAAACCCAAAACAGTGTTGGAATCTTTCCCTGGGCTTTGATAATGGATCACTTTCTCTACTTTCTATTCTGTTCCATGAACTGTTATCATTCTGGCCAGGGCTTCTCCCTGAAACTCTATTAAAGAGGGGAGAAGAAAGGGAAGGAAATTAGAGGACCAATAGGAATTGTTCTTTCTTCTCCATGCAGGGCTCAATAGAAGGGCAAAAGTAGTGAAACTTAAAATGAGCTGCTACATTCTGAATTTATATAGTGTAGTAAAATGTCTTCTTGATTGTCAAAGACTTACTTTGAAATTTGAATTTGACATTGACTGGCTGTGAAACCTTAGCTAGGTCTTCTACTCTTTCTCAGACATTCTTCTCCCTTTGCACAAATGATGTTTTCTTGACTGTATCATTTTAGTACAAAGGAGGAAAACACAAAACATGCCGGCTTTATAAACTTCGGAATGCTACACACGTGAAAGATATTACCACCTAATCGTTCTAATTGAGGCGATCTTGTCACCTGGGCTCATTCTTCCTTCTTTCTCTTTCTCTCCAAGGACCAACAGGCTGAGCACTTCTGTCCACTTTGGAATTTGCTGGCATTTGTTCTTGGTGGTGTGTGTATGTACCCTGACTCACCAATTGAGTATTGCACTTGAGAAGCTAACTTTAGTTAAGAAAAAATAGTGGATATTCCTGAATTTAAGGTATGAACTAGAAGCTTCCAGCACATCAGCTCAAAACTAATATGAGAAGCAATATTGTTGTATAGGCTCCAGTTTACTTCATTGAATTTTTAAATGTATTTGTTATTCTACTGTTGTACCACATGAAACAAAAATCCCCCAAAACAACAAAAAACGCAGTGTTCATGTTCAAAGCATTATCTCACTGACGAAACAGTCCAATTGTACATTTTGTTCATTTTTACCCCTGCTTTCCGGTAAAATGTATGTAGGAAATACTCTTCAGGCTGCTTCAGACTGAATGACCTTGGAGCTATGGTCAATCCTATTTGTGTTACATTTACAGGAATCCTTGCTTTTTCTAAACAAAGGAGAGAATCTGCTAGTTAGCTAAGACATCTGTTTAACTTAATACAGATTTTCTACCTCATTTTAAATCCCAGCTGGAATTCTTTTTCAGTTTTCCAGAAGTAAACAGCATTTTTCCCCTAACAAACCTATGAAAGTAATGCATATCTATATCATTAAAGGCAAACAGCATCTTTCCGCTAAAAAGGCAGTATGAGTCATCAATCCTAAATCTGATCTGGTCCTAATTCAATTAAATCATTATATTCTTGCCTTTCACTGATTTTTCTTGCTTTCAGAAAACCATGCAATGAATGTGTTAAATGGCTATTTTAAAATCGTATGCGCAAAGACAGGGGAGGGAGGAATAGCATTTAATGCTAAAAAGGGGAATAAATTGCTGATTTTTTTTTAAACAAATGGCTGGGAGGGTTATAATGTATTAGTTTTTTTTTTTCCAGAGGTAATCTTAGATGTGGAGTGAATGAAGTGAAGTCTGTTATCAATCCATAACATCTGCCGCAGTGTCAAGTGATGAAATGGGTGACTCCAGACCCCAAGACAGCTGGGACGGCTTTCTTAATGCAGGAGGGTATTGTGCAAACAAACAGGCACTGATACCGTCTATGGTTGTCACAATTATTCAGGCTGGTGATACATCTTCCTGTATTAGCTGCTTGAGCAGTCCTATTTCTTTTAAAAGTAAACTACTGTATAACAATCACCATCCTGGCCTGTAAGACAGTGAGTACAAATAGAATAAATACTCTGGAAATAAAAATAAATAGAAGTTAAAATTTATCACCAGAGCAATAAACTACAAAACAGATGCAAAAGAAAACAAAACAAAACATCGGGACCAAAGGCTGAGAGAAAAACAAACTAAAATGGAAAACACTACTTAAAAGACACACACACACACACACGCATGCGCGCGCAAGATGTGATTTTGTAGTAATAACTGTCTTCACACCTTATAATGTTGGGGGCTAGAATGTGTATTCCATGATAAAAATGTAATAAAACTTAATATTGTTGGCAGTATCTTATGGTATTTAATAGTTCTACTGAAATTTGGACTTAGCCTGATAGGACTGATTCTTAAAAATGATAGAGCCAAAATTTTAAGCATCAGGTAAAGGTCTGTAAATTTAAAGAAAATAATTTAGTATTTTGTTGTTAGGTGCCATTAATTTGAGTATGACTCATAACGACCCTATGAATAGCCAACCTGAATCCTATCTTATTCTGTACCATTCAGTTTTATATAAATCTGCATTTTTAAAAAAGCTATTCTATTACAAATGGAAGCTGGGTTTGTGTTTTGGGGTTTGGTTTTTTTTTTGTTTTGTTTTGTTTTTTTCCTCAGAGTAGTTTTCTAGTGACTACAAAAATGACATAATTATAACTTGAAATTTTACCAACTTTCATGAATCAGGCACCTCAACTCAAAATATGGTTAGGCAAAACATGATTAATGCACATTAGAGTTCACTGGGCACTGAATACTACAAATCATTGAAACAAAAGGTGACTTAGTAAAGTCTGTCTACTCTAATCTGGTAACTGGTGCATGCTGATGTGAAAAGTAATCTCAGAGAAGTAAAGATTCTACTAACCAAATCAAACCTATTGCCATTGAGCTGATTCTGATTCTGTAAAACAAAGTAGAACTGCCTTTGGAGTTGGGCTTTTTTAAGGTGTAAACCTACAATAACTAATGAGTTTATCTTCTTCTATAACGCATCTAGTGGATTTGAAACACTAACCTTTGGCTAACTGCTGAATGTTTTAATCACTGTACCACAAAGGCTCTTAAAATTCCTCTAGCGATTAGTTCATTTTTGAATGTGCTTCTGTTTTAGGATCTCTGGTGGCACCGTGGTAAAAATATTCAGCTGTTAACTCGCTATGAAATCAATGATTCAAACCTACCAGATACTCCAAAGGAGAAATATAAGACAATCTTCTATAAAGATTTATAGCATTGAAAATTCTGTAGGCCAGTTATTCTCTGTCCTCTGGGTCAATAAGCCAAATAGGCTTCAAAATTCTTAATCTATGCCTTTGAAAGAAAATGATCATGTCTTCTTCACTCTTCTATCTCCCTAAGTATATAAAACAATATTGGAAAATTGTAGTTACCCAGTAATTTTTTTCAATTAATGTAATTTTACAGGCTCTGAAAAAAGTAAAAATAATTTTATTCACCTCTATAATGAATTATAAATACAATGAAAAAACTTCCTCTAGAGCATCAACACATTCACTCTATGTATATTTGTGGACCACTTCTTTTATGTTCTGTTCAATTCTTCATGTTAATGATATGATGAACATGATGAAAATAGCTCTTACCCTTAAGAAGAGTATATTGTTTCTCAAGGAGTAAACTGGCATTAAGCAAGTTTTAGTGGACCTTTGAGTCAGAAATGATTCATAACTGACCATCCAGCAGGTCTTCAGAGACAGTAAATCATATAGTTGGAAAGTGTCCATCTTTCTTCCACAGAGAAGCTGGTAGATTCAAACCACATACTTTTTTGGGCTGGCAGTGCAACTCCTTACCACCAAGCCGCTGGAATTCCCTATTAAGCAAGTAGTTGACTAATTAAACTAATACCATTGACCTAGGATCAATTCCAACTTACAGTGACTGAATTATGTACAGAGTACGATTTTGTTTTTAATAAAACTTGTATTAGGATTTGAATGGAATTTTACCAATAAATTTAGATTTCTACTCATTTATTCGTATATTCTTTATGATATTAATTACAATTCCCACAACATAACTGTACTTATCCCACTATCTCTTTGTAATTCTCATCTTCTTTTCACCTTCTATCCTATTTCTTTTGCTTTCTAAAGAATTGTACTTATTTGATCTTGTATTGCTCATTGCTCTAAGGCATGATTATCCCCCTGGTGTTATAGTTCCCCTTGCAGTTCCGTTCATTGCTGAAAGTCGAGATATACATGTGGGTTTAGTTTGAGACTTCAGTTTAGTTCCAGGTTCAAAGAGTGATTAACACCAATAGTTCTTGAGGACTATGTTTCGAGAAACATGATATCAAGCCTGTCAAATGTGAACTGATTTATAGCTGACCCTTCAACAGGTTTTCAGAGGCTGTAAATCTCCTAAGAGAAGATTACTCATTCTTCTTTCATGGAGTTGTCGGTGAATTAAACCATCAGGGAAATGCCATCTTTGAGTCTGTAGTGCAACTTCTTAAGAATTACACTACTAAAGCTTACAAATATACTAGGTAACTGTTCAAATAGTCAAGGACTACAGACACATATTCCTCTTAATCATCCATTGTTCCATTATATTTAGTGTGTTTGTTGTTGTTAGTTGCCATCAAGTCTAATATGATTCATAGAGACCCTTTAAACAACGGATCTGAGTCTTGACTTATCCAGGGCCGTCCTCACCATCTTGGATACAATTGATGCCATTGCTGTAGTCTTCATATCAATTCATCTTTTTGGAAGACTTCCTCTCTTTTGCTGCCCCTCCATCCTTCCAAGCATTATATCTTTTTCCAAGGAATAGCTTCTCCTCACAACATGTTCAAAGTATGAAAGATGAAGCTTTGCCTTCCTTGCCTCTGAGGAGCACATTGGTTGTATCTTTCCCAATATATACCTTTATTCTTTGCAGTCCATGTGATATAAGTACTCTTCTCCAATACTACAATACAATAAGAAATGCTGTATAACTATACCTGAAAGTAGGTTTGATCACCAGTTAATATATATCAGTTGGTAAATATTTGGTTTTTCCCAAATATTATTTTCCTTAGGAAGTTAGAACCATCCAGAATAACACTTCCTATTTTCTTGACCTTGTTCTACTTTTTCTTCTTTTGAAAACACTTTGTTTCTTAAAATACATATATTTAAATATACAAATTGTTGTGCTTTTTGTTTACTGCATGTGTTTTCTCTCTGGAATAAGATCAACATGAATGAAGGAGATCTACATCTGTTTTGTTTATTGTTCACTAAGCCCTTAAAATAGTACTTGACGTATTGTTATTGTGTTGTTGTTATTCTTAGGTGCCATCAAGTTGAGTACAACTTATAGCGATCCCATGAACAAAAGATCTAAACATAGTCCTGTCCTGCACTATCCTCACACTTCCTGACACACAGACCTTGTTGCAGCAGTCACCATGTCAGTCCTTCTTCGCTAACCCTCCACCCTTCCCAACATCATATTACTCTCCAGGGAATAGCACCTCTTAGCAATATGTCCAAAGTATGTGAGGCAAAGCTTCATAATTCTTATCTCCAGCTATACCCTTTCCAAGACATATCTATTTGTTCTCTTGGCCATCGATGGGATGTTCAGTGCTCTTCTCCAACACTACAGCTCAAAAGCATTAATTCTTTTTCTGCCATCTTTTCTCATTGTCCATGTCTTGGATGCATAGCTAAAAATCGCAAAGACTATGGTTTGAATCAGATGCACCTTTGTCCTCAAACTGACATCACTAGTCCTCAATAATTTGGAAAGGTCCCTAATGGCAGATTTTCCCAGTACAATGAGTCTCCTTATTTCCTGACTGCTAGTACCAAGGATGTTAGAGGTGGATCCAAGTAAGATGAAGTTGTTGACAGTTTCAATCTCCTCTCCACCCATCATGACACTGTCCATCATTGTTTTCTTGATATTGAGACAATCCATACTGAAGGCTCCTTTCCTTGATCTTCTGTAACAAGTGCTTCAAATCCTCCTCACTTTCAGCAAGTAAGGTTGTGTCATCTCTATAATGCAGGTTATTGATGAGTCTCCCTCCAATCCTGATGCCACACTCAGAGTCCAGCTTCTCAGATAATTAGCTCAGCATATAAATTGAACAGGTATAGAGTTAGAATACAACCCTGATGCACTCCTTTCCCAGTTCCAAACCATGCAGTACTCCCTTGTTCCATTCACACTTTTGATCCAGGTATAGGTTCCTCATGAGCACAATCAATTGCTCTGGAATTCCCATTCTTCTCAATATCAGCCACAAATTCTACACTGTCAAATGTTTTGCATAGTCAATAAAGTACAAATAGATGTTCTTATGGCATTCCTTACTTTCAGCCAGGATCCATCTGACATCAGCAAAGATATCCCTGGTGCCAGGGCCTCTTCTAAATCCCACTTGACCTTCTGGCAATTCCCTATCTATGTACTATTCCAGCCTTTTTTGAATGATCTTCAGCAGTAGTTGGCTTGGATGTTATATCAATGATATTGTTAAATAATTCTCACATTCAGTTGGATCACTCTTTATGGGAATAAGAACCTTTGTATTTCAAAGTCATTATGGTCCTACCTATGAAAAAGTCTTTCGTTTCTCAAATTTCGTTTTGATGGGTAAGTGTTTGTGACTTAATTGAAAGCCTGGGTAAATTGATTGGGTGTTTCTAATTGTTTTAGCAATCAAGTGTTAACTGTATTTGGTGTGATTTACAATCTGCTTACGTAGGAAGCCTTGACATATAGCAAACCATCTATATGTAGTTGTTAGTTGCCATAGAGTCAACTATGATTCATAGTGATCCTATGACCAACATATATAAACCCTACCCTCTTCCTATGTCATCCTCATCATCTCTGATACACTTGAACCCATTGTTATGGACACTGTGTCAATCCATCTTGTTGAAGTTCTTCCTCTCTTTTACCTTCCATCTTTATGAGTATAGCATCTTTTCCCAAAGATTAGCCCCCCCCCCCACAAGATGTGCAAAGTATATTAGACAAAGTTTTGGAAAGTAAAGGAGATAAAATATATGTGACAAAAATGCCTAGTGATCACTCATTCTCCAAGACATATTTCTTTGTTCATTAGTTAGTTCATGGGATGTGCAGTACATGTGGGTTGTAGGGCACTTTTGTCCAACACAAGTCAAATCTTTGATTCTTCCTCTCTCATTCCTAGTCAGTGTCCTACTTTCAGATGCATAGCAAGTAATTAAAAAGCCCATGGCTTGTATCAGGTGCACCTTGGTCTTTGAACTGACATTATTTTTCTTTCACACTTTGGACATGTCCTTTATAGCATATTTTCCCAGTACAATGTGTCTTGATTTCTTGAATGCTACTACAAAGGGTACTGGTTGTAGGTCCAAGTAAGATGAAATTCTTGACAATTTCAGTATTTTCTCCATTTATCATGATTTTGCCTGTTGGCCCAGAGGTGGGAATTATTGTTTTTCTAATTTTGATATATAATCCATATTGAAGGCTATAATCTTTGATTTTATACAGCAAGTATTTAAGTACTGACTTTCAGGGAGCAAGGTTGTATCATCTACATAAAGGTTATTTATGAGTCTTCCACAATGTTAATGCCACATTCTCCATCATGGAGTCTAGCTTTTCAAATGATTTACTCAATTTACAGATTGAACAGATGTAGAGAAAGGATATAGCCCTGATGTACACCTTTAAACCATGCAATGTTCCCTTGCCCTGTTCAGACAAAATCTTCATAGTCTAGGTATAGATTTCACATGAACACAATTAATTGTTCTGAAATTCTTATTCTTCTAAATGTTAGTCATAAGTTTGTTATGCTTCATACAGTCAAATGCTTTTGCATAGTCAATAAATAGAGATAGATAGACTTCTGGTATTCTGTGCTTTCAGCCATGATCTATCTGACATCAGCAATGATATTCCTGATCTCATAAACTTTTCTAAATCTAGCTTGAATTTCTGGCAGTTGTTTGTCTATGCAACATTCTATCTGTTCTTTCATAATCTTCAGCAAGATGTTATTTGCATATGAGAATTTTCAATATTTTTTCACATTCCATTGAATCAAGGTTTTGTGAGTGGAAACAAATATGTATCGCTTCTAGACAATTGACAAGTTAACTGCCTTCCAAATTTTTTGGCACAACCAAGTGAGTATGTTCAGGATTGCCATCTGTTTCTTGAAATGTGTCAGTTGGTCTTCTATCAATTTCAAATGCCTTACTTTTCTCCCAATGTCATCAGTTCAGCTGGAATGTATTCCTTCATTAACTTTGGTCATATGCTATTTCTTGAAATGGTTCTAACTCAGCCAATTCTTTTTTGAACAGTACCTCTGTTTATTCCTTCAGTCTTCTTTTGATTCTTCCTGGATAGTTCAAGTTTTGCCGTAGCATCCTGTACTACCTCCACTTCAGGTTTGACTTTATTTTTAGTTCTTTCAGCTTAAGAAATGCTGAGTAAGTCTCTCCTTTTTAATTTTTTTTTATTTAGGTTGTTTATTTTTCATTTCAATGAACATCTACAGAGATTTTGGGATTCCATTCATTCATTGTTGCACCCTTCTCCCCGCACAAACCTGATTCACTGTTGGTGGGAGTGTAAAATGGTACAACCACTGTGGAAAGCATTGTGGCGCTTTCTCAAAAAGTTGCAAATAAAGATACCATTTGACCCAGCAATTCCACTACTGGGAATATACCCTAAAGAGACCATAAATGACATCCAAGTAGATATATGTATACCCGTGTTTATCGCGGCTTTGTTTACAATAGCAAGGAGTTGGAAACAACCTAAATGTCCTTTTTAATTTTTAATGGTTTTAAATTTTTTATCTTCCATTCTTTGAGCATTTGGTTATAATACTTTGCTTTTCTTAGAGTACACTTTCAACTCTTCTGTTCATTTCTTTTGCTTCATGATTTCTTCCCCTTGTTTTGACTGCTTGATGTTTTAGAGCCAGAGGCTGCCCATGCATGTATGTATGTGTGCTTGTTTTTATTGTTCACTCAGACATACAACACTTATGTGTCAATTTGCTTGATTGGGAGAGTGATTTGCACATGCCAATTATTTTATATATTAGGTATAAATATATGCTTGCTGTCTTGCTTATTATATGCTCTTATGAGTACAGCTGTTGTCAGTTTACTATATAGGAGTGACTTGCTTAATATATTTTATACACACACATTCGTGCACATGTGCATATGTGCGCATGCATGTGTTTGCATGCACGCACACAGAGAAAGAGAGAGAGGGAGAAAGCAGGAATGCGTGCACGTGTGTGTACTTTGTTGATTAAATTGCTGTATATGTTTGTTATCAGTTATTTTACACACAAACAAAATCTTGCTGAATATTGTTCAGAAATGACTGAAACAGTCCATTGACAGGGAACTACGAGAAATACAAGCTGGGTTCAGAAGAGGCCGTGGAAGTAGAGTTCCAAAGTCAGATGGATCTTGGCAGAAAGCAAAGAGTTCCAAAGGGGTATCTGGCTGTGTTTTATTGACTAAGCAAAGGCATTTGACTGTATGGATCACAAAAATTTTGGCTAACCTTGAAGAGAATGGGAATCCCAGAATACTTGATTGTGCTTATGCAAAACATATACTTGGACCAGGAAGCAGTTCTCAGAACAGAGCAGGGAAACACTGTATGGTTCAAAATCAACACGTGCATTCATCAGGGTTGTGTCCTGTCTCCATACCTTTTCCGTTTATATGCAGAACAGAGAGAGCGCATGCTTTCGGACTCCCATGGAGAGCTGAACAATGACTGGGGAGAATAGAAGGAAAATTGATGCTTTTGAGCTGAGTTGCTGGAGAAGAGAGTTGAGTGTATGACCGACTGCTAAGAAAACAAACAGATTCATCCTGGAGAGGGCTGCTCCTTGGAAGCAAGGATTCTGGAGCTTTGTCTGACATACTTTTGACATGTTGTAAGGAGAGACAAGTCCTTGGAGAGGGACATCATGCTTGGTAGGGTGGAGGGACAGCGCAGGAGGGGAAAGCCCTCTATGAGGTGGATTGATTCAGTGACTGGGGTAATCGGGATGGGTGTGTCGGAGATGGTGCAATTGGCACAGGACAGAGCAGGTTTTAGGGCTGTTGTACGTAGGGTCGCTACGAGTCGAAAGCAACTCGACGGCACATAACAACAACATGCAGAACAGATCATTCGGGAGACTGGGTTTTATGAGGAGGAAAGTGGCACCAATACTGGAATAAGACTCATAAACAACAGACTTTATACATATGATAAATTTGCTTACCGAAACTGAGGAGGACCTGAAGTGCTTGTTGCAGAAGGTCGGGGAATGTAGTCTTCAATATTAATTGAAGCTCACCATTAAGAACACAAAGTTTCTCACCACTGGGCCAATTGACAGCACCGTGACGTATGGAGAAGAGATTGAGGTTATTAACAGTTACAGCTTGGTCACCTCCTCAATCAACACTTTTGGCACCAGGAGCCAGGAAATCAAAAGGTGAATTGCATTAGGCAAATATGTTGTCAGGGACCTTTCTAGAGTACTGAGAAGAAAAAAATGTCAATCTAGAGACTAAGATATGCCCACTCCAGTCCATGGTCTTTGTAATTAATTGCTATGTATCAGAGAGCTGGATAATGAGAAAGGATGACAGAAAAAGAATTAATGCCTTGAGTTGCAGTGCTGGAGGGAAGTCTTGAACTTACTGTGGACCACCAAGAGAACAAATAAGTCTGTCTTAAAGAAGGTGGAAGCAAGTTGCTCCTTAGATGCTAGGATTTTCATGCTCTAGCTCACTTACTTTTGGCATGTGGCCAGGAGGGACCAATCCTTGGAGAAGGACATGATGCTTGGAAGGGTAAAGGAACAACACAGGAAAGGAAGACCCTGGATGAGACAGATTGATACAGTAACTAGGGCAATGGAAATAGGAGATATTGGAATCAATGAAACTGGGTCAGGGGAGTGCAGGCTTCAGAGCTGTTATACTCAGGGTTGCTATGGGTCGCAGGTGATGTGACAGCACATAACAACAACAGCAACAATATATTCTTTGAAAAATAATTTACTAGAAGGTAAAACTTGGAAACAATGAGGAAGGAATGGTAGTCAGAAAGTACTCTCTGTAAAAGAAAAGAGAATGAAAATGGAATTATTTAATATTGTACATGCAATGAAATAGTCATTGCAAATATTGTTGTTGTTGTGTGCCATTGTGTCACCAGTGACTTATAGTGATCCTATGTCAAAAAGCTTTTTACTATGCTCTATTCTGATCTAACTCTGTTGTCTCTGACACACCTACACCATTTCTACAGTCACTGAGTCAAGCCATCTCATCGAGGGTTTTCCTCTTTTGCGCTGTCCCTGCACCCTCCCAAGCATGATGCCCCTCTCCAAGGAATAGTCCTTCTTTGCATCATGCCAAAAGTATGTCAAGTGGAGCTTCAGAATCTCTGCCTCCAAGGAGCAGCCTCGTATCTCCCTCTCCTAGATGAACCTATTTGTTCTCTTAGCAGCCTATGGTCCAGCACGACAGCTCAAAATAATCAATTCTCATTCTATGATCCCTAGTCATTGTCCAGTTTTCTTATATAGCATCTAATTATAAATATATTTATTAAAAGATACAAAAGGGGTCATTTTGTATAGAAATTGAACACACCAGAAGAATTGCACAAGAATCAGGCTTACTACAGATGTTGAAAGAATGAGTAGATCACGATAAATTGTGGCTAACCTTGGGAATCCCAGAACATTTAATTATGTTTATGTGAAATCTATACTTCAACCATAAGGCAGCCACCAGAACAGAGAAAAGAAACATTAAATTATTCAAAATCAGAAATTGTGTATGTCAGGGATGCATTCTATATGGATATTGTTTCAATCTGTTTGTGGAACAGATCATTCAGGGGGCTGGACTTTATAAGGGGAAGTGTGGCATCAGGATTGGAGGAAGACTCATCAACAACCTGTGCTGTACAGATGACACTACCTCACTTGCTGTAATTGAGGAGGACCTGGAGCATTTGTTGTGGGAGGTCAAGGACTGCAGCCTTCAATATGGATTGAAACTCAGTATCAAGAAAACAAAGATTCTCACTGGGCCTTATTGGCAGCATCAAGATAGATGGAGAAAAGATTCAGATTGTTAATAGTTTTAGCTTGATTGGATCCACAATAAACACTCTTGGTACCAGTAGCAAGGAAATCAAAAGACAAATTGCATTGGAAAAGTCTAGTGTCAAGGACCACTCAACAGTACTGAAAAGCAACAATGTCAGTCTAGAGACTAAGGTGCACCTGATCCAAGCCATGACCTTCACAATTACTTGTTATGCATCAGAGAGCCAGATAATGAATATCTATCATAGAACAAAGATCGATGCATTTGAGTTATGGTGCTGGATCAGAGTTTTGAACTAATCATGGACTATCAAGAGAGCATACAGATCTGTCCTGGAGAGGGTGAAATCAGGTTGATCTTTGGAGGCAAGGATTTTGAAATTCCATTTCACATACTTTGGTCATGTGGCCAGGAAGGATTAGTTCTTGGGGAAGGACATTATCCTTGGAAAGATGGAGGGACAACATAGGAGAGGAAGACCCCAGTTGAGATGGGTTGACACAATACTAGGGCAATGGGGGTAAGTGTCTCAGAGACAATGAGATTGGTCCAAGATAGAGGAGAATTCAGAACTATTATACATTGAGTTGCCATAAGTCAACTCAATGGAACATAACAACAGGAACAACCTAGACAAAAAGTTGTTGTCCAAACAAAGCAAGGAAACACAACACATAACACCAGCAATAGAGAGAATTACTGGAGAACTTCAGTGTCAGCAGTTAAAACCAGTCCAGGAGCTGATTGTGCAATAGACCACCAATTACTCATAAACAAGTTCAAATTGGAGCTGAAGAAAATTAAAACAAGTCCATAAGAACCAAAATAGGACCCTGTTCTATCCCATATAAATTTAAAAATGATCTTAAGAATAGATTTGGATACCAATCATTGAAGACAAGAGGAGTTATAAGATGATATCTAGTATTTCATGCATGAATAGAGCAAAAAGTCATTCTAAAATGGGACTGATATCAGGGTTGGGGTAAGACTGAGAAAAACTGGATAAATTGTGTATACTGCACTGAAACAGATGAGGGAGTGAATAATTTAAAAACCATGTCTGATAGGGTATTATGGTTATCACAAGAGTCCACAATTAAGGTTGCATAGTGGAATGTATTTGGGGCAGTGGGAGGGGTTCAGGGGGATTGTGTATCAGGGAGGGAGTGTTTCTTTTATTTTTGAAAGAGAGGAGCGAACTGCGGGGGGGGGGAGGGCTGGGGGGAGAGAAGTGCAGCAATAAATGAATGGAAATCCAAAATCTCTGTAAATGCTCATTAGAATTATTTTTTTAAAAAATAAAGCTTAAGAAGAAAAAAAAAGGACAAAAAATACAGAGGAGAAAGAAAATATAAAAAAAACCCCACAACAACCCACCAATATGAATGTCAGAAGAGACTTCTAGTGCATTGTGAAGCTAAAACAAAGGGAAAAGATGCTGAAGCAAAGAAGATGCACAGATGATTTCAAATGACAACTCGAGGAGTAATAGTATTATACTAGAATAAAGTATTTCACAGACATGTGTAAAAAAGTTGGAGCTGAAGAATGAATGACAGGAACCCAATCAGCATTTATCAAGCTGAAAGAACTGAAAACGAATTCAGTGCTCAGATTTCAATATTGAGAGATGGTGTAAACAAAATCTTGAATGACCCAGGAAGCGACAAATGAAGATATAGGGGATATGCAGATTCATTGCACTAAAAAGCATTAATTGACTCTGAAAAATTTCAGGAAGTAACATATAAACAAGAGCCAGTAATAATGAAGGAAGAAGTGAAGTGCCCTGAAGTCATTGGTAAAAAATAACGTCCCAGAAATCAATGAGACACCAATTGATATGTTTTGACTAACAGATACAGTTCTGGACATGCCCACCAGTCTATGACAGAAAATTTGGAGGACAGCTGATTGATCAAATGATTAGAAGAGATTCATTCTTGTTCCTATTTTCAGAATATAATAGAATGTAACAGATGATGGAAATGGTTTATTTCATTAATACCACATTCTAGCAAAATACTCCTGAAGATCATCTAAAAACTGCTAGAGGAGTACACTGACAGAGAAATAATAGAAGTTCAAGCTGGGTTTAGAAGAGGCCTTAGAAACAAGTGCCTCATTGCTGATGTCAGGTAAATCCTGACTGAAAGCGGAGAATACCAGAAGAATGTGTATTTGTAGATTTTTTTTTTTTACTATACAAAGGCATTTTACTGTGTAGATAATCATAAACTATTGTTAACATTGAGAAGAATGAGAATCTCAGAGCACTTAATTATGATCATACTAAAACTATACCTAGACTAAGAAGTTGTTATACAAACATTGCATATGGTTTAAAATCAGAAAAGGTGTGCATCAGAATTGTATGCTTCATATATATTCAGTCTGTATGTTGAACAAATCATTTGGAGAATGTGGAAAAAGGATTAGAGGAAGACTAATCAACAAACTGTGTTATGCAGTTGATACAACCTGACTTGCTGAATGTGAGGAGGACTTGAAACATTTATGTAGAAGATCATAGACAGAACCTTTCAATATGGGTTGAATCACAAGATAAAGAGTACAAAAATCCTCACCACTGGACCAATAAGCAACATCAGGATAGATGAAATGGGGAAAAGATTAAAATTGTCGACCATTAATCTTAGTTGTATCCACAGTCAACAGTAGTGGTAGCAGAAGTCAGGAAATCAGGAGATGGATTGGGCAAGTCCACTGTGAGGAACCTCTCAAAGTTACTAGGGAACTATGGTGTCAGTTTGAAGACTGACAGAGCACCTTATTCAAGCCATGGTCTTTCAATCACTTACTGTGCTTAAAAGATATTAGCATTAAATAAGAAATACAGAAGAATTGATGCCTTTGAACTGTGAGAAGAGAACTGAATATCCCATGGACTGTCAAAAGAACAAGAAAAGCTGGCTTGGGAAAAGTATTTCCCAAGTGCTTCTTGGAGGCAAGGATGATGAAACTTCATGACACATACTTTAAGTATGTTGCTGGGAAAAGCTATCACTTGGAAAAGGTCCTCCTATTCTCAAAGGTAGAGAATCAGTATAAGAGAGGAAGACTCAAATGAGATAGACTGTTAAATTGACTGTGGCAATGGGTTCAAGAGCATCAATGCTGATGATGAAGGCACAGGATAGGATATTTTTCAGATCTATTGTTCATATGGTCACTATGATTCATACTTGCATTGACAGCACCTAACAACAATAATGAAGAAGAATTGATGCCTTTGAATTGTGGTATGTGCAAGGATCATTGAATATACCATGGAATTTCCAAAGGACAAATGAATCTTTCTTTAAAGTATAATTGGTGTGGTCTTTAGAAGTGAATGAATATTTTGTCTCACATCTTTTGGACCTATGGACCAACTTTGCAAAAGGACATTATGCTTGGAAAGCAGAGTCAGTGAAAGAGGGAATACTCTCAGGAAGTCAGACTGAAACAGTGCCTGTTAAAATCGGCTTACGCGCAGGAGATCTTGTGATTATGGTACAAGCTCAGACAAGATTTTATTTTATTGTGCATAGAATCACTTGGAATTAGACTGGACTTGGTAGCATCTAGCATGTAACAGCTATCTATCTATCTATCTATCTATCTATCTATCTATCTATCTATCTATCTACCTACCTACCTACCTACCTATGTTGTTGTTAGGTGCATTGAGTTGAGTATGAGTCATAGTGATGCTATAAACAGTAGATCTGGACCCTCTCTTATCGTGTGTGTGTGTGTGTGTGTGTGTGTGTGTGTGTGTGTGTGTAATTTGGAATTCTGATGCATAAGGATTTATGCTGTAAACCCAAAGGTAGATAGTGCAAATACATCAACTGCTTTGTGGGGAGAAAAATGCGCTATCTCCTTTTGTTCAATTTACCACCTCTACAAAGCCTCTGGAGGGTCAGCTATGAGTTGTTTCCAACCCAGTGACACATAACAACAATAACAGTACATATATCGTTCTTACTGCCACTGAGTCAGAGCAGACTATAGCTAATTGTCCAGCAGGCTTTTGGAAACTAAATTGCATAGGAAAAAAGTGCCCTTATTTCCCCCGTGATATAGATATATAGATATACATGTATACTTTTGTATGTATTTAGCTGGACTTAAGTGATGACACTTGTTTCAATCAATTCATTTGTGGATTGCTGCTTTCTGAAGGGTGACACTGACTTACTGTAGCTGGTGGAGGTTTGCCAGCCTGAGGCTATGTGCTGGCAAAGCACACTTCCCATGCATGTGTATGACACAGGAAAGAGCTTACACAGTCCCATATAAGCAAGTGAGGCAAGAAAAGGTATTATAGGAGAGGAAAAATAGCACATCCTTTAAAAAAAGAGGGGCTATTTTGTGGGCATTGAGAGCCTTTGTTTTCAGTCATCAGGAAATCACTGAAAGTCTTTTAGTAGATACTATTTTCCAATGTAAAGGTTTTTGTAAGAAAAAAAAATAAAATGTCTTCCTTTTCCCTTTATTAGAATGAAATAGAAAACCGTAACTATATCTATTTTCTAAGTATTATGAAACTTACTATTATAAAGACTTATAAAATTTATTGAAGAACAGGTTGTTGATTTCATTAAATTTTTGAATATTTAATTACATGTCATGTATTTAACTATATTCTAAATACCTAGAACATAGCCTTTTTTGACAAGTGATCAAAGAGTAAAGAATTTGTTCAACTTAATTTTAATGATTGAGTTTAACTTAAATTTAGAAATTAAACAGTACAAATGTGTAAGCATGTCTAGAAAGTTACACTTAAAAATTAAAAACCTAATTTCCTTTTCATTGATTCAGTAAATATTTATGTGCAATTTCCCTTTATCTAATTTAATGAAATTAGTATTTTAAAGAAATTTATTGTCTTTGTGATATATAAAACTAATAATTTGTTACCTTAATGTATTTTAAACCACAAAAAGAATTCTTCTTTTGCAATAAGAGCCAAAATAATTTTTATGAGTGATGAATCAATGCCAGCAAATGATGTTTGTTAATTTTCCAAACACTGCTTTAGATAGCTATAATCACTAAATAAGTATCTGATAATTTTAATACCATTTATAGCATCACCCAGCTCATAGATGGTAGATTCAGCATTTGCATCTGGGTTGGTTCAAATCCAAAGCTGGAGAAAACTATACTAAATGGACTCACTGTCTGCTCATTAACATTTTTTCCCACTAATATACGAATATAAACAAATCTTGGGGCTGGATTCTTGTCTATTCTGTTTAAAACAATATTCTTAATGTTTGAAACATTGCTAACAAGGGTAAGTATCCAATAAAATTCGTCAGATAAGTAAATACTGAATGCATGCAAGTTTATGTCGATCCTGTGCAAAACATTGTGGTAGAACTTGTTGAAATATAATCTAAAAGATAGTTTATATGATCTCTTAAATTAGAATGACTTACATGGTAAGATACAAAGGAAATATTTTACAAATGAAGTTAAAAAAATATACAGTAGAATCTATATTTATGTTTGTCTATAATCTATCTATCTATCTATCTATCTATCTATCTATCTATCTATCTATCTATCTATCATCTACCTACCTACCTACCTACCTACCTACCTACCTACCATCTATCTCTTCAATACCAAGGGGAATCTTAAAAGACTGAAGAAGTCAAGATGTAGCAAGTGAGCCAAAGTGAAGAACAGATAGAATGTCCAGAAGTCAATTACAGCATTTGAGAGGAAATGCATGATTATTAAAAAAATAAAATAAAACCACCCAGACCCATGACCCCCATCTTCAGGTATCGGATCGCTCCCCCCAACCCAGCTCGCGACCCCCCGCCCCCCGCCAACTCTGAACTTTGGGACTGGCCAAGGTGCCACGTGCAGATGCAGTGGACGGTGGGAGTGGACTTGAATTGGGACACACCCCTGCAGCTCTGACCCACGACCCCCATGTTCAGGTATCGGATCGCTCACCCCAACCCAGCTCGCAACCCCCCCACCAGCTCTGAACTAAAGAAAAGTGGGGGGAAGGGGAACAACAAAAACAAAAATGAAACAAAAAACCACACAAAAGAAAACAAAACAGACGAAATTTATAGCATTTTTCAACATCACTTGAAGAAGTTGTCCAATATTGAAGATTTAGTTTCTTGAGACTACAAACTGCTGTTTGGCCCTACCACATTGGTCCCATCAACCTAAGCAAAAGGAAGGTACTGGACATCTTTATAGAGAAGGAGTAACATCAAACCAAGAACCAACTAACACCTTAGTTTTCAACAACTCTTCCATTTCAATGTCTCAAAAGAAGCAGGGTACCTCACTCACCACACAAGCCCAAAACAAGATATCTTCCCCCCAAAATGGCACAGTAGCAATGGATTTCATGAAGCCAGAAAGTTTGATGGAACTTTCTGATGCAGAATTTAGAAAAAAGATGATTGAATGTTTTCAATGGATGAAAAACAAACTTGAAAAATTACAGCAGGACACTACAGTAAAAAATCTGGAGGAACTTAAAAAAGCAGTCCAAAACAATGCAGAGAAAACAAATGAGGCATTAGAGGCACTGGGAAAACAAGAAATCATAATTCAAAATATGAAATTGAAGGTCTCTGACGCTGTCAACATGATGGAGGGACATAGAAATAGAGGTGAAGAGATGGAAAACAGAATTAGTGAAGTAGAAGATAGAATTGCCACCACAGATATAACTGAGAAAAAA